>NC_061797.1:24215809-24527222 GCF_021462225.1 Girardinichthys multiradiatus
ATGCAGGCATTTTTTGCAGCTCGAATCCCCAAAAATCAAAAGGGCTACTGGAAATGAAACTTCTTTAATTCATCTCAAATAAATTGCTTAAAGTATGTACAAAGTTTACAACAGAATCAATGTAAAGACTAATATATCAATACATTTAGTCTCATATAAGCTGACATTATCTCCTGACCCCTATTAAGACAAATGTCAATCCGCATTTGCATTAAATGCCTGTCACATGCACCACCTGGTGGCAGGGCAGTTGATTAATAAAAAACTTTTGAATGCTCTTAGATGGAAGGAGGATGAGTGACTGGTAGGAGGTAGGTGGTTGGGATGTGGGGTCTCAACATGGGAGGAATTCACAAAAATTAAATGCTTTCTATGAAGGATCAGCAATTTGTATATCTAAATACTTTAACAAATTAGATTTTTCAAAGCTTCCACATGAAGCAACTGAAAATTGAAACAAATAAATTCTGCAAAGTCCAAATTATTTAAAACAAACATCTTCATTTATCCCAATGAGGAAAATTCAGTTGCAGCAATACTTTTTTAATCACTCTAATTAGTCACGACACTACGTTACACACTGTGTGCCAAAAAAAATAAAAAAATAAAATGCATGAATACAAGGGATACAAGTGGAGGACAAAAGAAGGTGAGTCAGACCTACAAACTGCAATAGATGAACGTTATCTAAAAACTATCTCTTTAAAAAGTGATCCTCTTGAAATTGATAATCCAATGTATACTTTCAAGTTTTCAGTTCAGCTTACAGTCATTTGTTTATTGCCTTGTTGGTGCTGAAAAACATGGGTTTAAACTGTCAGGCTGAGTTGTCATTGGGATGTTTTAAAAAATTTAAATAAAGAAATGAGAACAAGATTTATCTCTTTGGCTACTGCAACAAAGTTCCCAGAGATCCCATTTAAAATGGATTATTTGCTGAGAAGTCTTTTATGTGTGGATAAAACATTTATCCACACAAAAAAGATTATTATTATGAATTATTTATGCCAATAATTCAATAGTCAGTAGATAATAAAAATAATAATAATAAAAATTTTTGAAAACGATCTGGGACTAGTTTGAGCTGACGCACAGATATTTATATATATGTATATATATAGAATGCATTAAAAACGTGCAATAATACAAAATCACGATCTTAATGCAGTTCAGGATACAGGTTGAGGTAGATAGCAGCTGTCTGGTGGTCAGGGTCAGGCCGAAGGTATAAGTGGAGTTTGCCATGCCAAGGGTTCCCTCCTGGCCTAGGGATCCTAAGAAAACCTAAAGACTTTGGACAGGTTTACAAATGCACCAGTAGTAGCACGCACATACAGAAGCACTTCAGCTTCACAGGGTTGTAATTTAAAGCTGACCTAATCATTTCTGCTGCTTCTGTCTGAGCTGAGAGAACATTTCATGTACCTCATTACTATTTATAAATAGAATAGCAAGAAGTGACTTTATTTTTGTTGTGCCCCATTGTAATGTGATTGAAGAAATGTGATACACCCGCTGCCACTTAAATCTCTAACTCTTTTCACATTAACAGTCATATCTGAGCTCCTGGTTTCAAGTGGCTGTAATGATTGAATTTAATCTTAAAATGTAATTCTGCTTTATACCTTATTGTTACAGTGTAACATAGTTAATTTCTTCTTTGGTTAAGAACTTGTTGCTGATGACGTTTCTCATTCTGGCAATAGTTTGAGTAAATGGTTAGTTGCTACTACTTCTCTGTACTTTTACGCTTACGTTTAGCTGTAGAAGTAACAAGCAACTGTCTGCAGCAGACAAAAAATATGACAAGGCTCCAAAATTATTTTAATTCATTATTTACATGATCAACAAGATGAGAATAATTGAATGTCATAATCCTCTCAGTTTTTAAAAACATTACAGAATCACTGTGGAAATTACATATGGAGAAAATGTTTACAATTAGGATTTTATCCCAAATGGTCAGTCAGTCAGTCAGTCATTTTCTACCACTTATTCCATAGTGGGTCACAGGGGAGCTGGTGCCTATCTCCAGCAGTCTATGGGAGAGAGGCGGGGTACACCCTGGACAGGTCGCCAGTCCATCGCAGGGCAATCCCAAATGGTGTTTATTCAATACTTAATGTGAAAGAACTGATGAGATTATTAAGCAAAAGCACTGTAAAACACACTTTATTGAATGCAGAATGCAAAAAGGATCAAGTATGGAATATATGAAAGTAGAAATTCTGTTCAAGGCTTCATACAACCTTGCTGGTGGTTGGATGTTTATTCGTCTAAATGATGATTCAGTGTTATATCTGCAGTGGCTCTAAAATGAATCCTGCGCAGAGGGCTGGGACACTCAAATGGTATTACAGTTCCCCTCCCTATTTTCTATAGGGCCATCTTGTCTGCCACATGCCATAACACATGTAGAGTGGCTTGTAAAAGTATTCATACCCCGTGAGCTTTTCCACATATTGTCGCATTACAACCATAAACATAAATATATTTGATTGGAATTTTATGTGAAAGACCAACATAAAGTGGTATACAATTGTGAAGTGGAATGAAAATTATAACTATAAAATTATAATTATGAAAACATTTTTTACAAAGAATAAACTGGAAAACGTGGTGTGCAAAAGTATAGTGCCTTGCGAAAGTACTCGGCCCCCTTGAACTTTTCAACCTCTTGCCACATTTCAGGCTTCAAACATAAAGATATAAAATTCAAATTTTTTGTGAAGAATCAACAACAAGTGGGACACAGTCATGAAGTGGAATGAAATTTATTGGATGTGTCAAACTTTTTTAACAAATAAAAAACTGAAAACTGGGGCGTGCAATTTTATTCGGCCCCCCTTGCATTAATACTTTGTAGCACCACCCTTTGCTGCAATTACAGCTGCAAGTCGCTTGGGGTATGTCTCTATCAGTTTTGCACATCAAGAGACTAAAATTCTTTCCCATTCTTCTTTCCAAAACACCTCAAGCTCAGTGAGGTTGGATGAACAGCAGTCTTCAGCTCTTTCCACAGATTCTCAATTGGATTCAGGTCTGGACTTTGACTTGGCCATTCCAACACCTGGATATGTTTATTTGTGAACCATTCCATTGTAGATTTGGCTTTATGTTTTGGATCATTGTCTTGTTGGAAGATAAATTTCTGTCCCAGTCTCAAGGAGAGCACTGATCAAAGATGCAGCCAAGAGGCCCGTGGTGACTCTGGATGAACAGCAGAGATCCACAGCTCAGGTGGGGGAATCTGTCCACAGGACAACTATTAGTAGTGCACTGCACAAATGTGGTCTTAATGGCAGAGTGGCAAGAAGAAAGCCATTGCTAAAAGAAAACCATAAGAAATCCAGTTTGCAGTTTGCCAGAAGCCATGTTGGGGACACGGCAAATGTGGAAGAAGGTGCTTTGGTTAGATGAGACCAAAATTGAACAATTTGGCCAAAATGCAAAATGCACATCACTCTGAACACACCATCCCCACTGTCAAATATGCTGGTGGCAGCATCATGCTCTGGGGGTGCTTCTCTTCAGCAGGGACAGGGAAGGTAGTCAGAGTTGAGGGAAAGATGGGCAATCTTGGAAGAAAACCTGTTGGAGTCTGGTAAAGACTTGAGACTGGGGTGGTGGTTCAACTTCCAGCAGGACAATGACCCTAAACATAAAGCCAGGGCTACAATGGAATGGTTTAAAACAAAACATATTAATGTGTTTGAATGGCCCAGTCAAAGTCCAGACCTAAACCCGATCAGGAATCTGTGGCAAGATTTCAAAACTGCTGTTCACAAATGCTCTCCATCTAACCTGACTGAGCTTGAGCTGTTTTGCAAAGAAGAATGGGCAAAAATTCAGTCACTAGATTTGCAAAGCTGGTAGAAACATAGCGATCTATTCCGATCTATCAGAAATAAAAAAAATTACACTGTGAATGCGATGAATGATAAAACTGGAGGCGCCAAAATGAAGGCAGTGAATGAAAACAGGCAGTGTTAAATTTGATAACCTTAACATTTTTAACATTAATATTTACCATGTTCTCATTTTAATAACCTCCAAATTAAACGGACTCTAATTTTCACAGAGGCGATATTAATCACGTGTTGGGTTTTACAGCACTCAATTTGACCATGTTCCGTATTTCACTCCTTCAATTCATTTCAAGTTATTCATTTCAACTGTATATCACTTTGTGTTGTTTTTTCACATAAAATTCCAATAAAATATATTTATGTTTTTGGTTGTAATGTGACAATATGTGGAAAAGTTCAAGGGGTATTAATACTTTTACAAGAAATGTTCATGTTTCATTACCTGAATCTTCTAAAATGATTTATAATGAAACATTATTGGTACAGAGTAAAATTAATAACTAGATAATACTCAGGTGTCTTATTAGTCTAAGTAATGTTTTAAGCCATGCTTGGATATATTTTAGAAATGCATCACAATGTTAAAAAGTGGTTACATGGTTGCATAAAATGGTTGCTGTAGCTGCATTATATACAGTAGACAGAAAGCGTTATTTTAATAATTTCATGTGTATTTGAAATTCAAAATCATCAATATATCCATCCCCCTACATTCATCCTTATTTGTTAGTCTCAAATATAATCCATTCAAATGTGTTTTTGTGTTTTTAGGAGGATACGTCCTACAATCTCCGGTGGGGCGGGTTCCACGCTGTGACTCCCCTCGCGTGTTTATATTTTCCCTGGTGCTCCCACTCATGGTTCCTGATACGTGGCTGCAAAGAGTCTGCTGGAAGTCACGCTGCTTTTCATCAAGGTCTGGATGGCAGAGACACACTGGTGCGCAGACTGTCGAAACCACAAGGTATGCACATACGAATAGTTCAGCTTCTGGTTGTATTTTTGGGGTTAGGGTTTTTTAAACCAGCTTTTTTTTTTTTTTTTAAATGGGAGTAAGTTTGTGAAACTGGTGCTAGCTGTAGGATAGCAGCCATTAGCGTTAAACTTACTGCGCGGCTACGTGTCTGAGGAGCTAATCTTTTTAGCCAACTGTGTCCGACTGCAAACCCCGGACTGTTATTAGCTTGCTAACTTTGAGCTACAAACATCAGAAATGGCTACTACATTATTTTCCTCACAAACCAAGTTGACCTCACTTTTAGCGTAATGGCGTCCCGAGTTTTTCCAGCTCATTTACTGCCGCAGTTCAACTGATTTTAATCAACATTTACTCCACGTGTTTTTGCTAACTCTCAGACAGGACGAGTGCAGAATATTTAATAGTGATATAAATCCGTGCATCCTTTATACATGTATTAAATTAAAGGTAGCCACTTCGGCTGGTCAGATACTAAAATAGGTAATGGAAAAAAAAGTATAAATAAGCAGCCAGCAGGAGGAAGTCTGACTGGAAGTCTGCTGCTTCTGGAGTTTTCCGTCTCTGTCCCAATTTTCAGCAGTACATTTCTAAGCATATTACATATTTCGTACAATGGTTAAATGAGTTGATGGCAGATTTTTGCTTATTATAGTAACTGAGCAGGGATCTAACTTGTGCATTACCTGGTGGTGATAATGGAAAAATGGCAATATAAACAAATGTGTGTGCTATAGAGTTATAGCTGGAACTTACACTAATTGCTGCCTGTAGTGGTAATAATTATTGGCAAAAGGTAAAAACTAACAAATTCACTTTGTTGTAAAGGTAATAACCACATATTAGTTGGTCAAGCACGTTGATCTTTCCTTAGAAACTTCTTCAAAGGGAAGTGATGTAGGTAAGATTGAGGGGACTCCCAGCTGGAACTGAATCTGACAACAGTGAACCACTCAATAAATGCTGATTGCTACTATAACTAATGCTATGTTACAGTAACCTCTGAATTTGGAACTTGGATCTGGGAATGACATCAAACCCAACTGATCGGTTTTTACCCTAATTAAGGAAGGTAAAATAATGTCATATTGTAGTTAAATCATATTTGTGTCTCTTAACTAGAAAGCAATCTGTGTCTTATGAACAGAAATTGTGCTTTTCCAGTCATACCGACTACTCAAAGTGCCTTCCACTAGAGCCATGTTCACCCAGTTGCACTCACGAATCCGCATACATTCACCAGCAGGCAACTTGATGTTAAGATCCTTGCCCAGAGGCACATAAACATGTAGCACACGCAAGCGGGAATCAAACCCACAACGTTTTGATTGAAAGACAACTATTCTTCCCACTGAGCCACGTTGTTTTTCCTTATTATGGGTATCGAGTATGAAATTTTAATATTGTTACAACCCTAGTATCTCATTAAAACAAAAAGGAATTGCTTCAAACTTTGGAGTTATACCACAGAGCTTTCTTTCTTTGTGACTTTAAATGCTAAAAAGTCTCACCCTAATCCTAACAGGTGTTAAGATAAAAACTATTGGTGTCGTGGAAATAGCTTCGGGATATGCATGAAATGTTGACCAAGTCAAGCTCTGATGTTAAACAAAAATCCACAAGTTATTATGGTTCCTCTGAAAATGGGTCAGTTCTGATCAATAAGTTATGGATTAGTGGGTAGCACTCCTGCTATGCTTTGAATTCACTCAAAAATCCCTTTTGATCAGTTGCAGCCAAGCTATCATTTTGATTTCTACTATAGTCTCCAGCATTCACAGGCGGTAAACATTATAGTTTTCGTCTCCATACCTAAATTTAATGTTAGAAATTCATTATTGCTAAAAAAAAGTTGCATCAATTGGGCCTTACACACTAAGATGATAGTCGTTCTTGTTTAATGTAGAAAGACTGCCTGCTATGCAGGATGTCTTGTACATTTTCTATAAAATTATGGCCAATTTAGAGTTATCTGTTTTTTTAATGTAATAGATAAAGAAATCCACCTATTAATTTAAATGGCAACATCCTCTAAAATGAAGTCTGTCTGTTTTCTAAGAAAAATACTCAATACCACTTTTGATACCACCGGAACATCTTTTCAATTCAATTCAGTTTTATTTATATAGCGCCAATTCACAACACATTGTCTCAAGGCACTTCACAACAGTCAGGTACATACATTCCAATTAATCCTAACCATTGAACAGTGCAGTCAGAGTTAGTTATTTATTCAAATTGGATACAAAGTTTTTCTGTCTAAGGAAATCCAGCAGATTGCATCCAGTCAGTGACTTGCAGCATTCACTCCTCCCAGATGAGCATGTAGAGACAGTGGACAGTCACTGGCGTTGACTTTGCAGCAATCCCTCATACTGAGCATGCATGTAGCGACAGTGGAGAGGAAAAACTCCCTTTTAACTGGAAGAAACCTCCAGCAGAACCAGGCTCAGTGTGAGTGGCCATCGACCGACTGGGAGTTTGAGAGAACAGAGCAGAAACACAAAGAGAACAAAGAAGCAATGATCCAGGAGTACTTTCTATGGGAAGGAAAAGTAAATGTTAATGGATGTAGGTCCTTTAGTCGTTTCACCTAGAAAGAAAGAACAGATAAACTCTGAGCCAGTTTTCAAGGTTAGAGTCTGAAAAAGAACACATATAATTAGTTACAGTAAAAGCTCAGTCAATCGACATGTCTAGGAGAGAGAAAGGGTTAAACACTGAAAGACAGGGCTATGTGGATCATCGGTAGAGGGTGAGCATTAAGTTGTTGCCAGCAGAAGCTTGGACGATTCCCCTCTCTAGAAAGGTGTCACAGGTAGACACAGAGCCAGGCCAGGTGTAGCTTCTAGAAAGAGAAAAGAGAACAAGGTTAAAAGCTGAAATAACAGCAAATAATACAAAATTGGAGAGTAGTGTGAGAATGTAGCGAAGAGGGTGAAAGTGGTCATTATGTCCTCCAGCAGCCTAAGCCTATAGCAGCATAGGTTTCTTGGGCACTGGGATGATGGTGGATCGTTTGAGGCAGGATCGGATCTCACATTTCTCCTGTGATTTGTTGAAGATCTTGTGAAGATCGGAGCGAGTTGATTTGCACAGGCTTTCAGGCATGATGGGGAGACGTTATCAGGTCCTCCAGCTTTCTTTGTTTTCATGCGCTGAAAGAGCCTGTTTACATCTTCCTCAGAGATCTTTAGTGCAGGCAGAGGATCTGAAGGCAGGGGGTTGGTTGTTTTACGGGTCAAATTTGTTCCTGAATGGGATGTAGAGGGGATGATTTGAGGTGTGAATGGCTTCTTGTCATGTCTGCAGTAGAAGCCATTCAGACGGTTGGCCAGGCGAGGACTCTGTTCAGGAAGGGTGCGGGGGCTCCTATAGGCAGTCAGGTTTCTCAGACCAGTCCATACAGCTGAAGTGTCACCAGTAGAAAGGCTGTTCTTAAGCTTCTCACTGTAGCTTCTCTTGGCTGCTTTGATCTCCTTTGTTAGTCTGTTCCTGGTCTGCCTGTACCGCGCCCAATCTCCGCTGCTGTGAGCTTCTTCCTTGTCCTTGCGCAGATTCCTGAGGTGTGGAGTAAACCATGGCTTGTTATTCCCAAAGGTGCAGAAGGTCTTGGTCTGCACACACATGTCCTCACAGAAACTGATGTATGATGTCACCACATCAGTTAGTTGGTTTAAGTCAGTTGCTGAGGTTTCAGAAACAGTCCAGTCTGTGCATTCAAAGCAGGCCTGTAGCATCTGGTTTGATTCCTCAGTCCACTTCATAACAGTGTGAACCGCGGGTTTGGAAGCTCTTAGTCTCTGTCTGTAGGTTGGGATGAGGTGGATTAGATAATGATTCGAAAAACCCAGAGCAGCCCTGGTAACAGCATGATATGAGTCCTTTAAAGCTGTGTAACAATGGTCCAGTGTGTTTTGGTCTCTGGTGGGACACTTAATATGCTGTCTGTATTTGGGGAGTTCATTGGAGAGGTTTGCTCTGTTAAAATCTCCCAGTATTATGATGAAAGAGTCCGTGTATTTTTTCTCCAAATCTGTAATCAGCTCAGCAAGATGTTTTTCCGTGGCAGAAGTGCAGCCATGCGGTGGAAAATATGAGCCAATTATTATAAACGAGGAAAACTCTCGGTGAATAAAACGGTTTACAGATTATGGAAAATGACTCCAGATCCAGACTACATGCTTTTCCCAGCACTTTTACGTCTCTGCACCAACCTTCATTTATATAAAAGCAGATTCTGCCTCCTCGCCTCTTCCCCGATAGCTCCGCGCTGCGATCCGCTCTGAACAGCTGGAAGTCCGGCATCAGCAGTGCGCGGTCCGGGGTGTTTTCACTCAGCCATGTCTCGGTGAAGCAGAGAACCGCTGATCCACGGAGGTCTGAGTTTTTACCGGTGAGAAGAAGCAGCTCGTCCATCTTGTTGTTTAGAGAGCGGACATTTGCCAGGTTGATTGAAGGCAGTGGTGTGCGAAGCCAGCACGCTTTCCCCTCCAACGCTTTCGGCGCAGTATCCCGTATAGTGCCGCAGCTCCGCTTGCCAGGAGCTCAGTGAACCTCAGATCGATGAAAGATGGTGAAAAAATCCCAAGAGAGGACTCTCTGATGTTGAGAAGTTCCTCTCTACTGAATGAGACCACAGGATTGTGGCCCGAGACGACAGTACTGTGACTCGAAAAACATAAAAACAAAGAGAGAGCGAAGCTCCGAGGCTGACATCGTCGGCGCCTTCTTGGTTGTGTTGGCGCCGACGATGTCTGCAATGTTCCGGAGGTGAAAGAAGGAAATCCTAGAAACCTGTTTAATATGGGATTTAAATGACATGTTCTGGTCAAAAATAACACCAAGGTTATTACCGGAGGTCAATTTAATGCCATCCAGGTTAAGTGATTGACTAAGCAGTTTCTTTTTTAAAGACTCCGGTCCAAAGACGACAACTTCTGTCTTGTCTGAATTTAGAAGCAGAAAACGTAAAGTCATCCAAGTTTATATGTCTTCAAGACATGCTTGTAGTCTATCTAACTGGTTGGGCTCATCAGGATTCATGGATAAGTAAACCTGAGTATCATCAGCGTAACAGTGAAAATTTATCCTATGCTGCCTGATAATTTGACCTATTGGAAGCATATATATAGTAAAGAGAATTGGCCCAAGTACTGAACCCTGTGGTACTCCACAATTAACCCTGGAGTTTAAAGATGATTTATCATTTACATGAACAAACTGGAATCTGTCAGACAGATGAGATTTAAACCAGCCTAGCGCTGTTCCCCTGATCCCTACAGCAATTTCAGCCTTTCTAAGAGAATATTATGGTCGACTGTATCAAATGCAGCACTGAGATCTAACAGAACCAGTACAGACACAAGTCCATTATCTGAGGCCATAAGAATATCATTAGTGACTTTGAGCAGAGCTGTTTCAGTGCTATGATGAGCTCTGAAACCTGACTGAAACTCTTCAAACAGGTCATTGCTGTGTAAATGCTCACACATTTGATTAGCAACTATTTTCTCAAGAAGTTTAGATAGGCACAGGGTTCTTTCTAGTGAACAGAACAAAAAAATGCTATAATTACAATATGACAATATTTTTTTTTCTTCTTTAATTAGAGCAAAACCAATAAGCAGTGGACACATCAGCCCTTGTTTAGAAAAATATAGAATTTATATAATCAGTAGTTTGTTTTATTGCTTCTGTCCGAGCTACTGCACCCTGTTGGCGGTTAGATGCCTCGGAGTTGTTCCCCCATCAAACCCAATGTACTAAACTTTATGTCAAACCGTAGGTTATTTATCCTTGTAATGTACGTCAATAAGGATTCTTATCCATATCCTAACAAAAGTGAAAACATTAGAATTTATACTTTATCATTATAGTGTGTGTGTGTAAAAACTTATCTATAACTAACAATAACAAAGGTCATTCCAAACACTTCATTATTTAGAAGCTGACTGAGCCGTCAGCTGATTAACATTTCTCTGCATTGACTCGTACCACAGTAGAAGGGAGCGTTGCGTTGTTCGGAACTGCGCATCTGGGAGGCGTATCTCGACCTGGGAGTTCAGACCAACAGAACACTCTTTAGGCTGTTGTGTAAGTGAAGCTAATATTTAAACGGATAGCTTTAGCTTATGTTGCCCTGAAAGTTTACAACTCTTTAGTCAGCTAAAGAGGGTGGCATATGCTTTTTTCTGGCTGTACTCGCCATGTTAGCAGAGGTTTATTGTTGTGGTCAAGTGAGTGACTGCAGGAAGAGGAGGGGCGGCGTGTCTCTGTTATTCCAGCGCTGCAGCCGAAGGAGTGCCACAGTTTAGGCAAATGAGACAGTTTATTTCGATTTTGATGCAAACATGCATTGTTGAATAATTCCTTTTTTAGTATCCATTATATCGAAATATCTATTATTTTGACAACCCTACTTCACTGTTGCCTTGCAGCAAGAAGGTCCTGGGTTCGACTCCCGGCCTGGTGTCTTTGCATGTTCTCCCCTTGCATGTGTGGGTTCTCTCCAGGTACTCCGGCTTCCTCCCACAGTCCAAAAACATGACTGTTAGGTTAATTTGTTTCTCTGAATTGCCCTTAAGTGTGTGCATGGTTGTTTGTCCTGTGTGTGTCTGTGTTGCCCTGCGATGGACTGGCGACCTGTCCAGGGTGTACCCCGCCTTCCGCCCATATACTGCTGGAGATAGGCACCAGCTCCCCCACGACCCACTATGGAAGAAGCGGTAGAAAATGACTGATGACTGACTGATGCTCGAATCAAGTTTTTTTTCTCCAGACACTGGGGATTTGGAGAGATATTTGGGTGCTGGCAGCTGCAGTCAGTTTGGTGTAAAAGACACGAACTAGAGAGCAAAAACAGTCTTCGGTGGCAGAGCCTTTTCAAAGACAATGGAATGCTTGTCAGATCAATAGCAAAACATGCTCCTAGTTTCCTTTGGCAATCTCTGTTGCCCACTGAGCAAACTGTCAGCTCTGAGCTCTGCTGTATGTTGCACAGAGATCCAAGTGTTTGCTGCAAATAACCAGAACCCTGGCTGTATGTCATTAGCTTCAAACTGAAACAGTTTTTACTGAAATTGTTATTTTCTTGGCTGTTGAAAACAAGTGGTCTGCAGTATAATGCGGTGAAGCGATCTGGCTCTATTTGTGAAAGTACACCTGCAGAGTGGTCAGAGCACAACATCATGGAGCTTGTTTAAATCACATACAGCTTTTGCTTTTTTATGTGCCCAGAATTTCTACTGCCATTACTTCAGTCATACATTTCACTATGAACCATTTTAGAAATTATTTGCAACCTAAAGGATTATCTCGTTATAATTTCTTTATTTTAATTAGTGGTTTATTTTATCTTTTTTGTCCTCAGTGGCATTAGAATCCAACCCTTTGAATGTAGCAAAGTAACACATTTAAACCTGTAGTTTCTTAGTCTTTTTGTCTCATCTTACTCTCTTACAGCGTCACTGGCTCCAAGTGTGTTTTGGGCTGTGGGACGGATGAAAAGTGGAGGTTTTTGGAAGCCCAGCTGGGCTGTCGCTGCTCTGCTCATCCCCGCTGCTCTGCTGATGCTCACCTCCAGGGGAGCATCAAGCAGCCAGAAGATGACACAAAGCTCTATGGCTCATGCAACAGCTACAGCTGCGGGACCAGGCCCTAGTCTGGCAGATGACCTCCCAGGCCTGCAGGCGGTCGCAGACTTTTTAACCAGTGAACACACGCATGTATGGCTCCTGTCCCTGGTGGGCTCAGTCGCTGTGGGCCTGAGTGGGATTTTCCCTCTGCTTGTTATTCCTTTTGAAGCAAGAGCTGCCCTTAAAACGGAAGGTAGGAGATAACAATATATGGCGTAACTACAGTTTAAAAGTGACTCATAATATTGATGTCTGTTTTGAGTTAAAACTCAGCATTTTCATTTTCATGTTTTCCCACTCACATGAACTCTTATTAAACCATGTTTTTGCCCAACTGATAAATTGCTTTATTATTTTGGAAGCAGATGTGTTTAGAGTTCAAATGTCTGTAGCAATACAATGAATCGTTCCTGTTTTGTCTTATCAAATGAGTTACATAAATACTAAATTGTTAAATATCTTCCTAAGACAAATGCATACAGCTTTTTTTTGTTTCTTCTGTTTTGCTGTAGAGCTGGTATAGGGGGTCATTCATGGCCACTACAATTATTTAAAAATGACAATTTGTAATAACAGATGGTAGTTTTTTCTTCTTCTTCGGTCTGTGGTTTGAAATTGAATAGTTTTGTGATGAATCTTAACCCCACACAAGAAATATTTCCTCCAGAGGGATCAACAGTTGTTGCTGTTGGAAAGCAGACATGCAGCTGCGTTTTTGCTGTTGCAATATAACGCACAGCTTGAGGAAGACTTTCAACAAAGGCAAAGTACACACACGGCTGCACATTATCTAAATTAGGGATATAATGTTTATATTATGCACTACAATGACGTGAGTTCAAAGCTTTTTTTTTTTTTAAAAGATCCCTGTCTGTAGTAGAGTTCCCTCTTCTGAGTGGGAAGAGCTTCAGCTGCCTAGTGCAACAAGAGATGAAACAGCGCTGTGTGCCAAAACATAAAAAAGCATAAAGTTTTGTACTTATTCTACAATGCTAGATTTAAATACAAGAGTGCTTTCTGTTTAATTTTATCTTGATGGTCAGCTAAAGCCGAAAAAGTTTAGTTTATTTTGTATTAAAGGTTATATTTTTGTTTGGGAATTATTTACATCTTTGTTGGATTACTTCTCTGAGCCTTTGAATATGTATTAATGAAATGGCAATCTAATGCAATTGTTTGATGTTGAATTGACTTGTTAATTACTCGATGATTACTTCTTAAAATAGGTTTGCGCACTGAAAATATCTGCAAGTAGCGGTTTAAAGCACTTCTGGATATGTCCAGTTTAATCCCGATGTGGAACTTTTAAATCATTCTGATAATCTACTGCACAGGTTTCTTATTCTTGTACTCCAGTGATCTGGCCACAGCCTGAGGGCTGAAACCTTTGACGGGCTCCACCCACACCAATGTGGTATTACAGATTTATTTTAGGCTGAGTGCTGACTATTGCAGCCCTAACCAGAAGTTCGTCTTTGGGAAGGAAACATTCAGGGGTTTTAGTTTCCGTAGAGTGTGTGGGTGTGTCATTATAGGTGGTGTAAGCATGGTGAGCTGTAATGTACTGTGCATTTAAGTGCCTCATATGTTGAATGAGAACAGGCTGAAAGAAGAGATGCTAATTCATAACAATCTCTTTAAAGCCATAAATTTGTATTTTTAGCTTATCATAAACTGTATTTAAAGCTAAAACAGCAAGGATATCTCTGTTAATCATACCGTGACATAATTGGTGCTGTGTTTCCTTGGCAGCTGGATGCCAGAAGCTGAAGCAGCTCTTGAGCTTTGCTATTGGCGGTCTCCTTGGTGATGTGTTTCTTCACCTCCTTCCTGAGGCGTGGGCGCTCTCTGGCCCTCCAGGTGGGTCTCAGGGGCACCTTTTTCATAAATGCAATCAAATTCTAATGTGTTTCCCTCTTGTGAAAACAAAAAATGGTTCATTAAAGAAAGAGATTTGCATTTATACATTGCTTCATTTTGTTCTGTGTCAGCTTTTAGAAGCAGTGTTTTGGTTGTAGCGCCAGATCTCTAGTGTACCTCTCATGCCCACATATTTACAGTCTATCTGTCATCTTTCCAGCTAGTAAACACAACCACTACATGACCCAGGGCTTGTGGGTAATCATCGGTCTGTTTGCCTTCCACCTGCTGGAGAAAATGTTCCCGGACAAAGACGGCCTTGAGGATGCCCCTCCAGATTCAGACATGAATTTTAACCTATCTGTAAGTGTTTCTGCTATTTCTCTTGATCTCGCATGTCAATACAAGCCTTCACATATCTGCGCCTTTGTTGACACACACTGTGCAGATGCTAAACTGCTTAGTCTGCACATCTGTCAGTGTTGTTTTGATTACTTGTATCAGATGACCCACAGCACACCCAGGAGTTTACAGCAGCTACACATTTTGAAAGGAATCCCTATTGATATTCTCGCCTGTCTTTATAAATGATGTGAAAAGCAAGTGCCAACATAATGTGAAGCTTTCTGCCTTTTTAAAAAAAGAAGCAAAGCAGATATTCATCTTTTTATTTAGGATCGTACTGTAGGTGGATATGGCCAGGCTGCTCCTATTTCCCCTTTGCCAGTGTTTGTGCTTCCCTATTGCATATGGCAGCTTACTCTGTATGTATTTACCCAGGTGCATCATCTACTTCAAATGCTGTCATCCAGTCAAAGGCTAAAAGCATTTATCAAAGAGCCGCTTAACCCTCACGGATGCTGTATTTGCAGCTCACAGATTTAAAACAGCTGTTCATATTTATATTTTATTTCTCTGCTTACTCAGAGATGAGACACCATGTCCAATATACATCAAAGCATGAGCTTATTATTTATTATTGAAGTGTAAGCTTTTTATTCACATTTTAAACTACTTCGGTAAAAAGTAAATGTTTATGCTAGCGTCTTGTTGCAGTGTGTTTTGTAAAGGCAGAATACATGCTCCATCCTGTCTTTCTAATGCCAGTGAGGGAAAGATTGCAATCCACGTCTCAGCCCCTCTCCTCGTGTCTATTTTTAGTGCAGGGGATGAAGCAGCTGCTTCAGCCATTTCAGTGTCCACAGGAGAGCACCGCTTTTAGGCAGAGGCAACAATAGACATGGACAGAGATTTACAGCGAGGGGGAGGCTATAAATGTTTTCTTGTAAAACATTAAGTGCTTGTGCTAATCTTATTTAAAAAAATGCAAGAGAAGTAATGAGCTGAACAGATTTAGTCATGAATTATACCAGTGTTTTGCATCGATGCATCATTTTTAGACAAGACTTGCAGATAGCTCTGCATTGAAAATGTGGCTCCAATCTGATGGAGATGATTTATAGTCCTTAAATTGATCACACTTCATTATGTCCTCATGCTTCAGTCAACAAGATGGAGCAAACATTTCCTTGTGGCAATCCGGGAGACTGCAGGTTATCTCCTTCTCGCTCAGTTCAAATGGCAACATAAGTGGTTTCTAAATGATGGAATAGGGAAGTTGGCTATTCTCAGAAAACAGAAGCCCTTGTATGAGATAAATATAGGGGTCATCTCATGTTGACTGTGGGTGAATCATTTAGCACAGATTAAAAGCAAAAGTGATTCCCATTTAGATTCCCATTAATTTGCTGTTTTTAATTCTGATTGGTAACACTGGGAGCTTTATGATTCTACTGGGGAAACTTTATTTCCAAGATACTGGCATATGCATGTCCTCAATTGATGACCTCACATGTACTGTAAAAGTTCAACTTTGTTTTTCTCCACAGTCAAATTCAGCTTTCAGCGTCAAAGCAGAGACTCAGAAACGGACACTCAGAAACAGACACAATGCTGAGTCATGGAAATCCTTCAAGCAACAAAGTCTCCAAGATAGCTCAGAGAAAATTAAGGTAATGTTGACAACCGAAACATATCCCAAAATATGACGAAGAATGGGGCAAGAGTGGGGATAAACATTTGACTTTGATATGGGCTGCTTATATAAGATACTTATATTTAATGAATTCTTTGCCTGTTAGGTCAGACAAGACCAAACGACAAAGTGGAAATACGGGGCAATGAAAAACGTTTTTGTCCTCTTAGATTTCTTCTGTTTTTTCTACTTTTTACATATTTTTCAGATCATCAAACTAATTTTAATATATAAGACGGATTAGATGAGTAAATACAAAGCACAGTTTTCAAATGATGATTTTATTTATTGAGGAACGAAAGCTGCCAAAACCACCTGTCCCTCTGGAAAAGTAATCTCCCCCTAACTTAATACCTCCCTTTGCCATGGCAACAGCTTCCATCTAGCCCTTAGTCTTTTACATCACTGTGGATGAAATGTTGCCCACTCTTCTCTGCAAGGTCATTTTTATTCATCCATATTGAAAGGTTTTTGAAAAATAAAACAGCCTGTTTAAGGTTATGCCACAACCTCTCAATAAAATTTAAATTCCAACTTTGACTAGGCCACTCCAACACATTCATTCTTTTGAGCCGTTCAGGGGTGTAGTTGCAAGTACAATTTGGATCTGTGTCCAGCCGTAAATACCAATTGCTTAAGGTCACAGCCTTAAGGTAACATCTTTTATGCTAGAAAGCAGAATTCATGGTTCAGTTACAAGTTATTCAGGTTTTGACGGAACCATCATACTAGCACTACCACACTTGACGGTAGGTATTTTTTTTTCTCTTAAATGCTGTTAGTTTTAGTCCAGGTGTAACGAGATGCACACTTTTTCAAACAAATTCCACTTTTGTCTTGTCAGTCCGCAGAATATTTCCCCAAAGGTCTTGGATCATTTTTTGGAAATGTGAGATAGGTGTATGAGGTTGTTTTTGGTCAGTAGTGGTTTTCACCTGGGAACTCTCTTTGCCCAATCTCTTCCTTATTTAATCATGAGCGCATATTTTAGCCGAGGCTACCAAGGTCAGCAGTGCTGCAGATGTCATTCAGGTTTAATTTGTGAACTTCTTGATAAGTTGTTTATGCAATCTTTGGGGAGTTTTGGTTGGCTGCCACTCCTGGGAAGGTTTACCACTATTCCATGTTTTCTTCATGTGTGCATAATGGTTTTCGTTGTGCTTCGGTGGAGTCCTGAAGCCTTAGAAATTGATTCTTATTTTTGCCTACTTGCCTACTACGCATGTTGTCAGTGAGGTCCTATTTAAGTACTTTCTGGATACTTCAGGGCTGGGTGTGACTATTTAAATTGACCGTAAAATGTGGCTGATTACAATTAATTCATGATGTTGGAACATTTAAGTAGGAAATGAATAAATAAAGCAAAGCAAAATAATCTGTGGAGACAAAATACTTTTTCACATCAGTGCATCTTTAATAAGCATGCATGACAAAATTACATTTTAGGTGTATTCTTGGCATCGATGTGAACCTCAGTGCAGTGTAATAAAAAGAACATGTTATGACATTACGTCTCAATGTTTTCTTAGGTTTTAGACCATTTTTTTCCGTACATGTGTTACAGACAAGTGGATACTTAAACCTTCTTGCCAACTGCATTGACAACTTTACCCACGGACTGGCAGTAGCTGGGAGTTTTTTGGTGAGCAAAAAGGTAGGATTTCATTTCACAGTATTTCTTCACCTCTACAAATCTTCCCATTTCAGATTATCTCAGCTCAAAGTTGCATTGGGTTAATATATGTTTTTGTGCATTTGTGTGTTGAGAAAGGCAGCTTCATTACCTACGGTCAAATAATCCAAAAGGAGCTGATGCTGTAAATCAGAAGTTAGTCATTAGTGCATCTTTTGCACTAATGACTAACTTCTGATTTTCAGCATCAGCATGAAAAGAAAAAGACAATAACTAGCTGTAGAAGCTTGGAGAATCGCGCTGTGTGGGGTAATAATTTGCTTCAGTGTGGCCGACTTCATAGGGGGAAACGATGGCAATGATGGACGAGTGGAAATGTCCGGATAGGTTCAAGAGACGCATTCATTTCGGTATTTTTAAAGATAGTCTAGATGGATAAAACGGCCGACTTCTGCTGGAGCCGAACAGAGTCACAAGCCAAAGCTGTTGTTGCTGCTAAGGGTGCATTTTACAGGAGAAGGAAAGAAAGTGTTGACAGAATTCATGCATTAAATGTTGGTGGTAGTTTATATAAATAATATCTTTATATACATTTTTAATTCCAAACATAAAGTAGTTGTTGTTGTTATTTGACACTTGCTATTTACACTTTGAAGATTAAGGATATAGAAGCAACTTTGTAAATATGACCAAATAACTGTTTTCTTGATAAGTTAGTGATGTAAAATGAGTCATTTTCAGACAAACATATTGAATTAAGGACAGTATAAATGTAGTGGTGGTTAATGCACACAATGTTTTGGAACTGTATTACTGACCAATTTAACTTACTACTTTATAAAAAATGTAATAATCTAAATATATTAAGAATAGTGGATTCAGAAGTTTTTTGTTTTTCGTACCAGAAGGCAAAATGACGAGGCAGTGGCAAGATTAGATGCAGATTCTCTGCATGCGAGTATTATGTTTTTGATTAGTGTACCCTGTAAAATTAAAACATGAAAGACACACCTGGGAGAACATTGTTTTGCTTTATATACAGGCTCGCAAACTTGGCCATCTAATTATGAAGACCACTGACTGAGCACTTGTTAGACGGCTCGAAGCTGTTCACATTCAGTGTTTTTATTTATTTATTTATTTATTTTTATACAAGCTTGTTTAAGAGGTACACCTTAAACTGCAGGAACATGGATTTGTAGTGCTTCAGTAGGTTACCATGTATCTGCAGTTCTGGGACATGAGTCCAGCTGGAGAGACAGAAGGCTAACAGCATGAAGTATTGATCAGTGTGCCACAAAGGAAGTTGACTAGATATTTCAAACATGCGCATGCAAGACTTTTCACCAACATTTTCTGTTTACGGGGGGTATGTTTATCACAGTTTTAATTTTGAAATATGCACACAAAAAAAACTACAATAAGCACAATGTAAATAAACCTGAAGAAAATGGCTGACAGACATTTTATAAACTAATATCCTAATTTGTTAGTCTTTTCTCACTTAGACTCACTTAAAATAAGCAAATTGCCATTTCTGCAACAGAATTAGCTTCAAAGGATTGAACTAAATCTTATTCCTTTCATTTTCCCTTTTAAAAATGTTTATCTTAGGTTTTTGAGCCAAGTTTTCTCATGAGGCTTCCTTCATGTTAAAGGGGACATATCATGCTTTTAAATCCTTCCTTTTCACACTTAAATCATTCAGTTGTGGTCTATATAAAGGTGCTGGTCATAAAATTAGAATGTAATGAAATAATTGATTTATTTCAGTAATTCCATTCAAAAAGTGAAACTTGTATATTACACTGCTCAAAAAAATAAAGGGAACACTTAAACAACTCATTATAACTCCAAGTAAATCAAACTTCTGTGAAATCAAACTGTCCACTTAGGAAGCAACACTTATTGACCATCAATTTCACATGATGTTGTTCAAATAGACAACAGGGGGAAATCTTTGGTGATTATCAAGACTCACTCAATAAAGGAGTGGTTCTGCAGGTGGGGACCACAGACCACTTCTCAGTACCGATGCTTTCTGGCTGATGTTTTGGTCATTTTTGAATGTTGGTGGTCCTTTCACACTCGTGGTAGCATGAGACGGACTCTACAACCCACACAAGTGGCTCAGGTAGTGCAGCTCATCCAGGATGGCACATCAATGCCAGCTGTGGCAAGAAGGTTTGCTGTGTCTGTCAGCGTAGTGTTCAGAGCCTGGAGGCGCTACCAGGAGACAGGCCAGGACACCAGGAGACGTGGAGGAGGCCGTAGGAGGGCAACAACCCAGCAGCAGGACCACTACCTCCGCCTTTGTGCAAGGAGGAACAGGAGGAGCTCTGCCAGAGCCCTGCAAAATGACCTCCAGCAGGCCACAAATGTGCATGTGTCTGCACAAACGGTTAGAAACTGACTCCATGAGGATGGTATGAGGGCCCAACGTCCACAAATGGGGGTTGTGCTCACAGCCCAACACCGTGCAGGACGCTTCGCATTTGCTAGAGAACACCAGGATTGGTAAATTCGCCACTGGCGCCCTGTGTTCTTCACAGATGAAAGCAAGTTCACACTGAGTACATGTGACAGACGTGACAGAGTCTGGAGACACCGTGGAGAGCGATCTGATGCCTGCAACATCCTTCAGCATGACCGGTTTGGCAGTGGGTCAGTAATGGTGTGTGGTGGCATTTCTTTGGAGGGCCGCATGGCCCTCCATGTGCTCGCCAGAGGTAGCCTGACTGCCATTAGGTACCGAGATGAGATCCTCAGACCCCTTGTGAGACCATATGCATCTGGGACATCATGTCTCGCTCCATCCACCAACGTCACGTTGCACCACAGACTGTCCAGGAGTTGGCGGATGCTTTAGTCCAGGTCTGGGAGGAGATCCCTCAGGAGACCATCCACCGTCTCATCAGGAGCATGCCCAGGCGTTGTAGGGAGGTCATAGAGGCACGTGGAGGCCACACACAATACTGAGCCTCATTTTGTTTTGTTTTAAGGACATTACATCAAAGTTGGATCAGCCTGTAGTGTGTTTTTCCACTTTACGTTTGTGTGTGACTCCAAATCCAGGCCTCCAATGGTTAATAAATTAGATTTCCATTGATGATTTTTGTCTTATTTTGTTGTCAGCACATTTAACTTTGTACAGAACAAAGTATTCAATTAGATTATTTCATTCATTCAGATCTAGGATGTGTTATTTGAGTGTTCCCTTTATTTTTTTTGAGCAGTTTATATTCAGTCATTACACACAGACGGATATATTTCAAATGTTTATTTCTTTTAATTTTGATTATTATAACTGACAACTAATGAAAACCCCAAATTCAGTATCTCAGAAAATTTGAATATTGTAAAAAGATTCAATATTGAAGACACCTGGTGCTACACTCTAATCAGCTAATTAACTCAAAACACCTGCAAAGGCCTTTAAATTGTCTCTCAGTCTGGTTCTGTAGGCTACACTATCATGGGGAAGACTGCTGACTTGACAGTCCAAAAGATGACCATTGACACCTTGCAACAAGCAGGGCAAGACACTAATGGTCATTGCTAAAGAGGTTGGTTGTTCAGAGTTCTGTGTCCACGCACATTAATAGAGAGGTGAAAAGAAGGAAAAGATGTGGTAGAAAAGAGTGTACAAGCAATAGGGATAACCGCACCCTGGAGAGGATTGTGAAACAAAACCCATTCAAAAATGTGGGGGAGATTAAAAAAGGGTGAACTGCAGCTTGAGTCAGGGCTTCAAGAACCACCACACAGACATCTGCAAGACATGGGTTTCAGCTGTCGCATTCCTTGTGGCACGCCACTCTTGAACAAGATACAGCGTCAGAAGCGTCTTGCCTGGGCTAAAGACAAAATGAACTGGGCTGCTGCTGAGGGGTCCAAAGTTATGTTCTCTGATGAAAGCAAATTTTGCATTTCCTTTGGAAATCAAGGTCCCAGAGTCTGGAGGAAGAGATGAGAGGCAGAGAATCCACGTTGCTTGTGGTCCAGTGAAAGGTTTCCACAGTCAATGATGGTTTGTGGTGCCATTTCATCTGCTGGTGTTGGTCCACTGTGTTTTCTGACGTCTTCCAGGAAGTTTTAGAGCACTTCTGCTTCCTGCTGCTGACCAACTTTATGGAGATGCAGATTTATTTTTCCAACAGGACTTGGCACCTGCACACAGAGCCAAAACTACCAGTACCTGGTTCAAGGACCATGGTATCCCTGTTCTTAATTGATCAGCAAACTCGCCTGACCTTAACTCTATAGAAAAGCTATGGGATATTGTGAAGAGGAAGATGCAAAACGCCAGACCCAACAATTCAGAAGAGCTGAAGGCCACTATTGGAGCAACCTGGGCTCTCATAAAGGTGCGTTCACACCAAATGCGATTTCTGCAAAAGGAGTGGCCAATTTACATGTTATCCCTATGTAGAGGCGCGTTCAGGAGCGGTGCGGTGCGAAGGACACGGAGGACGCGGCGCAGCAAGCGAAGCGGGAGCGGAACGGCGTGATGGACGAGTTGAAAAATCTGAACTTTTTCCTAAATTCGCGTCGCGTCAACCAATCAGGGACTGGATGTGGCTGTGACGTAGGGTGAAGGACCAAAGCGGAGAAGAAGCAGTTGTCAATGATGGAGGACCAGATCATAGTGGCGGTGTGCGGCAAGCCAGAGTTGTATGACTCAACTAATTACTTTTACCGAGACAAGTACAGAAAGGACCTGGCCTGGTTATGTTTAGGCACAAATATCTTAAATTTAGGAGATGTGGACATTAAAAATCGGCTGTTTTTTTACTGAGCTGAGATTTATTTACTCACCGAAGACAGATGGACAGGCGTTCAGCGGCAGGGATACAGCGCCGTTAAACCGTGGTGAAGTTAGTTTGAAGTTGGATGTTCAAGCTCCGCGGAGTTAGCGGCATCTAGCTCATGGTTGATCCGATTCAGGCATTCAGATTTTCCACGATTGTTTGGTACAGAAACTTATTGACGGTCCCTAGCGAACCACCGCGCGTCAGAAGAGGGAGCAACAGAGAGCAGCTAGCCGAAATCTGGGTGCCTGACTCGGATCGGCCGTGGGCTGGATGCCGCTGGTTCCGCGGAGCTTGAGTGTCCGGTGTCCGGCTTCGGGCTGGCTTCACTGCGGTCGCCGGTAGTTGGCGTCCCGGAGGCCGATTCGTCTCCCAACACGGGGCAGCAGATAGTCGAACTGGGTCCTGGATAGACGGAAGTACCGCTGAAATCGACCGTCATCCAGACGCAGCTCCTGGAGTAGGTGGTGGTTATCTCCGAACTGTTCCCGTCCCTGAAGAAACTGGTGAACCGAGGGACGTTGACGTCGGCGGCGTTTTTCGGCTCTCCACAAGTAAAACACCGTGATTACCCGTGAAATCCATGTCCGCCATGTTCAGTTGAAACCAGCAAGCAGCAGATGGAAGCTCCTCCTATTTGATGATGCGGCGAAGCGTTGCCGCTTGTTGCCGAATGCCAACGCGGAGTTCACGCGGAATGTGAAACGGGCAAAAGCACATAAATGAGGCGAAAAATTCGCAGAAATCACGTTTGGTGTGAACGCACCATTATACTTTTCATGTTAATTCTTTTCAGTTGGCCAACATTTCTAAAAATCCCTTTTTTGTATTGGTCTTAAGTAATATTCTAATTTTCTGAGACACTGAATTTGGGGTTTTCATTAGTTGTCAGTTATAATCATCAAAATTAAAAGAATTAACATTTGAAATATATCAGTCTGTGTGTAATGAATGAATATAATATACCAGTTTCACTTTTTTAATGGAATTAGTGAAATAAATAAATTTTTTTCACTATATTCTAATTTTATGACCAGTACCTATAAAGTGGAAGTGCAATGCTTTGGTCTGAATTCCTTGTTATTGTTGCTCCACAGGCTCCTCTTTTACTCCTGTTCTGAGGTGCGCTTGAGAGCAACTGGTTTTGGTTCTGTCTCTTTAAATGCTCTTGAAGCTCTTCACACCCCGCCCCCCTTCAGGTCAAAGAACGTTCCACTTTGACCCGTTCGGTCATTGTTGTAGTTTGATAACAATTATCTAGCAGTACAGGAACGAGACAAAAACGGCAAAACAAAGCAAAACTGTTTATGTAATACCATTCAAAACACGCAGTACAGTTCTGTCCTCAAGAAGCTAAAAGCAGCACACAGCGCTGACATAAGCAGAAGGCACGATGCTACAACTATCAAAACAATGGCCAGGACGTCATATCAACAAAATAAATTCATGTGTAAAATTAAGTTTGTCGTCATTTTAGCGTTACTTGCAGCTTATCGCTTTGCTGTGTCGGTCGTTTCCATAGACAGAAGGAACTGACGCCTTTATCAGATTAAGTCTTACAGCAAATCTTACTTGATACTGGCAGAGGTTGATGAAACACTCGTTCTTGAAGTAGGGAAATTTTCCCACAGATGTGGGGAACATTTCCATGAAAAATAAATTTTAACCAGGCACTTTGAACAGGTTCTGATGCTGAGGGGCGGCGTAATTAATTGTGTGGGTTAATACACCCAACCACCGACCCAGACTTATCCTCTTTAAAGCGTAGGCATACTTGAGTTGGACTACAAAATCGCAGTGAGAAATATAAATGGCAGATACGTGACATTGATCAGCCAGAAGTCCATGACCTTATTTAGCTGTTCCACAGCAAATAATGTGACGTAACAGTTGGAAAAACGTAACAGATGAGAGAGAAAACTCAAAACTAACTGAAAAATATGACCCAAACAGAATATAAGATATCTCTGCAACACCTGGAGAGACTAAATTCAGTACACAACAAAATATATTTAAAGGCTAAAAATTGGATGCATATGTCTCCTTTAAAACAAATCAAGTTTAAGATGATGTGTCTAAATCACCTTGTCCTTTGCCTCTGCTTTTAGGGTTTATTTATGTTTTGTTTTTCTGTCTGTCAGGTTGGATTTCTCACCACCTTTGCTATCCTGCTACACGAAATCCCCCATGAGGTGACAGAATTTTTATAAACCTGCATTTCAAATTTTACATAAAAAAAATGAAATGTTTGCATATCTTGGAGCTTTATAACATACCTGGCTTGTTGACAAAAATGTCATCATCCACAGGTGGGAGACTTTGCCATTCTTCTGCGAGCTGGGTTCGATCACTCGAGTGCCGCCCGTATGCAACTATATACAGCTCTGGTTGGGGTCTTAGGAGCTTGCTTTGCCCTGTGTGCTCAGTCACCCAAAGGCGCAGGTAGTATAAGACCATTTTACATGCAGCCACTATATTATAGATTTGTAAAATTTAACCAGTTTATCCATGAATAATTTTATTGTGTTTGTAGAAAACTCCTCCAGCTGGATTCTGCCTTTCACTGCCGGGGGTTTTCTCTACATTGCCTTGGTTAATGTTGTACCTGACCTGCTACAGGAGTCCAGTTTAAGGTAAATGCAAACTTAAAAGTCTGTAGATATTAAATAAAAACAAATTCAGCTGGTGTACAAAACTGGGCTAAAATCTTTTAGTCCCTTGTTTTATTATTGCCTTATATATTGCCTCCAAGGAGCCAGATTTTATCTGTTAAATTAATCTTAAACAATATTTCATCAGGCTTTTAAAATGTGCTTTACAGTGTTCCTTTAGATTAGGACTGTTTGTTTATGGCACTCATTTGAGCCCAGTGCCTTCTTGGAGAGAAATTACTTTTTTACAAAATTTATTTGAGACTTACAAATCATTCATCCTAAAAGGTAAGGCTGAAACAGTTAATCGGACTTATTCAACTTATTTAGTAATTGAATAATTGTTAACTGAAGTGTACAGAGATTAATCGATAAGCAAAATAATCGTTAGTTGCAGCCCTAATAATAAGTCTAAATACAAAGGTTGTGCATGGAATCGGTTTTAATTTAGACTTTCAGGCATTTTGTTGCCAGAAGCCTGGCGTAAACAAACTGAAGGATGATGCTTCTTGCTGGTCCTGTGTCAGGGTGTTTTCCTTCTTCCTGAAGACATGACTTTAAGATCGTTTTCATCTGCTGTTAGTGGTTGTTTAGGCCACACTTACAGCTTCCATTTGTCCACTTTACCCGATTCTAATTGTCAAAGGTCTCGATACTTGAAAGCAAAGCATATAGAAATCATGGGAGCTTTAAAACATTTTCACAGTTCAGTAACATTCTAGCAGAACAATCAAATGATGTCTGAAGGAATATGCAAAAAAGTCTACCTTTCTGTGCAATTCACAAACACTTTGACCATTTTGGCAACCCTTCACATCTCAGACAAGAAATTGAAGGCATCATTCAGCAACAGCAAGAACCATAATCACAGAATAAAAAAAACTTTTAAAATAAATAAGTAAACAATAGCAGTAGGCTGTTATTGATCTGTTCCACTTTTTTGTCCAATCGTATGACTGTTGAAGAGCTTACTGGGGAAAAAAAAGAGTATTTACATCTGTTTTTTTTTTTTGTTTTTTTTCAGACACTCCCTGTTGCAAATACTGCTCATCTTCTGTGGGGTGGGTACCATGGCCTTGCTCTCAGCTATTGTTGAGTGAACATGGGAGGAGACGGCTCTCTTGCCTTATCAAACACTACTACTGGAGGGAAATTGTCTTCTGCACCAGCCTCTCATTCACGGAAACATTATTCTGACGAAGAGGCTTTACAAGATCTCTGGCATCACTGTCATGGACCACTAAAGCAAATATCTGACAAACAACAGCACTTTATTTAGGGATGACTGAAAGGAATACCGTCTTGATAAGCAGACAGGATGTTAGTACGTGGACACTTTGAAATATGCCCTACTTAATTATCAAGGATCAGAAAAGAAAGTTAGTATGGAAATCTGTTACCAAATGATCTTTTAGACAATCATGATGCTTTGCACATACATTTACAACAAGGTACACGTGACATACAACCTCATTATAACAAACATAATAATTCTAGATCTTAACTGAAGTATTTCTAGCCCAGAGCAAGGACCTTCCTCTAAGTTTTTTTTATGTTATGTCACTGCTGTTTGCCATCAGTTTGTCTTCAAGCTTCTGAATATTTATTGAAAATGAAAACTGGTTTGGTTACCCTTTTTATTTTTATTTTCTTTTTTGTGTTGAAAAAAGAGCCCATTGGCAAGAAAAATCAGTTACTAGTGTTACTTCCTACAAAAGTACCTTTTTATCTCTTTGCTTTCCACACTGTGTAGCCTGCACCTTTCGAGCTTGTGCTCCTCACACAGCATTCGTCATGAACATTTTGTAGTAACGTTTGATGAAAATACTTGGATGCTCTTTGTAATTTTTGTTACTAACTGTAGTTGGGAGACTAGATACAGTTTTTGGAAAATTCATAACAATGGATAATACATGTTTTAAAAGACCTTTTGAAAAAATAAACATGTTTTAGACAACTGTGTGAAAGTATTTGTGTTTTATATTCTGGGAAAATATGACAAACCAACCCAAACAACTGCAGGGTTCCTACACAGTTTTAAAAGATGTAGAAAAATATGGAAGTTGAAAGGTGTAGAAAAACATGTAAAAAGGAAATAATTCAAGGAAATTGCATCTTATTAATGGACTTTATTCCCTGTTCCACCTCCTAAATGTTCCATACAATTTACCTCAAAATCTCTGATATTTAATCCATCACTCATGCAAGTATTTATCCTTCACTTGCACATCTGTTTGTCCTTCCATGCATCCTCCTCCCTTTTATTTTTTTTCATCGTCTATTTTACAGGTTGTTTTTTGAGCTGTTCTATTTGAAGCCAGAAACCTCCATAGAAATATCTTCAGTAAATTCATAGTAAACATTTATATGTATAGTACCAAAAGCAACGGAAAATGTTGATAATTGTCTGGAAAAGCTTGCATGAACTTTTAGCTTCGGTGTTTTGGAACCCTGCGTTTAGGTAACATTCATTGTAGTGATGGCAGAATTTTTAATCAAAATCTCGTTTTTATTAGTAGATCTGTATGAAGGCCTGCAGTTGTTAGCCATGCTACCTTGCAGCAGCAAGAAGTGCCTTCACTCTAATTGTGTCTGGTTTCTATTCTGCATATACAGGTCCTTCTCAAAAAATTAGCATATTGTGATAAAGTTCATTATTTTCCATAATGTCATGATGAAAATTTAACATTCATATATTTTAGATTCATTGCACACTAACTGAAATATATCAGGTCTTTTATTGTCTTAATACGGAGGATTTTGACATACAGCTCATGAAAACCCAAAATTCCTATCTCACAAAATTAGCATATTTCATCCGACCAATAAAATAAAAGTGTTTTTAATACAAAAAACGTCAACCTTCAAATAATCATGTACAGTTATGCACTCAATACTTGGTCGGGAATCCTTTTGCAGAAATGACTGCTTCAATGCGGCGTGGCATGGAGGCAATCAGCCTGTGGCACTGCTGAGGTCTTATGGAGGCCCAGGATGCTTCTATAGCGGCCTTTAGCTCATCCAGAGTGTTGGGTCTTGAGTCTCTCAACGTTCTCTTCACAATATCCCACAGATTCTCTATGGGGTTCAGGTCAGGAGAGTTGGCAGGCCAATTGAGCACAGTGATACCATGGTCAGTAAACCATTTACCAGTGGTTTTGGCACTGTGAACAGGTGCCAGGTCGTGCTGAAAAATGAAATCTTCATCTCCATAAAGCTTTTCAGCAGATGGAAGCATGAAGTGCTCCAAAATCTCCTGATAGCTAGCTGCATTGACCCTGCCCTTGATAAAACACAGTGGACCAACACCAGCAGCTGACACGGCACCCCAGACCATCACTGACTGTGGGTACTTGACACTGGACTTCTGGCATTTTGGCATTTCCTTCTCCCCAGTCTTCCTCCAGACTCTGGCACCTTGATTTCCGAATGACATGCAGAATTTGCTTTCATCCAAAAAAAGTACTTTGGACCACTGAGCAACAGTCCAGTGCTGCTTCTCTGTAGCCCAGGTCTGGGGAATGCGGCACCTGTAGCCCATTTCCTGCACACGCCTGTGCACGGTGGCTCTGGATGTTTCTACTCCAGACTCAGTCCACTGCTTCCGCAGGTCCCCCAAGGTCTGGAATCGGTCCCTTCTCCACAATCTTCCTCAGGGTCCGGTCACCTCTTCTCGTTGTGCAGCGTTTTCTGCCACACCTTTTTCCTTCCCACAGACTTCCCACTGAGGTGCCTTGATACAGCACTCTGGGAACAGCCTATTCGTTCAGAAATTTCTTTCTGTGTCTTACCCTCTTGCTTGAGGGTGTCAATAGTGGCCTTCTGGACAGCAGTCAGGTCGGCAGTCTTACCCATGATTGGGGTTTTGAGTGATGAACCAGGCTGGGAGTTTTAAAGGCCTCAGGAATTTTTTGCAGGTGTTTAGAGTTAACTCGTTGATTCAGATGATTAGGTTCATAGCTCGTTTAGAGACCCTTTTAATGATATGCTAATTTTGTGAGATAGGAATTTTGGGTTTTCATGAGCTGTATGCCAAAATCATCCGTATTAAGACAATAAAAGACCTGAAATATTTCAGTTAGTGTACAATGAATCTAAAATATATGAATGTTAAATTTTCATCATGACATTATGGAAAATAATTAACTTTATCACAATATGCTAATTTTTTGAGAAGGACCTGTAGTTTGCATGTTCTGGCTGTGGTCTCTACTAGTTCACTAGCTTTCTCCGACCACTCACAAACATGCATGTTACGTTAGCAGGTCATCCAAAATTGCCCTTAGGTGCATAGGTGGAAGTGTATGGGTGTACTGTTGTTTGTCCTGTTTGTGTAGGTGTTGAACTCTCATAGCAATAATCCAGTGCCTTTCTCTTTTTTTTTATTGCTGAAGATGAGCAGCATCCCTTTCGTGACTACAATGAGAGAGTTAGCAAAATAGATGGATTTAAATAAAGATGCACAGGTAGCTCACGGTGTCAAACTGACCTTTCTGCATAAACATGTTCACCATGAGAATTATCCTACTGCAAAGGGTGATAAATTGTCACATGGAAGTAAGGGGGGCAATGGCTCTGTGTTCACACATTTCCAGTTTCCGCTGTGTATTTGGCAAGCTTATAATGCCATAACGACTCAGCAGCAGGTCGCCTTCCTTAGTCATCAGGCTTTGAGCAGCTTAATGTCTGTGGGAGCCTTCTTCAGTCACAGCACATGAACACAACTATCACCGTTTACACTGCAGTGAAAGACGGAGAGAAAAAAGAGTAAACATACATTACCGTTCTTAAAACGGTTTGTTCCAAGAGTCCTGGGTCCAGACATTGCTACACGTATTATCAAACACTCTGACAGGACAATGGTGAGGGGGGGCAGCTTTATATTTTAACATCCATTATAGATTATTTACATTTGGGTTTTTTTTCTAGTTCCAGACTGTGCTATGAAATATTGGAAGTTCCTGGAAAATAAATAGTCAAGCAAGATCTTTTTTACACCGATTGTTCCAGCAGTTTACTTTATCACCAATGTCAAATCTGGATTTTAACATTAAGGCAGAGCCATCCCCACATGCACTCATGCACCTGTAGGTTTTCATTGACAGATGTTACTCCGGTAATGGGACTGCTTATGACAAGGTTGAACAACTTACTTTTTTACCTCAAGAATTCTTGATTTACATTTACTGTACTACGCAAAGGTCTTGGACAATCTTCCAGTATACTTTGCTTCCAAAGGGACAGGTTTTCGTTATCTTCTATGGATTTATACAGTTTCTCAAATGTTTTGATAGTCTTGAAAAGTTTTCCTTTGGACATTGAACACTTTTTTGCTAATTAAAACAGCCTTGTATCTGATTATTTTGAATCAAATATAGTTATTAGTTCATTAAGCCATCTAAGTCTGACCTCTAAGTTATTGAGATATGTTAGATGCAATGTTAAAGAAAGAAATAATGTTTTATCTACACAAAACAAAGACACCTTTTAAATTAGATGGTTTGGCACAAAACAGAATCCCCTCTTTATCTACTAAACAAAATCCTACCACTAACAAAATATGACATGCAAACTTTTTTGTTTTTGCAACAAAATTGTAATTTCTAAAGAACTATTTCCAAAACACTACATTTCTTGGCATGACCTGCAATTTGTCTAAACAAATAATGCAATTGGACCTAGTGCAGCACAAAAGAATATGTATCAGACCAATAAAGGCTAAGATACAATAAAGACGTTGAGAAAGGCTTCAGTCTTTTTTATTGAGCCAGCTACAGTATGCAAAGCATTTGTTAGAGGAATTACAGGAAAGTGTGACTCCCTTAAATCGTAATGAGGACTGGGTGAACATTGGTTTTCTTTATGTGTCTAACTATAGCTCTAAGGTCTTCAGTAAGTAGGCCGTTGCAGGGATGAAAAGCTTCAGGGTTCATATCATCTGATTACCTTCCCCTCATGTCAACAAAGATAAATATTTAAATTGCAGGTAAGCTGTTAAGAGCATGATCACTATCACTTGTAACCACAGTTCCAGTCAGATGTTCACACATATTGTGTGACACCACTGTCATTGGACTGATCCAGGACGGTGATGATTCTGCATACAGACAGCAGGTGGATCGGCTGGTACACTGGTGCGGTCAGAACTACCTTGAACTGAACCCACTCAAGACTGTGGAAATGGTGGTGGACTTTCGGAGAACACCACCCCCCTCACCATCCTCAACAACACTGTATCGGCCGTGGACCACTTCAGGTTCTTAGGAACCACCATTTCTGAGGACCTGAGATGGTCTTCACACATAGAAACTGTTCGAAAGAAGGTCCAGCAGAGACTACTTCCTGAGGCAACTCAAGAAGTTCAACCTTCCACAGGAGCTGTTGGTCATCTTCTACACTGCCATCATTCAGTCTGTCTTGTCTTCATCCATCTCAGTGTGGTTTGGCTCATCCACAAAACAGGACAGGTCCAGACTGCAACGAATAATCAGGAATGCAGAGAGAATAATCAGGGCTGACCTTCCCTCCATCCAGGACTTATATACAGGTCCTTCTCAAAAAATTAGCATATTGTGATAAAGTTCATTATTTTCCATAATGTCATGATGAAAATTTAACATTCATATATTTTAGATTCATTGCACACTAACTGAAATATTTCAGGTCTTTTATTGTCTTAATACAGATGATTTTGGCATACAGCTCATGAAAACCCAAAATTCCTATCTCACAAAATTAGCATATTATTAAAAGGGTCTCTAAACGAGCTATGAACCTAATCATCTGAATCAACGAGTTAACTCTAAACACCTGCAAAAGATTCCTGAGGCCTTTAAATCTCCCAGCCTGGTTCATCACTCAAAACCCCAATCATGGGTAAGACTGCCGACCTGACTGCTGTCCAGAAGGCCACTATTGACACCCTCAAGCAAGAGGGTAAGACACAGAAAGAAATTTCTGAACAAATAGGCTGTTCCCAGAGTGCTGTATCAAGGCACCTCAGTGGGAAGTCTGTGGGAAGGAAAAAGTGTGGCAGAAAACGCTGCACAACAAGAAGAGGTGACCTGGACCCTGAGGAAGATTGTGGAGAAGGGCCGATTCCAGACCTTGGGGGACCTGCGGAAGCAGTGGACTGAGTCTGGAGTAGAAACATCCAGAGCCACCGTGCACAGGCGTGTGCAGGAAATGGGCTACAGGTGCCGCATTCCCCAGACCTGGGCTACAGAGAAGCAGCACTGGACTGTTGCTCAGTGGTCCAAAGTACTTTTTTCGGATGAAAGCAAATTCTGCATGTCATTCGGAAATCAAGGTACCAGAGTCTGGAGGAAGACTGGGGAGAAGGAAATGCCAAAATGCCAGAAGTCCAGTGTCAAGTACCCACAGTCAGTGATGGTCTGGGGTGCCGTGTCAGCTGCTGGTGTTGGTCCACTGTGTTTTATCAAGGGCAGGGTCAACGCAGCTAGCTATCAGGAGATTTTGGAGCACTTCATGCTTCCATCTGCTGAAAAGCTTTATGGAGATGAAGATTTCATTTTTCAGCACGACCTGGCACCTGCTCACAGTGCCAAAACCACTGGTAAATGGTTTATTGACCATGGTATCACTGTGCTCAATTGGCCTGCCAACTCTCCTGACCTGAACCCCATAGAGAATCTGTGGGATATTGTGAAGAGAACGTTGAGAGACTCAAGACCCAACACTCTGGATGAGCTAAAGGCCGCTATCGAAGCATCCTGGGCCTCCATAAGACCTCAGCAGTGCCACAGGCTGATTGCCTCCATGCCACGCCACATTGAAGCAGTCATTTCTGCAAAAGGATTCCCGACCAAGTATTGAGTGCATAACTGTACATGATTATTTGAAGGTTGACGTTTTTTGTATTAAAAACACTTTTCTTTTATTGGTTGGATGAAATATGCCAATTTTGTGAGATAGGAATTTTGGGTTTTCATGAGCTGTATGCCAAAATCATCCGTATTAAGACAATAAAAGACCTTAAATATTTCAGTTAGTGTGCAATGAATCTAAAATATATGAATGTTAAATTTTCATCATTACATTATGGAAAATAATGAACTTTATCACAATATGCTAATTTTTTGAGAAGGACCTGTAGGTCTAGGGTCAGAAAAAGAGCTGCTAAAATCTCTGCAGACCCCACACACCCTGCACATAAACTGTTCAGAGTTTTACCTTCAGGCCGCCGCTACAGAGCACTGTTTACTAAAACCAGCCGCCACAGAGACAGTTTCTTCCCCCAGGCTGTTTCTCTGATGAACATTCAATAGAGTACAAAACAACAGCATACAGATGTTGCAAATGCACCTTTTTATTATAAATGTGTATATTGTACATTGTAAATATGTATATTCTGTAATACAAAAACAAAACCAAAGAGCAAAGTGTACCGGAGTCAAATTCCTTGTTTGTATGCACGAACTTGGCAATAAAGCTGATTCTGATTCTGATATTCTGTATGGACAGAATGTCACATTAACTTAGCTTGAATTAAGTTAGAATTTAAGTGGATTTTCTCTAATTCACACAAAATAATAATTATACATACAGGCTCAAATATATACATGACACCCACACTACTGTTTAGATAAATTTCCACGAATGAGTTGTAGAGAAACCACCTTTTTGAAAACATCAACACAGCCAAGTTATTAATTTTGCTGTTAGTCAGTATCTAGTAGGAACACACAGTTGTGTTCAAGTTTGAACTATATGAACCAAACCATCACTTCAAGTGAAAAAAAATAAATACAAACTGACCATGATATTTTGAAATAACCCACGATCCACCATGGCTCTTATTAAAAAAAAAGAAAAAGGAAAATGCTGGAACCCCAAAGTTACAGTCCACAGTGAAGTGTGTTTAACATCATGGGGTGGCCAAGAAGGAGGTGTCTGCTACAAAGTCAAGCCCTTCTTGCTCAACAGAATTTTGCAGCTGCCCACATGGACAAGAGAGGGTTTTTATGGTCAAATGAAACAAAGATAGAACTATTTGGTCACAATGACAAGAAGAGTGTTTGGATGAGTCTCAGTGAGACCTTGACACTTAGAACACTGTACCAGCTGTTTAGCATGGTGGTGGTAGCATCATAATAAGGGTCTATTTCACTTCCAGTGGTAATCTTGCATTGCAGATGTCTGTGGCAAGAAGACTACCTCTAAATCTTTTTAGCACTAAAGAAAAACCAATAACTAGATTATTACAACTTGAGTGCAATTAAGTGTTTGATCAGGGCAATCCTCCCAAACACACTTTGAAACAAGTTTTGAAAAGGATAACGTAGGCTAACAAAAAAATCTTTGGATTGGTCCTTACCTCAAGTCTTACGAAATCTGTGGACTATGCTTAAAATCTAACTCCCCACCAGAAGATTAACTTGTTTAAGTGATCTTTACCATTTCTAATAAGACAAGGGGTCTATATCCAACCTGAATCATTTCAGGGCCTTGTTGATGCCTTAAAGCATATGTCCGTAAAAGGCAACGTCCTAAGGTTAGACATTGATCTAAATACTATTGGGGGATTTATGCATATACAGTGCCTTGCGAAAGTATTTGGCCTCCTTGAACTTTTCAGCCTTTTGCCACATTTCAGGTTTCAAACATAAAGATATAAAATTCAGATTTTTGGTGAAGAATCAACAAGTGGGACACAATTGTGAAGTGGAATTAAATTTATTGGATGTGTCAAACGTATTTAACAAATAAAAAACTGAAAACTGGGGCGTGCAATATTATTTGGCCCCTTTACTTTCAGTGCAGCAAACTCACTCCAGAAGTTTAGTGAGGATCTCTGAATGATCCAATGTTGTCCCAAATGACTGATGATGATAAATAGAATCCACCTGGTTGTAATCAAGTCTCCGTATAAATGCACCTGCTCTGTGATAGTCTCAGGGTTCTGTTCAAAGCGCAGAGAGCATCATGAAGACCGAGGAACACACCAGGCAGGTCCGAGATACTGTTGTGGAGAAGTTTAAAGCTGGATTTGGATACAAAAAGATTTCCCAAGCTTTAAACATCCCAAGGAGCACTGTGCAAGCAATCATATTGAAATGGAAGGAGTATCAGACCACTGCAAATCTAACAAGACCCGGCCGTCCCTCTAAACTTTCATCTCGAACAAGGAGAAGACTGATCAGAGATGCAGCCAAGAGGCCCCATGATCACTCTGGATGAACTGCAGAGATCTACAGCTGAGGTGGGAGAGTCTGTTCATAGGACAACAATCAGTCGTACATTGCACAAATCTGGCCTTTATGGAAGAGTGGCAAGAAGAAAGCAATTTCTCAAAGATATCTATAAAAAGTCTCGTTTAAAGTTTGCCACAAGCCACCTGGGAGACACACCAAACATGTGGAAGAAGGTGCTCTGGTCAGATGAAACCAAAATCGAACTGTTTTGCCACAATGCAAAACGATATGTTTGGCATAAAAGCAACACAGCTCATCATCCTGAACACACCATCCCCAATGTCAAACATGGTGGTGGCAGCATCATGGTTTGGGCCTGCTTTTCGTCAGCAGGGACAGGGAAGATGGTCAAAATTGATGGGAAGATGGATGGGGCCAAATACAGGACCATTCTGGAAGAAACCTGTTGGAGTCTGCAAGAGACCTGAGACTGGGACGGAGATTTATCTTCCAACAAACAATGATCCAAAACATAAAGCCAAATCTACAATGAATGGGTTCACAAATAAACGTATCCAGGTGTTGGAATGGCCAAGTCAAAGTCCAGACCTGAATCCAATGGAGAATCTGTGGAAAGAGCTGAAGACTGCTGTTCACGAACGCTCTCCATCCAACCTCACTGAGCTCCAGCTGTTTTGCAAGGAAGAACGGGCAAGAATTTCAGTCTCTCGATGTGCAAAACTGATAGAGACAAACCCCAAGTGACTTGCAGCTGTAATTGCAGCAAAGGGTGGCGCTACAAAGTATTAACGCAAGGGGGCCGAATAATATTGCACGCCCCAGTTTTCAGTTTTTTATTTGTTAAAAAAGTTTGACACATCCAATAAATTTCATTCCACTTCACGATTGTTTCCCACTTGTTGTTGATTCTTCACAAAAAATTAGAATTTTATATCTTTATGTTTGAAGCCTGAAATGTGGCAAGAGGTTGAAAAGTTCAAGGGGGCCGAATACTTTCGCAAGGCACTGTATTTCATCTTCAAAGCGATTTTTTAAAATCTGATTTAATTAGAGAAAATAGCCAATAAATTCAAACATGTGAACCAATTTTTATTTTTTAAATCAAATTTGAAATTTAAAACCCAAACGTAGTGATAACATTTAGGTTGTGGAATGTATTCTGACTGGCACTGTTTATCTTAAAGTTGTTCTTTTGTCTATTTTCTTTTAATAAAAAGATTTTAAAAATAAATAAATGTTCGAATTAACATTTTTGAATACAGACTGTTAAATACAACCCATTTCATAGCCATAGATGAATTGAATGAAATAAATTACAATAGTTTTGCTGCTGTTTAATGCACCTTATTTCAAAAGAGGCTTAAATGTCATTTGTTAATTACATTAATGCAACCAAACATACACCTAGGTTTTAAATATTTACCGTAAATAAAAAGGTGCTTATCCAAGCATTACAAATGGTCACCACCCTCAAACAGAGCACATATTTCTGTCTGCTCCCAATCCCGCAGCAACCTGGAGGAGAGACAGCGCAACTACATCACTGCCCCTGCCTCTTCACAGCGTTGGTCGCCATCCATCCCCTCTCCTCCTCCTGTACCATAACAGATGGTGGGAACAACATTTCATGCACCGGGCACCACAACAATAGACCGCAGCATCCCGTCCACCCCGCTCCGGCCTTGCAGCATCATGCTCCCAGTGCAGGTCTGCAGGAAGCTCTGAGTGCCGTCGTGAATTGTTTCACGCCGGTACCAGCAAAACCACCACCACCACGGCCACGGAGAAACCTTCTTGCCACTGTTTGGGCTCTCCACCGAGCAAAGGAAGATGGCCGCTATGAAAATATTAACCAGCGCAGGGCTTTTCTTGGCTTTCTGCGCGCTGGGTCTTCTCGCCATGGCGATCTGCACTGACTACTGGTACGAGACCGACGCCAGGAGACACCGAGAGAGGTGCAAAAACTATGCCAACAAGCGAAACGACCCCGGTTACATCTACATTTCAAACCACAACCTCCCCCTTCAAATGCCTCCAAAGAGCGGCCCTGATGCTGCTCCTCTCGTTAGGGGGAAGCGGCACTTTCTGCCCGCGGCGTCTGCCATGGAGTCCCACTGCAGCCGACAGTTCAACTCTACTGTCTCCGGGCTTTGGAGGAAGTGTCACCGGGAAGGATTCGACCTGGAGACCGAGGACCTTATTTACAAAGGTAAACACAGGGGGGATGGAGACCTGGCTGTTGGCATGCAGCAGGCCGTGATGCCTGCTGCATGCCACAGTGGTTGGTTTCCGCGTAAAAATGTTTATATATTTGTTGGCAACTGTCCATGTTGTGACTATTCTCTGTCCATGGTGCTGAAAAGAACCATACTGTTACAGAGTCAAAGAGTGTTTTTACTGCCAAGCATGCTTGCAGCAGCTGATAATTTTCCTTTATGCCTCCAAGAATATATATATGTAGACGGTCTATTTTGTTACAAAAGGAAAACCGTTTTCTTCGTCATTGTCCCCTGTTTACCTTTTGGAGAGACAACACAATGTCAAGCTATTCTCTGGAAACATACAGTAGTGCACATTTTCATCCAATGATGCCCTATCAAATTCATTCAGAGTTACAAAAACTGAGGCAATGCACAAAAATAAGGGCTTTCCTAAAACAGATGTCTAAAGTTATTATCTTAGGGAATGTTTTGAGCTGGAACAGATGAACCCTTATTGATCAGCTGACCCTAAGACACCATAATGAATAGTGTCTCTTCCAACAACCCATTGTGTTAAGTATTAACTACATTTACCTCTTTTTGTAGCTGTCCTAAATGCTCCAAAAACTTGTGAATCTTGACAAATGGCTATGCAATGACAACAGAGTAAGCTGCAATGGAAAGTATTGCTTGCTATTTCAAATTCTTTTCCCTCTGTTTTATATCATAACATACTAATCTCCATGAGTTCATTGGGGAGTCCCAGATACAAACTGGCCTCAGTTTTAATACATAATCAAATATTTATGGCGGTTTAAATGGCGCCGGATGTAAATGTTTTATACAGTCAGATCTAATAGATGCTATTTCCCAGATTAGAAAGCTTTGTTTGTTTCAGAAATCACATTTCACTCATTTCATGCTTGAGTTGTTGTTAAGTGAAATAGCAGTACTAACAATGTAATTTGATTTTGTGCATAGATTATTCACAATGATCCGTTACCAAAGGATATTAATGAACAGTTTCCAATGGGCTATTTTCTGTTTCCAACCTTTTTGATTGTGTGTTTTTGAATAATATACACTGATATCACACATTACTTAACTTGTTTGGTTTTTTTATATCAAGCACGTGTACCTACATGTACACCAACTGATTTAATAGGCATAGCTGGTATTCATTGGGATTCTGTTTCATTTCAGTTTTCACCAGGCAGAAACCTAATATAAAGATAGAATTATTACTCCTACAATTGTAAATACACAGGTCTCATTTTATACCATTTACCAAAACCTGGTTAAGATAAATCATAAAGGAAGAGGCAAAATGGAAAACATCTCTTATCACACAAGTGCAGGATATCATAGCCTGAGATGTGTTGAAAAAAATCAGATATGTTAAATATAGGTGATATTATAAGGAATAATTTACATTTGTCCGATCTTCATTCTGATTGCACACATTTCTCCACATATTTTCTCAGGGTGGATTCTTCAGATCAGTCATTGGGAAAATGAGCACATGAGATTTAAAACTATGTATTTCCCTTGACAGTACATCTGTAATCATTGTTTGCCCAGATGTTCAAAAGTATATATTTATGTGTTTAATGTTTTAAACTAAGATCTGGTTGACAGCTTAAAAATGGGGTCTTACTTATTAACAAGTATATACAGATTTACATGTATTCATGCATATATTTATAAAAATATCAGGTATAGCCCTGTCGGTTTGGTATGCATGTGTACCAAACAGTACAGCCTTGTTTTATACATGAACACATACAGAACGTTTATGTGAGGAACTAAGTGTCTAATGCAACTTTCTGTAGTGCAACTTTAAAATTGACACTAAAACAAAACAGAGAGCACTCCCATCTATCACTAAACTCTGCTATTGGGAACATTAAGGTTTTCCATGCAGCTACAGTGGACTGAATTAAACTTTATGTCAGGCTACACTTTTGTCAACAGCAATAATGCATGTAGTTCACTCTGCACTTAGCTGAATTACTTCCCTTAAACAACGTCAAGCTGAGTGTAAATGTCACTGGTACTGGAGAAAAATCCGCTGACGTCCAAATTTGTTCTCAAATATGGGCAGAGTCGTTTTAAAAAATGTCTAAGTATCAGCACTGCCCATTTTCAAGTAGTTATATTGTTTTATAATCTATCTATCCAGGCATTGGCTATGCCTGCTTCTACTACTTTATTCATTGACAAAACAAGTAAGTGTTTTTAGATTTTTTTGAGATGGGAATTTGGGATGCACGGCAGCGCAGTGGTTACCACTGTTGCCCAGTCGAGGTCTTTCTGCATGGAGTTTGAATGTTCTTCCCGTGTATGTGTGGGTTCCCTCTGGGTACTCCAGCTTCCTCCCACGGTCCAAAAACATGAATGTTAGGTTAACTGGTCTCTTTCAATTGGCCTTAGGTGTGAATGGGTGTGTTCATGGTTGTTTGTCCTGTGTGTCTCTGTTTTGCCCTGCAAAGGACTGGCAACCTGCCCAGGGTATACCCCGCCTTTCACCTGTAGACCGCTGGAGATAGGCACCAGTTCTCCCAAGACCCTGTATGGAAGAAGCGGGTATAGAAAATGAATGGATGGATGGATGGATGGAGATGGGAATGTCTGAGGTTGTTATTAGCAGTGAATAGTCCCTTTCACTAGTCATCTAAAACCCGACCTGAGATACTTTCTTTCTGTCTCTGTGTGATTTATGTATGGACCAAAGTTGTAAGTTTGATAGAAGTCGACTTGCTCCTGTTATGCTTTCTAAGCCCCAATGTAGGTGGTGTCAGACCTACGTTTGTGAGCTGATGTGAAGTGAGGGGGGAGTCAAAGCAGCACTATTTTATCAGCAACAATTTTGTTGTCAGATAGGAGTTTTGTGATGTCGTCTTGATTTACATAAGCACACATCAGGACAGGCCATGGCTGCCTCTAGTGGTTGATACTTGAGGGGTTTGTATTTGTGGCAATTTTGCAGAACTGTTTTGTGAAATGCCAAAAACGTTCTTCTGCCTGTAGGATCCAGTTCTCCTTGCTACATTTTACAAATTGGAACATTGTTAAGAGACCACACACCTACAACGTAAATGACCACAGACTTTTTTTTAAATATATATGCTCTTTGAATTCGACGCAGGAAATCAGATTTAGCTTGCTTGACTTTGGTTGGAACTAATTTTTGTTTCTCCAAACTGAGATTGTTCAGACAGGTGTGGACTACAGGAAAGATACTGGCTGCTAAAAAAAACTAACAGAAATTCACTTTGATAATCCAGACTATCCCTTTAACAGAGTATCTTTTGTTAGCTGCTTTTAAAGCATGTTCAATTGATTTAAAAGCACCTTTAGATTAAATAACATTACTGAGTTATACATATGGATTTCATTATCAGTAACCTACCATATGAAACCTCAAAGATTCTTGGCATAAACAAAAGAGCTGTACCTCTATTAATGTATTAGGGGCTGCTGTTTTGACCGAAAGATTGTCTGAATTTTGGAATTCCTAAAGAAATTATAAACCTTTTCAAATGTCTTATTTGACCTATACAAGAAATTGCAGTTCATAAGCATAAATAAGTCCTTTTTTTAATATGTAGTGTTGCTTTGCTCAAAGACTGCTGGAAAGAGTCAGAGCTGGATTGTTGAGATGGAGGCTGAAAAACAAAATGTATGCAAAAATAAGATGTGATTCACTTTAAATCAGAACAGTTACGTATGAGACCTTTGGGAGTATAATCCATATACCACATTGTTTCCTAATCCCTCTTTAATTACTATGCCGGAGTGGGGAAAAACAAGGTTAAAAGGGCCAGCTCGGAAAATGAAAACTCAGACAGGGTCGAAAATAAATGCTATGTCTGTGCACACATCATCGCATTATCCCAGAAAAAAGAACAAAGGTTTAGACTGCAATTCTGACTTCACTCTCTCCTTCAATTAATCTTACTGCTCCAGCTATAACTGTCTTTTTAATTTTGTCTTTTTACCAGGAATGATTCAGAGATGTACCCCAGTCAAGTATCACTATTCCTCGTCCATCCTTCCAAGGAATTTACCCATCAACATCACAAAGACCATACGTCAGGATGAGTGGCATGCTCTCCGTAAGTCTGAGAGTCTTTCTCTTTTTTGTCACTTTTAATCATCTGAACTTTCCAGTTTGTCTGTTTGAGTTGGGTGAAATGTGAAAACCATGTTTTTAAGCATTAATGAGTATGATCTTGGATCACTCTTACTGGTTTTGCATTGCACATATGACATTATTTTCAAGTTGTCAAATGAATCAATCTGTCAGTAACATTTAACTTGTAGTTAAAGTGTTGAAATCATATTGAGTGCCTGTTATTCACAGTTGTTCTAAATATTATTTATAGCCTTACAATTTGACGTCATTACACAGCAGCAGTGGAGACTGTAATAATTAGTGGTTAGCTGCTGCTCAGGCAATAAATCAGTCATCCTCCAATAAGAAGGTTAATTATTTATTCGCTGGTCATCTCAGTCCATTTGTCCGCGAAGTTGCAGAAACCCAATTTGCTTGTGGATATATTAGGCATCTGTAGCTCGTGTGATTAGCAGCAATATGCACTTAATTTATAGAATAAGAAATGTGACTGAATGAGTAATAAAAGCTTATTGTCACTGGAACAATGTAAAAGTAGGCGAGAATGCTTTATTACATACAATGCTTTTTTTACAAGGGTAAATCTTGATCTGATGACCCCTCAAGAAACTATTTCTTAGACTCTATTAAAATTACTTGAAACTTTAGGTTTAGTTTAAGATTTTGCAGCTAGGGATAGGGTTGGGTGATAGAATCATATGATTTCTTAATTAAAAACTCTGCTATTCATTGATAAGATGAAGCTATTTAGTAGAATTTCATTATGAAAAAATGACATTCTGTGGAACCTGTTTTGTAGCCATTCTTGCTGTGTAGTGGAATTATTTTTCCCATCCTTTTGTCTGCTGTTTTGAAAAAGGACTATAATAACTATGGCCACATATTGGCATGATATATGGTATACACAAAAGCTCCACTTTGCCAGTGTCATAAGCTGCTCAGACCAACACAATTGCACAAGTCTTAGAATGACATGTTTAGTTTACAGAACAATAAAGTCACACAAATACTAAAATACTAATAACAGAACATTTGTATATTATGCAGGATAGATCTATTAGCACTGCTTTCATGATGCTGAAGCACCCATCTGAGCAGAGCCTAAAAAGATGTGCAAAGCTTCAGGTTTTGAAATTAAAGGGTCACTTACCATTAAAAGATGTGTCATAAAGGCTACAGGTTGTACAATGAAGGAATAATCACAAAAAGAGCTGCCAAATATTATTTAAATCCTGTGATTCCTAAAATTGACAGTGACAGAATCCAATTACACTTAGTGCGTTGATATAAGAACACTCTCTGATACATGGTAGAATTCATTCTTGCTGCAACAAAATATCCACAAGTCATGACACTTCTACCTCCATGCTTCACAGCTAGGAAAGGTTGTTTTCTTGTACTCCAGTTATGACAAATATGTTCTGTTTCTTTCTGGGAAACATTAGTCTGGACTTCGTGTTTTATGGGGGTGTCCTAATCTATTCCTACCCAGTAACTGCATTTTTAATGCCTTTACAGAAAATTACTGAAAAGGTTTTCCTGTAGTTTTTGTGGTTTATTTGTGTTACTCATAGTAAATGTTTTTCTGTTACTGGCCACAGATATTAGCTTGTAACTAATTTGTTGAGCTCATCAACTCCCCACCTACATCCTGTTATATCTGCTCATACCTAACCATGATAGCGCAGATTTAGATAGTATATTAAAGGCTTATTTGAAAGTATCTGTCTTTTGCTTTGCTCATTGAAGTTGGTAATGGAGGCTGATTCAGGCAGATGAGGCAATGCATGTGGTATGATCATTTAATCTAGCAAAGAAGAAACATTCAACCCTGGACAAGCAACAGAACAAGTAATGCAACCATTGTTAGATTAATATAACGCAGCAGTGAAATTAGTAGTGATGGACAATGATGGTTCCCCTGAGCAGAAATAGATATGGAGCTTTTCTCAGAATATTATTTCACTATGTCTCAAAATGATCTATTAGGTTGCTGTTGTGTAAAGTGATGGTTCACAGTGCATGTGAGAGATAGACACTGGCTTGTAAAGAGCTGCTTTATGTGACATTGATACCCAATATACATTCACTATATTAGGTACACCTTGCTAATACAATGATAGACCCTTTTTGCCCTCAAACTGCCTCAGTTTTTATGGCATAAATTGAACAAGATGTCTGAAATGTTTTTCAGAGATTTTGGTCTTTATTGACATAATAGTGTGACACAGTGACCGCAAATTCATTGGCTGCACATCCCATGATGTAGATCTCTCACTGTTGATATAAGGCAGGATGGATTCACGCTTTCATGTTGCTTATGCTGACCTGACCATTTCAGTGTTGTAGCTGACGTTGAGACTTATCGAACCAGATATCAATTTTCCTGTCTGATATTGTCCAATTTCAGTGACCCTGTGTATACTGTAGCCTCAGTTTCCCATTCTTAGCTGCCAGGAGTGGCACCCAGTCTGGTCTGCTGCTGCTGTAGCTCATCTGCTTCAAGCTATAATGTGTAATGCTTACAGAGATGGTATTCTGCACAACCTGGTTGTAGTGAGTGTTTCTTTAAGCTCCTGCTGCTTTTCTATGATGTCAAACTATTCTGCTACTTCTCCTCTGACCTCTGAAATCAAAAAGGTATTATCCTCTACACAGTTGCCACTGACTGGATATTGTCTCTTTTTCAGTCCATTCTCTGTAAACCTGAGACAGTGGTTGTGTGTGAAAATCCCAGTAGATCTACACTCTTTGGCATACTCAAACCAGGCCATCTGGAGCCAACAACGACACTATGTATAAGTCCGTTGAATCAGCTTTTTCCCCCATTCTTTTATGGTTTTATTGTTATGTACTGCGGTCTTCTTATTTGGATGTTTTTAAACACTTTACAAATCAATAAATGTAAATAAAATTAAAATTCTGATGCTTGCTTTTAACTTAAACTTGTCTTCAATGTGATCACCATTTCTGTTATCAACCAATTCAACAGGTTTACATAATAAAGCAGCCAGTTAGTGTATGTCTTAAATGACAGATTCATAGCTTTTACAGAGGTAGTGTCAGCATACCGCTGGGTCTAAATATGCATTTATTTTATTTCATACAATCATGATTAAAAAAACAAAAGCAGTACACCCTTTAAAATTGTAGGGTTGTACATTTTTCATACTTATCTGTTATTTTGGAAGTGTACCTAACTTTTCCACAAAAGTTTTCATTATAGCTTCATTGGTTTTTACAGTTTTTCTTTGTAAAAGACAGTGCATAAAGTTCAGTACATTTGCAAGAACCTGATAGAAAAGTTTATTCTTTCAAGTTTCATATACACACGGTTAAACCCAATTTTATTTTATTTTAACCAAAAAGTTTGTTTCTGAAAATAAGATCACAATCTTTCAAAAGATAACAAAACAATGTGAAACGAGTATCAGTTTTTATTAGCTTAAATTCCAATAAAAAAAATGCATGTTGAAATTATTTACACCCTCCTCAATAATTAATGGAAACAATTTTATTGGTAATACAGAAATTAAACCCTTCTTTGTCATGGTGGTTTTAATGAAACCCTTAAGCAGACACAACAACGGCCAGAGCAAGCAGTTCTTTTCAATGATTTATTTCTTTTCAGCAATAGAATGTAAACGTTTTCTGCAGGAAGCATGAACAATCTCCGAGCAGCTGCTTGGGGAAGAGACGACTGTTAGTGTGAGAGGATCCAGGGAGAAGTTCAGATGCTTGGTAGCAGAAGATGATCCAATCGATCTCATAGCCAGAGTTCTCCTGAGAAACAACATCAGATTTGTCAGAATCAGAATCAGGATAGACTTGGAGATGACGAGCGAGCTGGAGCCAGACTGTGAAGGGACTGATGATGGTGAGGATCTTGTAGAGACCCAGGAATTGTGGGGACAACTTGCGGGTACAGGACTTCACGAGAAAATCATTGGCAGAAAGCCAGGCCTTTTGTCTAGGTATGTATGCAGGGATCATCTCAGGATGTTTTCCATCTCCTGGTCCATGCGCTCGCACAGCCCATTGCTCTGAGGTTTGAAGCCAAAAGTTAGAGAACATTTGGCACCGAGAGCAGAACAGAATTTTTTCCAAACCTGAGAGATGAACTGTGTCCTCGGTCAGAAAGGATCTCAGAAGGAATCCCATGGAGCTGGAACATGTGCTGGATCAGGATTCTGGCTGTCTCAGGAGCTGAAGAAGGTTTCAAAAGGGCCACCAAATGACAGGCCCTGGAGAACCGATCAATTATGGTAAGTATGACAGACTTATTATTGGCAAAAGGGATACCGGTGACCAAGTCCAGGGCTATGTGAGACCAGGGTCTGTTGGGGATGGCAAGAGGTTGGAGGAGGCCATAAGGAGGATGGTAGGAACTCTTACCCCAAGCACAGATGGTGCAGGCTGACTTGTACTCCATGACATCCTTGTTTAAAGAGGGCCACCAGAAATATCATCGTATAAGGCCTACAGTCCGGCTAGTCCCAGGATGGCCAGAGAAACGAGAGGCATGAGCCCAATGACTGGTTCTGGCTCATACTAAAGAAGGTACAAAAAGACAATCGGGGGGCTCCCTCCAGGATCTGGTTCATGTCGGAGGGCCTGTTGAATTTGTCTTTCCAAATCCCAGGTAACAGCTTCAGTAGTGCAGCTTTTAGGGCGGATGGACTCAGAGGTTGTGGAGAAGTAATCGACTGAGATTTCTCTAAACAGGGAGTCAGGCAAAGAACAGGGACCAGCGGAACTGACAGGGTTTGAGACGTCGGGCGGACTGGATGTAAGCTAGGTTCTTATGGTTGGTTGATATGATGATGGGTTTGGCTGTGCCTTCTAGCCAGTGTCTCCATTCCTCAAGGGCGAGTTTTATAGCTACCAGCTTTCTGTCTCCGATGGTATAATTTCTCTCTGCTGAAATGAATCCTCTGGAGAAGAAAGCACAGGGGTGCTTTCCTCTCCATGGTTTATTGTCAGAGGTGGAATTTTGTAAAAACACAGCCCCCACACCCATGTCTGAAGCATCCACCTCCAAGATAAATTGGGAGGTCTGGTCAGGATGGACCAAGATGGGGACAGATGAGAACTTCCTTTTCAGTTCTGCAATGGCAGAATCTGCATCAGCAGACCAGTTGAATGCTCTTTTAGTGGAGGTTAGGGTGGGAAGAGGAGCTGCAACCAAGCTGTAATTACAGATGAACCTCCTGCAAAGCCAAGGAACCGCTGATGTTTCTTCCTAGAAGTGGAAGTGGGCCACTCCTGAACTGCTTGGATCTTCTGGGGGTCCGTCTTTACCTGTCCACCCTCGAAAACATAACATAAGAAGGTGATGGAGGTGGAATGGAAGTCGCATTTCTCAGCCTTGATGTAAAGGCGATTCTCCAGCAGCCGTTGGATGACCTGTCTGACATGTAATTTGTGATCTTGAAGACTTTTGGAAGAGATCAGAACATCATCAAGATAAACAGACATGAACTGGTTCCGGACTTCTCTAAGGACTTCATTGACCATGGCCTGGAAGACAGCTGTGGCACTGGTGAGGCCAAAAAGCATAAGTAGGTATTCTGAATGTCCCACATGCGTTTCAAAAGCTGTCCTCCATTCGTCTCCGTCTCTAAGGCAGACCAAATGGTAACCATTACATAGATCCCATTTTGAAAAGACAGTAGCATCCTGCAGAGTTGGCTAGAGGGGAAAGTGGCACCTGGGCAGGAACAGTCGTATGGATGATAGGTTGGAAGAGAGAGAGAGCCAGGTCATTGGTGAACACCATCTGGAGGTCATGGTATTTGGGGGGAGCATTAGAAAGATCAGGAAGATTCTGAGTACTGATGACAGGTAAAGGAAAAGGAAGAATGGCAGATTGTTCAGGAGTAGGGAAATACATCTCTCGTGGGTAGAGAGAGGAACTGGTGGCTGAAGCAAAAAGGCCTGGAGTTTGGTTATTTTCAACCTGGTTAGGTGGTGCCATCTGCTGCATCTGCAGGGAAAGATTAACGGCTTGGGTTAAAGAAGCTCGCTGTTCAATGAGAGACTGTAAAATGTGATGAGATAAGAAGACTTCCTTGCCCGGTTAACGATGTTTGTAATTATGCCACAGGGTTTTGTTAGCCAGAATGTTCTGTCATGGTGGTTTTAATGAAACCGTTGAGCAGGCACAACAATAACCAGAGCAAGCAGTTCTTTTCAATGTTTTATTTATTTCCATCAATAGAATGTAAAAGCCATTGGCAGGAAGCAGGAACAATCTCCGAGCAGCCACTAAGGTAAGAGACGACTGTTAGAGTGGTTAGAAATCAAGAGGAGATAGTAAATGTTTCTTTGAGAGTAGTTGTGCCTACTGTTAAGGTGAGTGAGATGAACATTCAAGGAAGGTATGCTAATCCACAGAACTGAGTTTGACAGGCGCTGGGTGTATTGACGAAGAAGGTTTTGTTGTTTTACTTCCAGGAGGAGTTCAGGGAGTTGCAGAGCGAGCGAGAATGGACAGGCAGGTGAGCTGCGGTTTGATGAGCGTACAGGTAAGCTTACTCCAGGAAATGTGAGGAAAAGGATCCAGGGAGACTTTCAGATGCTTGATAGCAGAGGAAGATCCAATAAATGTCTGAGCCAGTGCTCTTCGGGGAAACATCTGGTTTTGTCTAAAAAAAGCAGTCAGTCGAGGATCAGATAACTGGAAGCAAACAGGAGCTTACGTTCTAGTCTCTGTGTCCTGCTCCAAATTCCCTTTTGAAGACCTTCCTGATGAGCCTAATGAGCTGCAGCCACAAAGGCTGCACCTGTCAGTCACACCCTGTAACAGAATGGGAAGGAGAAACACCCAGACAGCCTGTGGACAGTTTTGTGGCTATAATAATTGCTGATCAGCTTTTTGCATATTTCTACAAGACAATTTATCTTTGGTCATAACTCTAAGTCTTTGGTGGCTGGAAGGCCTCTTTGCAATAATCCTAATCTTTATCTCCCTGCACAGATTCTCTATCAGATTCAAGTCTAGACTTTTGCTGGATGACTTCAAAACTTTGAAATTACATTGTTAGCCTTGCATAAAATTAGTAAGGCTAGTGTTCTGTTGACAACAGGTGATGGCTAACCAGCCATTGTGGTACTAGATAAAGCAGAAAGAAAGCAGTAGTGATAGACATTGCAATGCCAAATGACAGCAACATCAAGAAAACGTAACATGAGAAACTTTAGAAATACGAAGGGCTAAAAGAGGAAAAAAAAGGTGTGAGGAGTCAAGGCCACAGTAGTGCCAGTGGTCATCGATGCAAATGGTACCAAAACTTCAAGGAGTGACTGCAGCAGATTCCAGGAACAACCTCTGTTTAGAGGAGCACGGTCCAAGGATCCAAAATACATCAAGATATTGTGCAGAACCCTAGGATACAAATTCAGTTTGTCCTTTAGGTTTGACTTTTGGATAGCAGTACATTGAGTCAGACATGGTCAGAGGGACTGACTGGAATGAACTACAGTCAATTTATGTGAAAATGCTTTCCTATAACAAAACGGCATGTAACAAAATATCACTAATGTCAGAGAAAAAAATAGAACTCCAAAAATGGAACCCTGTAAAGGTAAATTTACTCAATTTATCAATTGAATTATAGACAGAATTTAAAAGATGACCATTAGAGGAAATACTTGCAAGAAAACAAAAATGAGTAAAAAAAATGGCTAAAATTTAAATAATATGCAACACTTTGTAGACTGTAGCTGGATTATGTCTCTTTTTTGTTGCTGCAAGAAGAAGGTGTAAGATATTTGAAAGAGATTGTTAGAGAGCTAGATGAATTGTTAAAGCAAGAGTTAATGTGCAATAGGTCTGTGCAAGACTGGAGTGACCACAACTCAGATATACTGTAAATTGAAAGAGTTTTCATAGATACCTAAACAAATTCTACTCTCTCTCTATTTATGCACATCTAGAAAATTTGTGATTTTCTTTCTTCAATTTGTCTGTGTATTGTTTCCTTGAATATAATGCCTAGCAAGCATTCACATTTTTGCCTCATTTTCTGTTTTTGGCAGAAACTTTAATGTATGATAACAGATAAGTAGGAAAGGGAGGGAGGGTGTCACCTCACTGTGGGGGAAGGAGCCTTAGCTTGTGCGGGAGGTCGGGAGATATTGACTAGAAATAGTCGAGCTCACCTCCACGCACAGCGTGGGCTCTGGAACCCATATCCTCGAGAGGGGCTGGATTATCTTCTACTCTGGAGTGGCCCAGGAAGAGAGGCGGCGGGCTGGGGTGGGTTTGCTTGTTGCCCCCCAGCTCAGCCGTCTCGTGTTGGGGTTTACCCCAGTGGATGAGAGGGTCGCATCCTTGCGCCTTCGGGTTGGGGACGGGTCTCTGACTGTCCTTTCAACCTACGGGCCAGGCGGTAGTGCGGAGTACCCGGCCTTCTTGGCGTCCCTGTCAGGGGTGCTGGATAGTGCCCCTCCCGGGGACTCCATTATTCAGCTGGGGGATTTCAACGCTCACGTGGGAAACGACAGTGACACCTCGAGAGGCGTGATCAGGAGGAATGGCCTCCCCGAGCTGAATCTGAGTGGTGTTTCATTATTGGACATCTGTGCTAGTCACGGAATGAACACCATGTTCAAACATAAGGGTATCCATCAGTGCACTTGGCACCAGAACACCCTAGGCAGGAGGTCGATGATCAACTTTGTTGTCGTATCATCAGACCTTCGGCCGCATGTTTTGGACACTCGGGTGAAGAGAGGGGCTGAGCTGTCCACTGATCACCACCTGGTGGTGAGTTGGATCCGCTGGAAGAGGAGAAAGCCGGACAGACTTGGCGGGCCCAAGCGCATAATGAGGGTCTGCTGGGAATGTCTAGCAGAGGCCTTGGCCAGGGACGTATTCAACTCCCACCTCCGGGAGAGCTTTGACCAGATTCCGGGGGATGTTGAACACATAGAGTCCAAGTGGACCATGTTCTCCGCATCTATTGTCAATGCTGCTGCCCGTAGCTGCGGCCATAAGGTCTGCGGTGCCTGTCGCGGCGGCAATCCCCGAACCCGGTGGTGGACACCGGCAATAAGGGACAGTGTCAAGCTGAAGAAGGAGTCCTATCGGCTGTGGTTGGCTTGTTGGACTCCTGAGGCAGCTGACGGATACCGTGATGCCAAGCGTGCCACGGCCCGGGCTGTGGCATAGGCAAAAACCCGGGCCTGGGAGGAGTTCGGTGTGGCCATGGAGAAGGACTACCAGTTGGCCTCGAAGCGATTCTGGCAAACCGTCTGGCGCCTCAGGAGGGGGAAGCAGTGCTTTGCCAACACTGTTTACAGTGGGGGTGGGAGGCTGCTGACCTCGACTGGGGACATTATCGGGCGGTGGAAGGGGGTCTCATCAATCCTGCCATCACGCATTCCGTGGTGGAAACAGAGGCTGGGGACTCGGGGTTGGACTCTTTCATCACCCAGGATGAAGTCACCGAGGTGGTTAAAAAGCTCCGCGGTGGCAAGGCTTCGGGGTTGGATGAGATCCGGCCTGAGTACCTCAAGTCTCTGGATGTTGTAGGGCTGTCATGATTGACACGCCTCTTCAACATTGCGTGGCGGTCGGGGACAGTGCCTCTGGACTGGCAGACTGGGGTGGTGGTCCCCCTTCATGAGAAGGGTGACCAGAGAGTGTGTTCCAACTACAGGGGGATCACACTTCTCAGCCTCCCTGGTAAGGCCTATGCCAGGGTATTGGAGAGGAGAGTCTAGCCAATAGTCCAATCTTGGCTTCAGGAGGAGCAGTGTGGGTTTCGTCCCGGCCGTGGAACACTGGACCAGCTCTATACCCTCTACAGGGTACTTGAGGGTTCATGGGAGTTTGCCCAACCGGTCCATATGTGTTTTGTGGAAGGCATTCGACTGTGTCCCTTGTGGTGCCCTGTGGGGGGTGCTCCAGGAGTATGGAATCGGGAGCCCTTTATTAGGGGCCATCCGGTCTCTGTACAAGCAGAGCAGGAGTTTGGTCCGCATTGCCGGCACTAAGTCGGACCTGTTCCCGGTGCGTGTTGGACTCCGGCAGGGCTGCCCTTTGTTACCTGTCCTGTTCATAACTTTTATGGACAGGATTTCTGAAATGAGCTTCCTTCGTAGGGTTGCCGGGCACTCCCTTAGAAATAGCTCGGAGTAGAGCCGCTGCTCCTTCACATCAAGAGGAACCAGTTGAGGTCGCTCGGGCATCTATATCGGATGCCTCCTGGACGCCTTCCTCGGGAGGTGTTCCAGACACATCCCACCAGGAGGAGGCCCAGGGGACGGCCCAGGACACGCTTAAGGGACTATGTCTCTCGGCTGGCCTGGAAACGCCTTGGGCTCCCCCTGAAGGAGCTGGAGGAGGTGTCTGGGGAGAGGGACATCTGGGTGTCTCTGCTGAGTCTGCTACCCCCACGACCCGGTCCCGGATAGAGCGGAAGACGACGAGTACGAGTACGGGTGGGAGGGTCATGTAATGCATTTTATTTCAGTCTGCATCTAGATTCTGATCTAATCACTCTATGGCCATCCTACTCAACATGTCATGAAGTGATGAGCTGATCTCTACCCCCTAGCCATGTCTTCCACATGTCAAGAAGTGAAGAGAGGATATCTGACCTTGTAGCTTAGGGAGGATGATAGGGTGGTGGAGGGGCTAAAAGGAAACAAGCAAAATCTGGCAGCAGCAGTCGATGTCAAGCAGGCAATTCGGCAGCAGAACATGATGTGCAGTGTGCATCAGGATGCTTTGCAGCTTAAATAATCCACTCAAAATGTTAGGGAAGCAGCAACACAGTTCAGGTTGACTAGCTCTTAGACATCACCTACGTGCACAATCACAATGAGAAAAATACATGACTTGGATGATGAATAATGTCCCCATAGATCATCAAAGTACAGCACCTGAAAGTTTAAAGATGCCACAGTTGAAATGAACTGGAATATTTTGTTTTTAATTGACTAAGATCAAAAAGAACTGATCCTAAAGATGCATTTGGCTCATTGGTAAAAATGCATTTTAATTCCTGTGTTGGGGTATTCTGAATTTGTGTCTGTTGGCTTTCTCGAGTGGCTCCAGGGTCCTCCCAGAGTCACACAATTTGTATGTTAGCTTAATTACTGACAGTTAATTGACCTCAGATAGAGTGAGTCATTGTTTTCATGTTCAGGGTTTTATTTAAGCTTCTTTTGCCTGTGATTTCACATCACGTATGTATATTCAGCTTTACTTGGCTTCATTATGTAAATTTTTTTTTTTGGCTTTACTGTGTTCAGTTGGTTTTTGCTCTGCTTTGATATTCTGTGTTTACTTTCTGTTCTTCCAGTTTTTGTCCTTTTAATAGTTTTTTTTTTTTTTTTTTTAGTCCAGGTGTTTTATGTGTGTTTTGCAGATCCTCATCTTAATTTACTTTGTAGGATTTTTTTAGTGGAAGGCCTTCATTTATTTCTATTTCTCTCAGTATCTTGCCTTGCAGCATGCTTAGTTATATTATAACTACCTAGCTTTCCATACCAGATTCTTAAATGTAGCCTGCATTTCAAAAATGTTGGGCCAAAACAATAATGAAATATCATACTTTTGCCTGTTGCCATTATATAAATTGACAGCTTCTTTATATGCATTTCTGCTCTGGTTGTTGCTATTGGCTTGTTTAATTCAGTTAGAAAATATTTTCCAAAAAGGAATAGTACTAACCCACCTAACTATTTTGTAGCTGAAAAAATAAAATTCGTTTATGATCAAATGCACCAAATAAATAACATGTTGTCAAAAAGTAAGTCGTTTATTGCCTCTTTTCAAAGCCATAACCTGGTTTTATTTGAGTGGTTTAATACAAGTTTCAAATTTTTTTTATTCATTTTTAAACCTCTAAGTCAACACTGACTCTGCAAAATTTCTGTCCCTTCAGATCTAAGAAGAATGACGGCCGGCTTTGTGGGCATGGCTGTGTCAATCATTCTTTTTGGCTGGATCATTGGAGTGCTGGGATGCTGCCAGCAGCATGACCTCATGCAATATGTAGCTGGCCTACTCTTTCTTATGGGAGGTACTGTGAAAGCACATATACACACATCCCCACACTAGCATGCAGACAGAATCTGATTTCATCCAATTACTGTGTGTATTTGGTGACAGCTGAGTGCACATCTGGGTTAACATGAGATATCAGATCAATGCCTTGCAGTAACATGATCCTGCAGTGTGATGTGCAGTGCATGTAGCAATTTAAGCATCAATCAGGACTCCCTTTAAATCACTGTTGGTCTCTTCTGCTCATACAGGAACATGTTGCATCATCTCTTTGTGCACATGTGTGGCAGGAATCAACTTCGAGTTGTCCCGCTACCCACGCTACATGTACGGCCTCCCTGAAGACATTAGCCATGGCTATGGTTGGTCCATGTTTTGTGCCTGGGGGGGGCTTAGGCCTCACATTGTTGGCTGGCTTCCTCTGCACCCTGGCTCCCTCCCTGAGCACTCCCACTCGCACGACGACCCACAAACCGAGGCAGGAGAACGGAACCGTGTGACAGGAGGCGTTACAAAGAGACTGACCCACCTAACGCACAAAGCACACCTTTCCATGTTTAACTCTGAAACCGTTCTAGTGTAATCACCGTATCACAACACCCTCAACGTGGCCATATCCTTTCAGTGTACAGTGTGCCTGATCTGTGACAAAAAGCAGCAAAATAAAGATGAACTTCACACATCAAATCCCTTGATGGACCTCCAGGAACATGAAGAACAACTTGTACAGCAGATCATGAATAGGAAACGTCTTCAAAGGCCTTTTTTTTTTTGGTGTTGTGTGTTTTGATTTCTGAGATACAGATTTGCTGGCACTTTAAAAGTACCAGATATCTCTGAATAGAATTATTCTTAAAATGGTGCTTTTTGAAATAAATAAAGCCACTCACACTCCTACAAAGGAAACACATACACAAACACATATCATATCAGTTCCTCTAGAAAGATCTGAAAACAAACATTAGTCCAGAACATCCTTTGAAAACTTTGATCTGTGTCATTGTTTGTAATTTTAAAAAGGCATCGACAATGCCGTGTTGTTGTTCGTATTTAGTAAAACACACAAACTGAAAAATTAGTCTGGTGTATAAGGTCCCAGCTTGTAAAAAGTATTACAGTTTGATCAGTGAGTTAAAACACGCTAAAGAAAATTAGCCTCAAAAACTAACTAGAAAAATGCACTTCTATGTTGAGCCAGATGTTTGTGTAAAATAGATGTTCTTTTTTTTTACATATTACTTTTCTGTCCTAAAGGTAAATGAGGCTGAGAATTTGCAAACCTATAAACCTGAACATTTAAAAAAAAACTTTAAGAAAAAAAACCAATCAAAACACAGCAGCTGTTGAGCTCTGACTGTTGATGTTACAGCTCATGCAGCTTACTTATAACCTAACAAAAACATGTGAAACCCAACTATTAGATTTAGTATATTTTTAACGTTTTATCTTAATGTTGGACAATGTTTTTTTTTTTTGCAATCTCTAAATACAAGCACGTTAAGGTATTTCAGAAAACAAGAATGCATTGGTAGTCATCAGTGTAGCGCCACACACAAGATTTCTCATCCTAATTATAGGGATACTGTATCTTCAAACATTGTGAGAAGGCCAAATATCTTCATATCATCTGCAATACAGAAACAAGCAGAAAATGGGCAGTGGTCCTAATCATATGTACTGCACCCTTTGCAATTATTGACCCCCTTGTAAAGATTTGTAAAAAGGCTTAAAAAAATATTTTATCATAGCAACATCATCTTAACCCAATAAAAAAAAAAAATCTACCTTTATGTACATTTATTCAGCAGGCAAAAAAAGTTCCATGTTGAGAATCCTTTTTTTTTTTTATCTGTGAAGTAGTTTTTGATATCCCTAACAATTCTTATAAAACTTGAGGTTTTCTTTTCTAATTTATATATTTGATGAGAGTGTTATGGAACTCAAGCTGGCACATAGCACAGTTATCACTGTGGCCTTGCAGCAAGTAGTAGTCCTGGGTTCTAATCCTAGCAAAGGCCTTTCTGCATAGAGTTAGCATGCTCTCCCTGTGCATGCATAGGTTCCTCCCACAGTCCAAAACATGCATGTTAGGTTGTTTGGTTCTCTAAGAAACCAATTACCTCTGGCAAGAACAAAATCAAATACAGACAATGAATGGTTTAGGAACCTTTAATTAGTAAACAGCTTCTGTTTACCTGGGGTACAAATATGATGTGACACAGTCCATTTCATTTTGCCACCAGACATTAGTATGGACAAGCAGCCCAGCTTATTTTACCACTATGCAAAGTGAGGAGAATGGTAAAGAAGGGCACTATTAGAGCACTGCAGCAAAGACTGGCATATTGGGCTCACCAAATCTATCTAACAACAGGTTGTTTGGGAGTTTTTTCTTTAACCATCACAAATATAAACCTGTGCAGTTTGCAAAATGCTTCCTGGACTTTGTCTGGAATTGTGTTCTTTGGTCTGATTAGACCAAGATTGAACTTTTCAACTGCACTCCAGGTGGTCTTGTATGAAGCAAAGGAAGAATATGTTTGGAAAAGCACCTCATGCCCACTGTCAGTTATGGTGGAGCATCTGTGATACTGTGGACCTTTTTCTCTTGCAAAGGCAAAGGCAATGGGAATCTTGTTAGAGTGAATGGGATCAGGAACTCTTTGAAATACCAGAAAAGGCATCCAAGGCTTTCAGAAGGATAATGATTCAAAACATTATTAACACATACAAGATTCTCCTCACACAAAATGGCCATCTTCTTCCATGGCCATCTCAGTCCTCAGATCTCATTCCTATTGAAAACCTGAGGTAAGCTGAAAAAGGGGGACACTCAGACAGGATCCAGGACTAGTAAAGTCTAGTAAAACGCCATCTCTCTGTATGCTGCAACCTTATAAGATGTTATAGGAGAGCACTAAATGCTAACCTACTGGCATAGGGGTTTGTGCAGAGTATTAACAACAGGGGTGCCAGTAATTACCCCACTTATGATTGGTAACAATAAAAAAAGCATTTCCTAACATGGATTTTTGCTAGAAAAGGTAGATTTGTTTTAAAGCTTGTTTAGATTTATTTTATACTTCTTTACCAGAGGTGCCAAAAAGTGTGGAGGGCGTTGCACATTATAAATGGAACAACCTCTTTGTAAAGAGGTTTTGATTTAAATATAATAATTTATAAAGATGCACAAAATCAGAAATGAGGTGTTTATTCCATACAACAAGTTTAACTCTGAGGTCAGGGTTACCTATCTGACAGTCTCAAAGATCCCTTATCAAACTGTAAATTTTATTTTCTGTTAAGCAAATACAGATTTTATTGTGTACTTACTTTTAAAATGTAAGACCAAGTAAAGATTTTATTGTCCATGTTTGTTTTCATTTGTAATTTGATCTTCAGAATCGGATATTCTTTAAAAAAGCACAGACAGTAATAGACTAGACACAGCCACTTGGTTTAAACACTGATGGAAAGCACAGCATCCATATCAAACAGGTTGTGTTTTTGGATGCAACAATAGTTATGAAATATGAAATGACTCTTTTCTAATGGCATTTCTGAAAACAAACTGAAGAGTAAAGTTAACGTTTTAAACTCTTGTTTTTTTATTTAAATTGGCAATGAGGATAAAGTCTAATTCTTTACAGTTCATGTGTTACAGAATAGTGTATTTGTGTATTATATTGTGAATAGCTCTGAAAGTCATGTTGAGCCAAAATGATATAAAATTCTGTTGAAAGGAAAAAGAGACTTATTTTTGTTTTTCCTAGTGATCATTTCAAGTACCAGGAACTAACAGAGAACATTCTCTTCCAGTTTATAATTGTTTCCCACTGACTAAAACACATTCATAAAAAAATATGACATTAATCATTGGTTCATAATGCAAGTTTTAATGTCAGGTGTTCATTGCCTGGTATGAGCCTTGATCATCCTTCTGTCAGCTATGTCGAATAACTCATTTACAAAATAAGGTGTCATAGTGTGTTAACAACACTTTATGTGATGTTCAGTCCTTCCAGTATTGCCATTTAGGAGAAAATTAGCTAACGCATGACTGAAACTTGTACCGTCAGTGTGTGGTGAGATCTTTGCACTTGGCTGCATCATGGAAAGGTCATTTAGCCTGGAGTCTAAGACAGATGTGGTTTTGTAAGGTTACACAAGAGAGCAAATGACGATCAGAGTGTGTAAGGAGCTTCATTTCATGGTGTTTGCTCAGGGTCCAGGCTCTTACATATATCAGAAACTCTGACTATGATATATAAAGACTTTTGTGTATGATTGTTACAAAGAAAATTATTAAATGCAATGCAACAAGATGATGTGGGTTTCTCCAGTTTTGGGTTTACACCCAAACTTATGTGCATTGACATAAATATTGCTGAAAACAGTTAACTATTTGTAAAGGTTATTTACTGCAAGTATTAAGTGTTGTTGGGACTCAAACACAATTGCACAAGTTTCTTGTGAGTTGTTGGTGAGAAAATTTGACTTCTCTGGCCCTGATGTGCCATAATGCAATCAAAACGTTTTACAAATGTGTTACACCTCCACATCTCAAATGGCAAACATCAGGAACACGTAGCAGCATCTGCAGCTGTCTCTGACTTGATACAAAAGAACTGCAGCACACCGTAGCAAGACTTGCAACATATAAAAACAAAGAACACTTGGGTACAAGTAATTCCATCACATTGTATTCAGAAAGGTTGTAAAATTCTTCACAAGTGGTTCTCTCCTGCGTGTTTCCTGAGGAACTTCGTACTACGTGCAACGAGAGAAAATGCCGCCCCATCAGAGTGGCACGTGTTTCAGTAACACAGCTTTTATTTTCTACATTTCATTTATACTGGGTGCATCCACTTCAGATGTTGTGTGGGATTAAAAAAAGACATTACAGTCTTGCATGATCTCATTAGTTTCTTTCAATATATGATGAAAAAAAATCTGTGTTCTTTTTAATTGATTTATTTTAATGTAATAAAATATGCATTTATTAACATGTTGTGAGTGCTGTGTTATCTGTTATGCCCTCGAAGGACCTCCATCTGCAAATTATCCCAACTGATCCAAGTTTTATTTATTTTCTCCTTTAAAAGTGAATACATGACCGGTGTGTGTATTCCTGACAGCCATATTACGTTGCCGACAAAGCAGAGGAATGTTTATATTAATCAATCCGTGGAGCTGAAACTGATAACAGTTTTTCTTTGCAGTGATGTCCAGAAGAGGTGAGAGTTGATCTTAGCAGCAGAGTGCTGCAAGGATAAGGCATGGTCCTCTGTCAATGAGGACATGGTGCCATCTAGAGGGAGCTTTTACATTTGAATGAGGTTGATGAGAGGCGGGGCATTTCTGCAGGCTTTTAGTATGCTTTGCTTTCATCATTAATTCTAACTTACGATAAGTATTCTATTTCTTGCATATGATGAGGATAACGTTTATCAACAGCATTAGTGTAAATGGTTGTAGGAGTTAAATTAATTTTAAACAAATTTCAAAATCAGCTTGTATTAAGTTAAAACTAGTATTTTAATTTTCCTTTAACACTTGTCCGAAACACAATCTAGAGCATATACAATACAGGGGAAGGTTTTGTAAAGGCACCATGACAAAACAAACCAAAATAATGTCATTATTTCATTTAATGAAGCACAAAATGGTAAATATGCAAAAATTATTTTATACGGTGCAGCGATATTAAAGGCTACATTAGCTATATTTATATATAGAAAATAATATCAGTCTCATTAAACATTGTCTCAGTCTTAATCAAAGTAATGAAAATTATTAGTAATCAATTAAACTCTCTTATGGCCAAAATTAAATAGAGGCCACCTGGATTTATTTTGATCTTATCATTGCAGAATTATATGCAAAAAGGCAGAGAGTGCTTCTGGCATTTTTTAGGACAACTTTAACTTTCAGTTTCTAATAGTTTTTAGGTATCACTATGTGGTTTTTTTTAACACTTTAAGGGAAAAAATAAATAAATAAAAATATGCCAAATCCCACTAGCACCGACAGGACGGTAATAATCTGTTAAAAGAGATATGATGACATTTTGAACATTTATAAAACGTTTTTATTTTAAGAATCACAATATTCACATTTCAACTGAAGCTGAATTATTGGTGCAGGTTACTTACAGAATTAAAAGTGAACTTCTTAGTCATCACACTAATCTGATGATCTAATTTTAATGATATTATCACACATGGAAACAGAAACAAAACATTACTACTTTCCATAAAGAGCTAAACGTTCAAAATGTTAGGTGTGTAACAATCTAACTTCATCAAGGGTCTATTGATCTCTCTGAAGTTGAAAGAGAGGTTTTATGTGCATATTTTGATGCTATTTTACCTGAATTAACTGTGAAGTAAAACTTTGTAAGCATAAAACTTTAAAAACACAAACCTTAACATACAGTAAACCAAAAAACATTATTATATACAGAATCATTTACAAGGTAATCTGTTTTGATTTCAATCAGGCTTCTCATCTTGGTGCTGTGGATCTGTTGTCAGTGTCTTTCTCAGAACTCACAGAAGTGGCCTGTAGTCATGTCAAGATCCCTCTAATAGTAATACTAATTCTAATACTCCAATACAAAAACTTAATCCTTTTTTTTTTAACCCCATTCTGTAAATCACAGAGAGACAAACACATGAAACAATCAGATTAAATCATCTATTGCTGGCAAGACCTGCTTACTCCCCCAGAATTTCACAGTGTTCGATATACAGTAAGAAGAAAAAGACAAGTTTGCATTCAGAGTTGAACACATTAATCATTATTTAAATTTATAACTGATCCTCAATTATTTCTGGTTTCTTATAAAAGTTTATTGACTTCTAAACTAGAAGAACAAGATTGTTCCCTTCAAAGGGCACTGCCATGTATTGAAAAGTGTATAAACAGTTTGATCATAACACTTCAGGTTCATAAACACATTGCATGTTTTGAAGATTCAGGAACATCATCAGTGGGATAGGCAAATTATAATGAACAGATCCTAATTCATAAGAAAGGCCTTGGTCAGAGCAGTAAAACATGGGTAACAGATCAGATCCTGTGTGTCATGGTCGCCACAACTGAAAAAACTGGTTCTAGAAGCAGCTATCTCAATGTTAATCCCTTACTTCTCAAGGTGTTAGATTTTCTGCTTTATTTAATCGTGTAAAAGTCAATAGTAGCCAAAATCTTTAGGTCAGCTAGACTGTTTAGATTTATTGACTGTCAAAGTTTTTAAAGGTTGATAAATGTCATTTTTAAGCCAGCTACTTTTTGCAAGCTACTACATAAAATCATCACAGATATTCTAAAAGTCATCTCTGTCAGTAATCTATAAAAAAAAAAAAGATGGATTTTAGACACTGAGGTAAAAAGGGTTTCCAACAGTTTGATTAAAATAACTGTTCCTAAGGCCAGACAACGTTTGAGACTCTACTTCTTTCCCCGATGGTGGACACCAACAACCATGTAATTTTCTGTTGATACGTTCAGGCTGGCTGGCTTCACTTTGTCCCGACAGACCCTGACATCAGACTTGCCTGGCATCCCCCTTCCTCCTCTTCCTCCTCCACCTCTGCAGGGGTCGTGTTTCTGCAGGTAACTAATGAAAGTGTCCCACCCACCACCAACACGAACCATGACATCACGTTCATTCAGCATCTGCAAAGGTGACATGAGACAGGAAGGTCAATGCATGTTTGGGGATTCTTATTAATCTGAAGAGCAAAACATTATGTGCACACACACACTTACTCATACATGCATCCACACACACACATGCACACACATAAAACACTGTAATAATCACAAGCTTCTTGTGCACGTGTAGCTCTGGCTATGAGAACCAAATAATCTCCTGGGTAGCTTTGTCCAATCTCATTAAACCAAATGAAATTGCAACTCATGGTAACAGCTGAGCACACATGCAGCACTAATCCAGAAATAAGCATGCATGCTCACATACACACTTTCTCACAAGCATGTATAGATCTGAAGCCCAAAGCATACAAAAGGAACGGCAAAAAATAAGGACCACTACATGACCAGTCTGTATGTTGATTATAGTTCCAATAAGGTAAGTTGAATCTGAATCAAAACATAATTTATGGATTAGATTGTCAGTGTGAAGCCTTGTAAATGAAGAAGAAATTGAAATGTGTTCAGCACAGACCCTTATCTCTCAGGAGACCACCCATCCCCCCCCCCCCCCCCCCCCCCTCCACCTCCCCGCTTCCTGCCCGCCCAATCGCCAATAAACCCTTCATTACTGAACCATTAAGAATGGGATAATACAAGCAGATCTGCTCATCTAATGTGCAGAGGTGTGTTTAACATCGCCCACTGCAGCTGGGGGTGGGGGGGGGGAAACAAATATCATTGCTACAATGCTACAACCAAAGACATGCGCAAAGAGGCTGACCACTGGAGCAGCTTCAAAGGAAACTCCAGACACGGTTCGGCTCAGCTGTCATCCTGCGGATTAAAATGTTAAGCTTGACAGGGGTCAAGTCTGGATAAACCTCCCACCAGTCACCATATAATGAAGGAACAATATTTTTTTCTATTTTTGTTCCCATATTGTGTCAGCTAATAAAACTGGAGGTGTTTGACTTGGCATCTGTATCCAACCTGGTTTATCTGTTTTATAAGCCTTTACAGGGGCCTCGTATATTATTGCATAGTTTACTAAAGTGTACGTCAGAATAAAGGAAACATTCTGTGGCAAAATATTCTGCAGAAGGTCCCTTTGTGGGCTGACCCATCTATATATGTGTCTCTGGAGCCCCTTCAGCACCCCCCGCAAACAAAACAAACAAAGCGTGCTACGTCTGCCCGTAAACCCTTGTCTGGATTCCCATGTCTCCTCCTTTCTGGCTGCTCCATTGATTCTTTCTCTCCGCTCCTGCTGAAATATGCATGAGTGTGTTCGGGATAAGGACAAACACCTGCCAATAGGAGGCAGGCTTCAGCCACATCCACTGCTTTGTTTGACATGTGAAAGTGCACCCATTTACATTTTACAGTAAAGAAACAAACTAAAAAGAATAAAAGAAGTCATATTCTTATGTCCTCGTCTGCATGAGACATGATTAGCAAGAATCACAACTTTATGGTCATTCTCACATCCGTTTATCAGATTGGTCAGTGTTGTAGTATAGGCATGATAGGAGATAATTGCAGAAAACAAATGTGCATACACAGGTGGGTATTTATACAGAGTGTGTCCCTTTTCCTGAACGTCATCTAAAATAATTTGCCTGATGTTTCCAGCACCACACCACACAATATTGCTTGAGGGTTTCTGAATAGGCACAGTAATGGAATTTTGGTTCATATCAGTTTTTGACTTTAGTAAATTGTTATTTTCTGTGTTTTTTGCCTTGGCTTAGGTAAGCTTTAAGTCCAATGCTGTTTGTCCATTACCATAGTATACTAAACTAGTAAACTCCGAAGAATATGAAAAATCTATTTAATGGCAACAGTGGTCCTTAATCTTTGCTAGTAGTGAAACTGTAATGGTTGTCAATAAGATTCAATTGAATTTGATCATATCAACATCTAAAACCTGTATTCACTCCCAGCTTATTTTTTAACTTGTTAGACATAAGAGGTCAGTTACAAAAAAGCTAATTTATTATAATGTAATATTTTTTTAAACATAACCAAGAATCTTTTGTTAGGACTCAGGTACAAAAAAAAGATTAGTTATAAGAAGATCAACATGCTTCAACACTCCATGGATGCAGACCAAGTAATTAATGACAAACAACCTTGACAGGGTGTTGACAATAACATTGTTCTAGGGATAACACCAGAGTCAGTCCAAGGCATAAGGAAACTAAGCAGCAGCTCAGGTCGCCAGCAGAGGAATGGTCAAAAAGGTCAGATTTACAAATTAATAACTATCAATGATATACCATTAAGGATCACACAGCTGAGATATATTGTTTTATGAGTTCCATCCTCAACCCAGCCACTGTTATATTTATAGCTCTAGAAACTGAAGAGGTTCCTAAAAACAAAATACTAAAAATAAACACATACATAAGAAAATGCACTATTCACCCAGAGTGCTAGAAATATATTTTTGTTAAACTCATAAATTTACAAATAAAACAAAGTGACATATGACTCAAACAACAAACATTTTGGCTTTACAGTCAATTATAATATATTTTGTGTGTTGATTAAAAAACTGTTATAAAGGTTATATTATATGAGTAATGCACAGATGTTCAAACCTTGAAGATTATAAGGAAATATCATCTGAACTGTGGTAAGGGATGGTAGTTGGAAGCCCAAAACAAGCCCCTATAAACCTTGGGCTGGATTATTCACTGCACCATTAGCTAAAGCAAACTGTATTTTGGGACTTTAACACATGAATTTTAGATGGGAAGATGGATAACATCGGCTTGTGATAACACCGAAATCAGTGAGCACATTCTGAGCACTTGGAGCTCATATGGACACTTTGAATAAAGAGATAAGAGAGCACATTGCACAGGAATTTACTTGACAACAGCACAGTCTTGCTCAAGTGCTGACATCCTCTTAACTTTCAGCTTTAGACCAAATATAGCCTTATTTTACCTAGATGAGTATCTTATTTAGATGTAGTTTAGACTTATTCTCAACAAGAACGTTTTTTAGATTTTCTGTCACATTAAGTTCTGGACTCTGCCTTGGTCATTCCAAAACTTTGTCATCTGGTAAAGACCTTGGTACATTGTTTTGGACTCACTGTGGTGCTGAATGATAAATTCCCTCTCTTCATAATTTGAGCAGACATTTGTACATTTTGGGTCAAAACTGACTAGTATCTGTAGGAATCTTTTAGCCAGGCCTCAATGTTTTCTTTGAAAGAAAATACATCTTTCTCGCAGCTGTACGTTTTCACCCAGATGCATGTAAAACACAAGAGATTGTTGTTCCATCTAGAACACAACCAGTAGTTAACAGAGTTTTTTAGAGCAAACATGTTATTCAATAAATTTTTTCATAAGCTATTAAATTTTATAAATCAACAATATAATTTTGTATACTGCTGGTTTCTTTTTTGGTTGATTATTTCTGATGTTCTCCATCAGCTATAGGTTCAGAAGTCAGCTTGTGGTAGAGGATAAAGACCAGGGAGCTAATTTAGTTAATGTTTTAGTCAAGAATACTTGAGAGGGGAGAAATAAAGAGGTTTACTAATAAATTGCCAGGCTTAATGCTTTCATGGTTTTACCGAGATACATTGTCTTCAAAATAAGATGTCTACTACATGAAAAACAGATATGAGTTTGCATGGTGATCTGGGGGTGTTTAAATGGATTTCCTTTCTTTGGACACCATCAGTCTGTATCTCTGCTACAAAGCTGAAGGAAAACCTAATTGGTTTCAGAAAGAAAGGAAAGCCTTCCTCTTTTTCAACACCGATGAATGGCAAAGCACTCCACAGCCAGCATGACTGAATAGTCTCCTAAGGGAATAGAAGGGGGTGGCAGGAGGGGTTGGGTGTGAAGTTTACAAGTAAGGAGGGGCGGTCATGCTCCGCCGCTCATTAACAAGCTGTCTGATTAAAGCCCCTTGCTAATGAGTTTGCCTCAGTAATCAATAATATTTGCTCTTTAAAAAGGTCTGCACACAGCAAGTGCTCGCCCAGAAGCAGCACTGAGGTTATCATGATGTATGCTAATTGAGGTGTATGGCATGTTTCCCTGCGCATGCAGAAACATCCATGTGCTTCAATGTAGCGGAAGACGTGAGGGTCGAAGGGCCATTTTGCTCTGTTTGAACGGTTGAGATGTGGTTGCTGAACAGCAATCATGTGAAAAGGAAAAAGGAGAAGTTGTTGTCTAAACTGGTAATTATGGCTGAAAACTGACAGCTGGACACCGTTATAGTATGTTCACATGTAGTAAGGCAAGTCTGCATGGAAAGGATGAGGGCAACAGGCAAAGCAAAGCAGGTATACTGTAGAGGGACTCATTTTTTAAAATTTTGTGATAAAATTAAGTAAAATCTTTTAACTTGCTCTTGTTAGCATATCGCTTATTTAGCCTCGGCTGTCTTACTGATGTTCAGACATGTGCTGTTGTGTAGCTGAGAAGCCAGCTAAAGAGAAACTGCAATTCTCTAACTTGAAGGTGTGCATTCTCCTTTTATAGGAGCATCAACACAATTTGTTACATCCATAACAAATTACCCCCGACAGCAGCAAAAACCATTTAGGAAACTATGGATTCATGTCTTTAGTGATTTTAGCCAGTGATCACAATTGTTGTATATGTTAGACTGTAAATAGTGTTGAAGGCAATCTTTGTATGTTTATTTACGGAAAATATTCCACTATTGCCACATCTAAACACCTAACAGCACTCAAATACAGGTCCTTCTCAAAAAATTAGCATATTGTGATAAAGTTAATTGTTTTCCATAATGTCATGATGAAAATTTAACATTCATATATTTTAGATTCATTGCACACTAACTGAAATATTTCAGGTCTTTTATTGTCTTAATACGGATGATTTTGGCATACAGCTCATGAAAACCCAAAATTCCTATCTCACAAAATTAGCATATCATTAAAAGGGTCTCTAAACGAGCTATGAACCTAATCATCTGAATCAACGAGTTAACTCTAAACACCTGCAAAAGATTCCTGAGGCCTTTAAAACTCCCAGCCTGGTTCATCACTCAAAACCCCAATCATGGGTAAGACTGCCAACCTGACTGCTGTCCAGAAGGCCACTATTGACACCCTCAAGCAAGAGGGTAAGACACAGAAAGACATTTCTGAATGAATAGGCTGTTCCCAGAGTGCTGTATCAAGGCACCTCACTGGGAAGTCTGTGGGAAGGAAAAAGTGTGGCAGAAAACGCTGCACAACGAGAAGAGGTGACCGGACCCTGAGGAAGATTATGGAGAAGGGCCGATTCCAGACCTTGGGGGACCTGCGGAAGCAGTGGACTGAGTCTGGAGTAGAAACATCCAGAGCCACCGTGCACAGGCGTGTGCAGGAAATGGGCTACAGGTGCCGCATTCCCCAGACCTGGGCTACAGAGAAGCAGCACTGGACTGTTGCTCAGTGGTCCAAAATACTTTTTTTTGGATGAAAGCAAATTCTGCATGTCATTCGGAAATCAAGGTGCCAGAGTCTGGAGGAAGACTGGGGAGAAGGAAATGCCAAAATGCCAGAAGTCCAGTGTCAAGTAGCCACAGTCAGTGATGGTCTGGGGTGCCGTGTCAGCTGCTGGTGTTGGTCCACTGTGTTTTATCAAGGGCAGGGTCAATGCAGCTAGCTATCAGGAGATTTTGGAGCACTTCATGCTTCCATCTGCTGAAAAGCTTTATGGAGATGAAGATTTCATTTTTCAGCACGACCTGGCACCTGCTCACAGTGCCAAAACCACTGGTAAATGGTTTACTGACCATGGTATCACTGTGCTCAATTGGCCTGCCAACTCTCCTGACTTGAACCCCATAGAGAATCTGTGGGATATTGTGAAGAGAACGTTGAGAGACTCAAGACCCAACACTCTGGATGAGCTAAAGGCCGCTATCGAAGCATCCTGGGCCTCCATAAGACCTCAGCAGTGCCACAGGCTGATTGCCTCCATGCCACGCCGCATTGAAGCAGTCATTTCTGCAAAAGGATTCCCGACCAAGTATTGAGTGCATAACTGTACATGATTATTTGAAGGTTGACGTTTTTTGTATTAAAAACACTTTTCTTTTATTGGTCGGATGAAATATGCTAATTTTGTGAGATAGGAATGTTGGGTTTTCATGAGCTGTATGCTAAAATCATCCGTATTAAGACAATAAAAGACCTGAAATATTTCAGTTAGTGTGCAATGAATCTAAAATATATGAATGTTAAATTTTCATCATGACATTATGGAAAATAATGAACTTTATCACAATATGCTAATTTTTTGAGAAGGACCTGTATTACATCCTGCAGTCATCTATAGTGCATTGATGCTTTTTATTTGTGTAGATGGATGGATGCATAAAAACAGTGAAATAGAAGCTCCCCTCTCATGTTTAAAACCTCCTTCACACATATGGTTTGGACTCCCAAGTGGGCTGCCATTTAAACCGCACACCAGGGTCACATCTCTGCACACTCACCCTCAGAGAGCCGGGCTTGTTTTTTCTCCAGGTTTTGTGCTCTTCGCTGAAGGTCTACATCCTGAATGCAATCATTGTCAGCAGAGTCCTATCCCAACCCCTGGTTGCCAAGCAACCCTGCCTCCCATTCCTTGAGCCTCCATACGGATGCATAAGAGCGGAGCGTGACTGAAGGCTGAAAGGTACACAGTGACTGAACCTCAGTTGCTCTGACACAATTCACTTGTTGCTAACTAAGCTATTGATTTACGTTCTGAGGGTACACGATACGTTACTTTGTATTTATATACTGTTCTCATTATTACAGTGTCACAAAAATCCTATAAGCCAAAATGTTACATTGAAGCTTTTGATCGGAGTTAAAAGGAGAAATCAAATGTAGCTTTATGTCAATGGTTACCTGTTAGAAATCCAGAGTATAATTTAAAATCCTTCTTCATGAACATAAACCTATGAATGATCAGGCTACTGCTCATGAAAATATTAATGTTCCATGTTTTCTCAGCCAAATACTTTGCTTTCAGGTTTACTGCTGGTTCACAAAGTATAAAAGAAGAACAGGAGGCAGATTATTCAGATATCTGGTTCTTCTCTCTGAAATATTTTCCAGTTTTTGTCTGTGAGGCACACTGCTGACTTTTAACACTAAGCCTAAAACATCCCTTTTAGATAAACCTTTCAGTTTATATACAGCTGGCTCATGGCATGTTTTTGGATCTATTGCTTATAGGGAGTGGATGGACCAGGTGCACTAAGCACCTCAGAAAAGGTTTTGGTTTCTTATTTTACTTTTGACGGCAATGTATACCTTTATGATGGCAACTGTGACCTTTTTCTTCCTCCTCCTTTCTGCTGCCCTTTCTGTCAATGTTTGTCATATTTTGGAGTTTTGGGCTTTTCTTAGAATCCAGTTTTGGACTTTTTTATGGTGTACTGGTTAGTTTTTCTGATAGTTGGTTGTGACTTACACCACCTGCTTTGTTTAACTAATCAGCTCACCTGTTTCTAATCACTCCTTCTAGGCTGCGGATATACAGGTGGACCTCAATAAACTAGAACATCAACAAAAGGTACTATATGAAAGTAGTTTAACTCAAAACGTTTACCTTTATTGTATATAACCATTGCGCACAAATTGATACAGAGTGCTTATCTTTTGTTAGTTTTGATGATTGTGGCTTACAGCCAATAAAATCTCACAATGTGGTTTTCCAGAAAACATGAATATTATATAAGACCAATAAAAAGTTAATTTCAATACAGAAAGGTTGGCCTACAGGAAAGCATGTCCTTGTTCTGCACACTAAATGCATTCAATAGCAGGTCGGGACATGTTTTGCACGAATTACTGGATCAAAGACAGTGTTAATGTAATCATTAAAGCAGTTATGTGTACTTTTGGCAGTGTGGACAGGGGTGAAGTACTGCTAAAAAATAAATCAGCCATAAAGCTTTATGCAGGAGAGGGAAGCTTGAAAACAACATAACATTTCTGTATTAAAACTACTTGTATTCTTGTTTGGTTTATGTTGTGCAAATTGTGGTACAATGCATCGTTGCCTGCGGTATTATCATCAAACAGGTCAGAATGACTTTTGGTTTGTTTTTTTAAAACATTGTTTCAGAAATTTGTGTCTCTGTAGGTATCATTTGGGTATAATTTTTAGAGCGAGGTCTAGAATGGATGGTGTCTAGGGCGTTAAAGGCAGTGAAGTTCTTTCATATGCAGTCTATGATTTATTTGTATAATGTGAGGCTTTTTTAAGACCAAGTCAGTGGGATTCTTACCCGTAAATACAGAACCTTGTCCCCTACACGGTAGCAGCCTTTTGGCTGCTTTTCAACAGGGAACCTGGTGGGACAACTGCAGGGGGGATTTTCGATAATGGTTCTCACCTAAAAGAGATAAAAAAAAAGATTGTTTCAGGGCCAAAGAACAAAATAAGTAAAGGCAAACAAGGCTCATTTTCCTGGAAAAAAAATGCATACAATATCATCCAAAATGCTTGTGCTCATGCTCCTCCGGTTTTTGGACTTGTTGGAAGAACTAGAGGTTTGTGTTGCTGGCTGAGAGGTGATGGCAGCTTTGCAGACTGCAGGAGTATGTTTGTTTTCTGTGGCAGGGCAGACCTCAGCAGAGGATCCCAGAGTTTGGTCTGTTAGGTGTGCTGACAGCAGAGCTGAAGCAGATGTGTCAGCGGCGCAGGATGAAGAGAACAAAGACGGTTGTGTTGAGGCTATCCTTGTACAAAGGTTAGTGGCTGAGAGGGGGGGCTGGGGAGGGGGAGAGGGAGAGGATGTAGGCAGAGGGTTTGTGGTGGCTGATGGAAGATCAGAGGCAAAGGAGGCAGCGAGAGGTTCAGGCAGACAGGTTGTGTTCGAAGTGAGGGGGGCAGGTGAAAGAAGAAGGGAGGAGGCGGGGGGTAGGGAGGATGTTGGTGGTGAATACAATGATGCTGGATAAAAACAGTAGAGAGGAGATGATGGAGATAAGCACCCAGCCTCCTCTCTTTCTATGTTTTCCAGCTTCACCAGCCCTGGTGGCTCCACTCCATTCCTGGGAGTGAGAGAGTGAGATTTAAAAAAAGATAAATTGGTACCGATGAATCAACATGAAATCTAACAAGGCGTTGATTTACAGTCAGGGTTATGTGTAACCTCAAATTCCATTCTGGTAACAAAAAAGTAAATGTGCTGCTGATTAAAGTGAAGCGTACACATCCTGAAGTAATACCTTAATGAGCTCAAAGTAATGAGAAACCAATACAAATATTAAATGTTCATTCAATACTGTACTATAGTCTCACAGCCTCAGAATTCAGAATATTAAAGACTTGATGCATTCTGAGACATTATTTCGATACCCAATAATATGTCAAATCATCTGATCCCTTTAATAAAGACCTTAGCCATAATGTCCCTTCTTTTTGTCTTTTGTTTCTTAACATTCTGAACAACAGCACCAGAAAAACAGAAGTCTCAGTACATCATTTTTATGTCTAATTTAATTCAGTTAATTTTTGAAGATCATCTCCCTGAGTGGGGATTTGTCAAATTTTGTTTACCTGGCTGCAATCCGACCCAGCTCCATCAGGCATAGGCACACCTCCCGAGGTTGCTTATGGAGGACTGCATCAGGAGACACAGGACAAACGATGAAAAAAAGAATGAAAATGTGACTCATCTGAAAGGAAAGACATTTCTGGAGATAAACATCTGTTTTTAACTAAAGCAAGCAGGAGCTTCAGCAGAAACAGGAGAGGCCGGTTCGGGGAATAGCCTTATTCAATGTGCCTTCCTATCTTCAAAGGTGAACAGGAATTCCTGTGGGTTCCTTCAGGTGAGGGCATGGGGGCATTAGAGATTCATTGACAATAGAAACCTCTGCAACCCCAAATGTTTTCTCATCAACAAAAACTGGGTTATTAATGTCACTTAATCCTATTTAAATTGTTAAGATGGGAAAAAGCCCAATAAAAGCCACATGAGTCAAGCACAAGGGCTTTTGACTTTGTACCATAGATTAGAAAAGAAGATGGTTTGACTAAGAGAGGAAACATCCTTTTAAGCAGGTGTAAAGCCCAGTACGCTTCCTGTCACACATTGTTTGGGGATTTATCTGCATATAATCATGGCCACACATCTCTGGCTTTGCTTGGACATGCCCTAGTTGGACGTGTGCAGAGAAAAGCAAGCCTAAAAAATACTGAACTATATTGGTCTGCAATTCTGTCCTGAATGATACTGGTAATGCAATAAGTTGGTTTTAAACAATATAATGACATGTCACAAATATACCTTCCCCTTATAAATTATCATCTTTGTTAGACATAAAAGATTGAGACTATGATAAATAATTTAAAAGCTCTTTATACCTTTTAATTATACAGGATGACAATCATCCTGTATAATTAAAGTAAAACAAACATGAGGTGAAAAAGGCATAGTAACCAAGTTTCATCAAAATGCCACCACCCTTTGAATTAGTTGCAGCATTGAGCTATTTGCTAGAAGTCAATCAGCATGTCACATCTTGACTTGTCAATATTTGCCCAGTCTGCCTCCATTTCAGATTGTGACCACGTGTCTTGTTCATAGCCCTCTTTAGGTGACCCCCCTTAGATTTTCTGTCACATTAAGTTCTGGACTCTGCCTTGGTCATTCCAAAACTTTGTCATCTGGTAAAGACCTTGGTACATTGTTTTGGACTCACTGTGGTGCTGAATGATAAATTCCCTCTCTTCATAATTTGAGCAGACATTTGGACATTTTGGGTCAAAACTGACTAGTATCTGTAGGAATCTTTTAGCCAGGCCTCAATGTTTTCTTTGAAAGAAAATACATCTTTCTCGCAGCTGTACTTTTTCACCCAGATGCATGTAAAACACAAGAGATTGTTGGTCCATCTAGAACACAACCAGTAGTTAACAGAATTTGGTAGGACTGCTGAAATTTGTTTCAGGTTAATCAGTTTCACTATAACAGATGGCTTCTTCTCAAGAAGAAGATAAATATTACTTGAGGAGTTTGCACACTTATATAACCAGGTTATTGTAGTTTTGCCAGTTGAATTCTACAGGATATACGTCATATTTCGTTTTTTAATTATTGCTGTGTTTACATCACACAAAAGCTAGCTTTTTAACAAAGCTTTGCTTTCATGAAATGGTGTCATAAACCCAAATAGAGATGAGGAATGGAGGTGCATGATGACAACTGATTTTAATAGTAAATGAATAGAGGAAACCAACAGAACAAGCTGGTGGCAACAACAGATGAACTTAAACTGACTGAGAAAACCATTAACACTTTATACTGGGGAGTTTCATTACTGGAATGCTAGACATGCTAGAGTTCATAACCAGATGAGAGACAGCAGGGAGCTGAGACACTGAGGGAATGTACTGGGTAAACACAGAAAAGATTCACTAACCAAAATTTAGGAACAATCAGAAACTTAAAATGCTACAGATAGTGACATATGTGCTGTTTTTATGTTCTCTGTTCCAAGTTTCTTGTGATTTTTTATTTTATTTTGAGAGAAACAAATAAAAAAATGTTTAAAACGATACAATAATTTTGAAAACACAAACTAAGTTATCTTTAAATCATAGATTGCAATTTCAATATATACATTCAAACATTATTTCAAAGTTCAGGCAACTGATCATATCAGCAACAAAGTAAAAGAGCAAATAAAGTTACTATAAATTCAAATCATTGCTAGAAAATGAGTTGTGAACAGCATAAAAGATACATGTCATAGTAGTGGAAAGACTAAACAGAAAATGTAACATCATTAGGTCTCCACAATATCATTTTATCAAACTTGTACACATACCATAACACACACATTTAACAATTCTAAGTCTGAAAGCCTTAGTTTTGAATCAAATGCATAATTACTGTCACATGACAGTTTATTATCAGAGGGAGAAACATGTCATAGCTGTCTAAAGGGGGAAGAAAATCCAGGTTTAACTTACCTAAATCCTCAGACTCAAAAAGGTACGCCTCATCAACTCCAATCTTTCGACACCAGTAGAGGAAGTTGGCGGTATTGTCACGGGCGAAAAATGATCCAGAAGTTGCATCAGCTCGCCAATGGAGCACTCTTCTGACAAAGGACTGCAATGGTTTTAAATGTATGAAGTAAGTCTGTAGTGGGAACATGTTCACCTTTTCCTGCAGAAAACCCTAATTAGATTTAAGGCAGTCTTTAAACCTGCATAATGGAAAACAATACACACCCATTTTTTATTTATTTTTTTAAACACAGCTGTGTGTTGATATAAGTAGCTGCTGGGACATTCTCCAAAATGCTGATTGTTCTGTGCACAAGGAAAGCAATTCAGGAAAAATATCAAAATACAACTGTAGCAAATTGAGACTAATAATGGAAAAGATGACTAGACCGCAATCATTAATTCATTTTATTACAGCCTGGGAGCAAACTTGTTTTATTATTCTGTTGAGTTTAACAAAGCTTCTGTCAAGCAATATATTTTAAAAGCTAAATCAAACAAAATGTACATCTTCATTTGTTCTGATTGTTAGCCTTAATTGCACTCTTCATCTAATTTTTAAAATGTATTGTTAGAATTTTGTAATGTTTTGTTAAAATAGATTTTCCACAAGTTGATTGGAGTTGATTTTATTCAGAATAGAATTCCAAATCCTCCTGCACACATTTGAGGCCATCCACTATCTTTCCCTTCATTGTCTGACAGATCTTCGCCACATGGTCACTTCCTTCCGCTCCCTCAGGCCATCCACCTCGCTGTACCCTATGCCCGTCTTAGCACCATGGTGAGCAGAGCTTTCAGCTTTCAGCCTCTCTGCTCACCGACTTTGGATTTTAATCCTGCCGGACATTTAAAATATTGAGTCCCCCCCCTCTGTTCAGACCCAGAGTCAAAATCCATCTGCATACTCTCTGCAACCGTAGTGTCTCAGTTTATTCTGCGTGTAATTGCTTTGTTTGTACAGACTCCTTGGGCATTTTCAAATGTGCTTATAAATAAAACTGTGTGAGTATGTGTGAATATGTGTGGGGGAGTGCGATAAGTATATCCCCATTCCTCAGAAATGTGTTGTCACACTTAAATGTTTCGGGTAAAATTATATTTTATGTCAGACATAGATAAGCTAAATAAATTCAAAGAGCAGTTTTTAGATGATGCTTTAATTTCTTAAGAGAGATAAAGCTATCTAAACCAACCTTGCCCTTTGTGTAAATATAATTACCCTCTATGTTTAACCATGTTTTCTGGCTCAGGGTCATTAGTCAGACTCTGGTACATGCATGGTAGATTAATTATCCTCTCTCAAGTTAACTTATGTAACAATGTCTGTACATGGTTGTTTGTCGTGTGTTTCTCTGTGTATCCAGTGATTGACCAGCAAACTCTCCAGTGTTTACCCAGCCTCTTGCCCAATGAAGGGAAAAGACACCAGCTTCCCTCACTAACCCTGTAGGATAAACGGGTATAGATGGATGTAGGGAGAGTGCCCTGAACACCTATCGGTGGAAAATCTAAATGTGAATTATGATTAAATGGTTTAAAGTAGAGGCGACTGTGGCTCAGTAGGAAGAGTAGTTGTCTTGCAATCAGAAGGTTGTGGGTTTGATTCCAGCTTCCTCCTGCCATATGTTGATGTGCCCCTGGGCAAGGCACTTAACCTCAAGTTGCCTACCGATCTGCATATCGGTGTATGAATGTGGCTCTAGTGTAAAGTGCTTTGAGCGGTCTGTATGACTGGAAAAGCGCAATTTAAGTTCAGTCCATTTACCATTTAGAAATTCATAATTGTTTGTGCCTCTGTAGTATAAATATGACATGAGCCAGATCTTTGCCATTCTTAAAATGGGAAAGATGAGAGAAAATTATATTTCAGTTGTAGGTGGGTTGATTGTGATAAGTTTGGGACACTGGTGAATGGGGGAGGAGCTGTGAATAATTTGTGATTGTGCAGCACCTTGTCATTGCTGGCGAGAATCATCTTCTCTTGGAGCATTTGTGCTAGTTGACAGAGGAGAACGCCATTATCCAACTTTTCCATCAAACTGTCTGCTGTGAGGTTCAACCCTAAGGAATACACATACACACATTTACTCACTTGCACAAATGTACACTGATCAAACATACTGTAACAACAAAACATCTGTCTAACTATGTCCTATCGTTTCTATTCATCAAGCACAGTTTTAACCCAAATGACTAAAACGTGAGGAGAAAATTAACAGTTCAACAATGTGAACCAGGGATTTTGAAGGAGGACCTTTTTATGCAAGACATTTATCAAGTTTGAATCACTCTGTTGGCATCTTTCAACATGCTCTGACATGTGCAGACTCTTTATAATTTCCTGCACAATGCAACATAGTGCAAAGAAACATCTCTGAATGTATAGGGCTTTCAAGGTTTTGGGAAAATACTTAGCTTAATTTGTTTTTGTGCTAAAGAAAACTGCATAAATTGTACTAAGTGCTTTAATCAAAATAAGAAGTTTTAGGGTCCTTTTCATGTTCAGCAAACAAAGCTTGAAGTAAGCTGCTTTTAATAAAATACCTTTGAAGTGCTTTAAATGCACAGATTGAAAGGCACCTGTGTTTTCATAGTAAAAGAAAAAAAGTTGTTTTTCTTTTCTCTTTAAAAGACTGCAGTAAGAAAAGAAGACTTCCCACCCATAATGGAGTTGAGCCAGAGGGCCAGATCCTCTTTCATAGGCAGGAGGCTGGCATCATGGCGGTAAGGTATCCACTGGTTGTACTCCTGAAGACAGCTGAGCCCCGGCCCTAAGTGTTTGTACTTCGGAGAGAGAGGACAGCTCATACCCAATCCGGTTAGCTGTCTTGGACTCAGAGGATCATCAAGGCTGGTTGTGTTCATCATTCCCGTTTCTCTTGTCATACTTCTGCTCTAACTGGTGGAGCAAATGTTAGATATGTTTTACATTTTCCTCTTTGTTTTACTGGCAATTAAATGGATTTAAAATGTGAAAATATGTAACAAATCATATTGTACCTGTGTGAGAATGTGTTTTTGTGCATTTTGATTAATGGAATTCATAAATCCATTAAAAATGGTCTAAACCTGATGGCTGAAAATCATAAAATGAATCCTTACCGTGAAAGCAAAATAACTCATACTAGCACAATCACAGTGTAACATAAATAGAAAACATGAAGCCACTTATTGAACTGATTCTGCATGTGATCCAAGAGGACCACACATATTTAGATAACAGTTAAAATATTCTTTTTACTGGTACTTCAGTATATTGTGTATACAAAGGTATAGGTAAATAGATTGTTTTGCACTGTTAGATGGAGAACACTTACATTTCATGTTATCAAAAGAAGAATAGAGCATCTGAGAGAAAACAAAATCTCATAATATGTCTATATGTGGGTATTATAATTTGGACCTGTCCTGGTGAGCACGTGCCTACATGGGGGAAGGTATTGTTTAAACAATTAGATTTCTTTCTTGCGTTTTAATACTGGGCCTTACTCTTGCACACATGTAGTTTGGCTGTAAAATACAGTGTGTGAGTGACACCATGCTTTTTGTGGCTCCAACAAAATGCATGAATTGTTGGTTTGTGTTAAGTCAAGGTGTTCAAACACGTGTTCTGAAAATTCAGATGGTCCCTTTCTGGTACCAGTGTAATGTCCTTGATTTTAAGTGAAAATTGAAAAATTACATATAGACGTCTGCTTCTATTTAAAATCTTAAAAATTCTTAAAAACTTTTAAGAAGGTTTTATAAAATATATCAAATGAGTTATTGGGTTTCACTTTGGATTGCATGGGTTCCTGTACCCAAAAGATGTAAACAGAAGGATTTGCCACCACCACGATAAAGACTGCACCCACAAAAACAACATGTTGAAACACATAATGTGGCTGCAACATTTCAACATCTTTGATGCACAGACCTCGAATTTTTAGCCAAACACCAGACATCCATTAATCAAAGGGATTAAACTGACTTTAGACAGATTGTGCTTAATGGGACGTACAGCCGTCGTCCTGAGCCAGTCTCCTGGAGCTGCTACATGGCTCATTTATTCGGTTCCCACACCAAACTCCAGCAGAAAACTTGGCCCCCAGTAGAGACATGCTCTGACTATTAGCAATACTCTGGCTAATCAGCTGGAATTAAGGTGAAAACACAAACAGCGGGTACCTGGTCTTAATTGGAGTTAGACAGAACAAACAGCTCAGTTTGAAATGTAACAAAAAGTTCAAAATTAACAGATTAATATTGAAACAGCAATTAGCAGTGGTGTTTTTTTTTTAACTGGGCCAAATCTCAATAAGATCTTAGTTCAGTTTGTGTATCAAAACCAAACCCTTATAAAACAAAAACCAAACGTCTGGATAGAATAACTTCTTTGAGCAAATTATTATAAATAATTTTGAGATATTAACATCAATCACATTAATATTACTATTAATAGTAATAAATCCCACAGGACCTCTTTCCTAAACACACATAGTCTCCCAGTCCTTATGAAAACCAGTGGCAGTGAAGTTTTCGGAAACAGCATATTGTACATATGCAAAGGTGGGTTGTAACTAGTTACATTAACTTGAGAAACGTTTTGAAAAAAAATATACTTCTAGGAGTAGTTTTACTGCATTGAATGCTTTACTTCTACTTGAGTAATGTTATTGTGAAGTAACATTACTCTTACTTGAGTACAGTTTCTGACCACTCTATCCACCTACAGTTACTTCACACAAGAAAAAAACAAACATGTTTAAACGAAAATCTAGTCAAACTTACAGTTGTTAAAGTGAGACCTCTTGTTTGCACACAAGCTTCTTGTTCCAATGTCATATCCTATCTGACAAGCCTGCTGAGCCATTTGGAGGTTTAAACAGTATGTATATTGTACCTGGTAGTACTTTGCACTGTTCTAACATGTGTACAATACATCACGTACTATAAGTATTGGGTTCAAATGCGTCGTGTTATGAAGAATATATTGTGGAAATGTTTTGTTCTGCAGCCTGAATTTGTTGTTTTATCATGTTGTTGTTAATTATTTCTCTGTTCTTATTTTTTTTAATACCAGAATTTGCATGTAACTTTACATAATTTTTCATAAATTAGACCAGATGTTGTGTTTTGCAACAGTTTTACCAAATGCTTTAGATAACTACTTTTACCTGTACTTGAGTAAAACTATTTTGAAGTAGTGCTACTCTTACTTAAGAACAATCTTTGGCTACTCTACCCACCTCTATATATGACCACAGGTAGCTACTCTGCCATAAATGGTTTACAGCCATCCAAATAGCTCTTTTTGCTTACGTTTACATCTTGATACAATATTTATCACTTTCATCATCCCAACTTCCTGGAGCAATTATAAATGGCAAAGTCATTAGGATGCAGTACAAGGGGACTATAACGGTCAGTGCAAAATATCAAGACAAGCCATCTAAAAGAAGTGTGACAAATATTTTCTCTTTTTGGCATAATCTGGAGGACAGGTCTTTTTTGGTTAGAGAAGCAAATAACCAATATGCATCTAAATGGTGCCAAAATAGGAGATGAACAAACTGTACCATTTTATTTAAAAAAATAGTAAGATCCCACCTCCCTCCCAGTTTCTGGTAATTGTAACATTCAAAACATCTCTCACTTACTTTGATAGTCAAATTAACCAAGATTTATGTAAACACATGTAAGGACTAAACGCACAATGAGCAAAGACAGATGGAAACAAAGGTAACCCTGTTCTGAAGGATTTTTGTCAGCTTCTTTGTGGGTGCCGGGGTTGTGCAAAAGTGCAAAAGAGACAAATGTTTGCAAAAGGTTTAGCCTTCCCAAGAAAGGATGAGTTTTGTTTCTTCGCTTAGTGCAAAGTTCTGGGAAAGTCTAGATCAGTACAATATAGAAGTGCCAATTTAACCTTTACAGTTCACAATAGCATGGAAAACATGCAGAAAGTCTGCTGTTAAACTCGCAACACATTTAAATCCTACGGTAGCACTGCAGAAAGAATTGTCACCCTGTTATGATCACTAAAGTCAAATGGGCTCTGGCATACTTTGGAAACTCATAGCTGTATGAAATGTATTGAACTGTATTATGCAAACGGACAAGCATTAAATCTCCACAAGATGTCAAAACAGTAGCTTTTTTAGCCACTCTTGCCTTGATTTGAAGAATGCAAGATTAACATCTGTCATATAAAGTTAGTCTCCCACCTAAGCACCTAAGATCTTTGCAGACTCTTCTTTGCTGACTCTTGGCAACTTTTTTATCAGCTTAGGGTGTCAGTTTTAAAAGTTGACAAAGCCCAGGCCAGTGCAGATAGAGATTCCAAAGTTATGTAAAGGAGTGCACTGGTGTCCATTGCACAGGAATGAATGTAAAATTGACAAGAAAGGTTTATTAGAATTTTGATATAGATGCTACCATCAACACAACATGTTTTCAAGGAAAGTTTTAATTATTTCAGTAGGAAAGCTTTTAAATACTGTTGAGTTGCTGCAACATTTTATGTAGTAATAATGTTTACAGAATCCTACCTCAAACATGTAATTGTTGAAATTTCAAGGTCTCAAATTTCACAAATTATGAATACATGAATTAAAAGATAAGTCTGAGATAACATAATGGTTAGTGAGCCTTTTTAGTCACTCTTTAAAACTAAATACGTACAAACTATGTACAGTGTACATATAGTCTGTCAGTAAGTTTGGACTCTGCTCTGTTGGACATGATTGTATGCCAGTTATTATATGCTTTTCATAGGACATGGTGAAAAAGAGTCTTTGTAAGCCCACCATCCAGACATGGGACAGGTCTGCAGGGTGTGTTTACAAGGTGTATATATAGGGCACAGCCTGCCAAGTTTGAGGTTAGTCTTACTGGTTGACCTGCAGACCATGAGAGCCTTTTTCTAAGAAAACATCCAGGTGCAAGATTCACGCCTCTGCTACAAGACGACTCTGCTGGGAAGACCTGGCAGAGGTCACCCACAGGTCCAGTTCACAGACACTAGCAGCCTTTATACTCCTGCAGAGCTTAGTGTTGAATCTATCTGCACACACACACAGGTCTATGCATGTATCTGTGTTTCTATTCCACCTCATTTATTGTTGCTTGCCTTGAGTGAATGCTTGCAGAGAAGATTTGCTTCAGTGGTATCTCCAAGCTCTTAATTAGGCTATTAAGAATTTTCACTGCATTTAGGTAGCAACAGCTGATACGGCACGCCATCTGCTCAGAATGATGCATCCAAAGTGGTGGTTCTGAAATAAATCAACGTCTTAAAAAGCTGTAAATATGTTGTATATAAGGAAAATGTGAGTGTGATTGATGCTTCTTCTGGAAATAAAACCAGTTTGTATTTGGCAAACAGCTTTTATTTCCTTCAGCTGGTATGACAGCTTTCCTTTTGTCTCTGCTAGACCACGTAAATTTCAGACCATCAGAGCTGGGAGAGGTTAACGCGATTCAGTTTCACAAATAAACTCATGTTTTTTCAAATATGCCGATTACAAACAACAGTACATGGAGATAATGTCTTTACTGCTGTCACATCATGACACTTGTGTCACATCATAACACTTGTCACTAACATGATAGCTCAATCTATTCACAAATCCAAAATTCAAAATACTATAGGTTTCATCTCGATAAGTAATAGTATAATGCAAAAAATATGAATAAAAATGTCTAGTCGAATCATCAAGACCTCATAGCATGTAATACATTTCAAAACCTTCAAAACCTAAATCTAATATATGTTTTATAACTCTTTCTCTTAAGGTTTAAAAAAAGAAATTGAACATTTAATAAAAATCTAATTTAAGCACCGATTTATACAGGTGTTATAGCAGTTACATTCATTTTCTCAAGATCGACTATCCCAAAGATCAAATAAAGATTATTTATATACTTGCCAAACTCCAACACTGCAAAACCTTTCCAAGGATGTGCTTTCTTTCTTCTACAGCAAATTATCCTCACGCTTACATGCATACATGACTCAGAACCAGAAATTCATCTCCCGCAGCTTGGGCGCATGAGAGTGAACAAGAGTGAAACAGGGGGAAGAGTTAAAACAAGACTTCATGCACATGCCTGCAAGTTTCTGGTGTCACCTTACAAAATGAGATCAGAGGAGCAAGCACCTAAACTGAAATTATCATCAGCGCAAAGGTTGTTTACATTCCAAGTGTTTTTTTTTTTATGTAGAAAGAAAGAGAAAAAGTTAATTAAGTAATTTATGTGGTGCTTAAATGAACGTTAAACCAGTCATAAAGAATGGAGTAGTCTGTGAATAAAGGTTGCTAATGCAAGATCATGTAAGTAAGTCTGTTCCAACACATGCATGTTTATTCCAACTGATTCTTCCAATTTTGTTATGACTTTTGGGTTTTACTCCTCCCACAGTTAAGGTAAAGGCCATACAAAAAACATCATCTAAAGACTTTCATGTTGAGGTTTTAGTGTCTTAAACATAAAGCAATTGTGCTTTGAGTTCTCAGCCTTCTCACTTGGGTTGCCAGCAAATTACAATACCATACAGCAAAATGTAAATAACTGAAAATTATACTGGTAGTATAAATGATTAGTGGTAAGAGAATATGTATGCATGAGGCATTGAGCCTAAAAGCGAACACAGACCAGTGCCACTGAGCAGTTTACACATCATCGGCATGAAAATCATATTATTTTGAGGATTTTGGTGATGCATTTTATTCTTTCTTCGTTGGAGATGGAATGATTATAAAACTCAAAACGTTAGTGATTTTTAAAAACAAAAATTAGGCGCACAAATATTTTCTTTAACCCTCACAGGTTCAACATTATACATACAGGCTCAAATATATAGATGCAGTCCCACAAGTAATTTAATAAATGTCCCTTACCAATCCTGCCATATTTCTGTCTGGATATTTGATTATTCTTATCAGAAATAGTTATTAGGTTTTAAATGGGGTTTAAGACTAAGCTCTGCCTGGTGTAGTACTTGGGTTGTGGATTTAGAATGGCCCCAAGTCTTAAGTCACTCACAAACTACAAAGCAGTGAAATATCAGTGGTACCATTCACAGTAAACATGGACTTCAACATGGGCTGAAAAGGTGTCGATCAACACAGAAAAATCGACATATTGAAGCAAGTCTGAAATTTGTGGCTGTCTGCATGGACAAATAAAATGGCTTCTGAGGAAAGGTTTTATTGTCAGACGAGATAAAGGCTTCTTCAAAGTCCTCCCAAATCAATAACTAAGGATTCCATATCAAAATAAAAACTGGATAAAGCATGCTGACATTTGGCATCTGGAATGGCCCTGACCTCAACCCTTTCAAAAATTTATGGACTGGATTTAAAAATTCACATCAGGAGGCCAAACCAGTGTCAATGAGCTCTACCAAGAAATAAGAGTGGTTAAATGTCCAGCCAGATTACATCTGAAGCTTATTGTCAGCTACAAAACATAGGTTATTTCTCTGTAACTTGCTAAAGAATATTTCTCCAAATATTCATGGGGCATATATTTATATTTGAGGATAAATGTATAGTTTTGACCCTGTCTAGAAAACTTTGAGTAGCACTGACGGAGAGCAGTACAAGAAAATAAAAATAAGGAATTATGGTGCTAAACTGAGAATGTATGGTTTTGATTTGTGGCTAAAATTAACTGTGATGCTATCGCCCCTTTTCTTAATGTTGTTAAGACAGGGTACTGTCACCGCCTTATTGCTATTAAACCCAATTTATCTTTGTATGAAATAAATGCCAAAATTTGTGCATGAGGCAATGCATTAAAACATCTTACACTTTCCACAGTTTACATAGCTAGTTTGGTATCAGGTTTTGAACTGGGCCGAGATGCTGCCACCTTCTGTTTGGTTCTCTGAAGCTGTCTAGAACCTTATTATGCACATGTGTTATATAGAAGACAGTATGATTTTGGATCTTAATCATTCAGTCAGGTGGTGGGCTACCAACTAAACCCAATATTTTCATCTCCTGTTATTGTCCATCCCAAGTGTTGCTACTGGTTCATTTGCAGCCTGTCCCTGGGGACATGTCCCTCATGTTGCTACCTCTAACAGACACTCCCCACTTCTTCCCTCAGTACACCTCTTTTCTGACCTCCCTGTCATAATTGGGGGTTTTTGTGGACCAAAGTGTAGAGACAGGCGAGGAGACGACATGGCGAGCTGAACGATGATTTATTTAAATCCAAACTGGCAAAGCAGAAGGCAGGCAGGCAGGGTGTACAGAGGGTTTTACAGGAGTCCAGGTCAGACAGAGTAACGAGAAAACAAAGGGAACTAGATGCAGGGAAGGTGATACAAGGAAGTTGAAGCAACAAACCAGCGAGGAACAAGGAAAACAGACCAACTAATGTACAGAGGGTAAAAAATGTGGAATAAAAGACAGGTAATCAATAGAACTAGGGACAGGTGTGACATGGGAAGCTGGGAGATTGAAGGACAGGTCAAACTAATACAAAGACTAAACCATGGGAGAAAGGACTAATTAACAAACTCAGAGAAACAGACCTAAGCAAACTACAACAACCTAAGATGTAAGAACCTTGCAAATAAGAATTAACAAAAGAAACCATAAAGGAAACCCTAACTGCAAGAGTAAACAAACCCAAACAAACACTGACCAAAACTAACTGGAAGGGAAGCAGAGAAAGCGAAGACTAGAATAAATATAAACAACAAGTGGAATTAAGTATAATGGTAACAATAACTACAAGCTAACCTATACAAGAAACTGAAACAATAAAAACTAACACGGGGGACTAAACTAGGGATAAGGCTGGGAAGAACTACAAACATAAAGGGAAACAAACACTGAGTAAATAACTGAAGGGGAAACTAATGACAAGAGGAGTAACAGGGAAAAGAAACTAATAAACTACAATAGTGCAGCCATAACAAATAACCTAACAATAAACAAGCATAGAGAGACTAAACAGGAACTAAACTAGAGAACCCAAGAAATCAAGACAACTGTAATACTAATAATGATAATAATAATCTGGAGAAAACCATTCAAGGTAATAAATAAATGAGAAAGCAACCACCAAAGGAACTATGGGCGAGGGGAGAAAGAACTACAAACACTAGGAGGCCGGAGTGAGAACAAAACTATTAGGAAACAGAAGGAAATAAACAAACATGACAACAAAACCCAAAGAAATAGAAACATCTAGCTGAAAAGTAAACAAACACAAAACCACAATAAAGTCCAAAATGGCAGATCCTAACACCTCTCTGTTTTCCTCAGTTAGTATTAATTTGTGCAACACTATTGTGAATATAAACATAAGCACCAGTGCATTAATCTCACATTCATAATTAAGATTAAAATAAATGGTCTTGTTTACACCAAACAACCAACCCTCCTTCTTGTGTCCTGTGTTGTTTACAGAGATTTAACAGACAGTGAACATATCCAGCATGAATCAAATCCTGTTTCTTTTTTAAAGGCTTGTTCTGCCTTTGAAGCAGGTTTGGTATGGTGGACATACTTATCAATTTTTAAAGTTCCGTTAAAGTAATTTTAACAATGACTCAGATGCACCCACAGAGTTAACAAATAATGCCTCAGCACCTGGAACACAGCCTTGATTGTGAAATCAAGCCAAAAACACATTTTGTACAGTTTGTATTTGCTTAAAGTGAAAGGGCAGAATTATTCCACATTCTCATTAGTGTCAGGTAATAACTGCACATGAGAACGGTATGCATTTTTCCAGGAGCTCTGTCTGGCCCTAAGAATATGATTAAATTAAAGCAAATTAAATGTGGATCAACACATGCATGACAGATGGCATTTTCGGTTTCCAAGACAACCAAACCCTAAATCCACCTTTATCTTGTACCCCCCACTCTTCCACTGGTGTGATTGTGGTGGGATAGGGTGGGGTGCGTTGCAGTTGATCATTCAGCTGTGCACCATGTGCTGTGTACCACTCAAATTGGTCCCCTGGGCCAAGAGGACCTGAGGCCCATCAGATGGGCAATACTTATTAGAGACTCACAAGTGTTTTATCATTCTGTCAGATGAAAGCAGATCTAATTTTGATGCAGAATGATGTGTCCAAATAAAACTGACACATTTTGTATGTGTCTTTGTGTTTGCTTGTTTTTGAATCTATTTTTTGTTCCAAACTCTGGTGTAGCATGTCATCAAGCTAATTTTACACCAGGTTCAGGTGGGACTGCTGTGCACATTGCAGGTATTTTTGTTTCTGATAAATCAATTAATAAATCAATCTTAATTTTTAGAGCATTTTTTATACACAACCAGGGTAACAAATAGTGCTTTACATAACATAAAAACAGGGGAAAAACAAACAAACTAATAAACAAACCAAGAAGAAATAATGAGCTTAACAAGGCTAAGGTACAAAAAGGAAATAAAAAATGTTCTGTTAACATAGCTGTTGTTGGTTTAAAAGACTGCAGAAATGGTATATGGTAATGATGAGGAGACACTCAGGTTGATTCTAAAAGTATAGATTATATCGATTATAAAATTCTTGTAGGTGTTAAAAGTAAAATGAATAAATGATGATAACTATGAAATGACATTGTAAATGAAATGACAAAAGTAAAAGTGTAATGGAACTCCAGATTTAATTACTTTAAATTGAGACTAGGAATGAGAGTGAATAGCAAAAGTCAGCTAAAAGCCAAACCATAAAGAAAAATGTAGGTTTTCTTTTTAAAAATATCAATGTGTGATGTGAGGGTATTGCTTTCACCTGATTTTCTAATAAATGTTCAGAGTAAATTAAACCGTTGCTTGTCAGATATATTTATTCAGTTCCAATAGTAGTAGAACCATGGACCTGCAAGCAGTTACAAAGCCCACTGACTTGTGTTACAAAAAAGGCCATGGGTTTCACATTTGCACACTCAAACGTCTGTGTTTGAGTGTGCAATCAAGATGTACTGCTAGAGCATAGTATCTACTGCAAAGCATTTGACAAATATTCACCATGTTTTACAATAAAATACAATACCAAAACTGTACAAGTCTTTCTGTATATTTTGCATATTATCACCTTACACCACCTTGGTTGCCAGTGTGTAAAATGTCTTGCATTTCATTGAGACCAATGCACAATAGCACATCTGGACTCAAAATGGACTTTGTATGAAAGCATTTTCACTCTAGCCCCTCAAAGTTTTCATCTTTGGACGCAACGACTGTTTATTTTGACGTGGAGGAGGTCTCCCTGCGGTGTTTAGGGACAGGTTCTCTTGTCGCTCAATAAAGGTTGGTCACTTTTCTTCGTTTGAACTACAGCTGATTAAAGTTGGAAACAAGGATCCTCTGTACTGTGCTGTGGTGTACCGTCCTCCTGCCCGGAGTAACATGTTTTTAAAGGAACTTAGTGATTTCTTATCATTGACTATAAAGTTGTCCAGGCTGGTCATAGTTGGGGATTTTAATATTCACATTGATGATGACTGACCTGTTCGCCAGAGGTTTTATTAGCATCATGGATTCTTTTAATTTTACTCAGCATGTGTCCTGCCCCACACATGCTAAAGGACACACTCTGGACCTTGTTTTTACTTTGGGTCTAAATATTGATTCTATTTATTAGAAAGACATTTTTGTTTCTGATCACCATTTTATTCTGTTTAACTTGTCTTATCATGTCACTCCGTCCCCTGCCCGCCGGGTGGTTATTTCTCGCATGTTAAACTCCTCTACTGCAGAGAAATTCTGTCATAAAGTTGAGCGTCTGTGAAAGAAAACTCTTCCACAGACGTTTACACGTTCATTTGCTTCACTTAAAGGATATTTTAGTCTCTTTTAATAATGCAATCAAAGATGCAAGGGCAGCTTACTTCTCAAACCTGGTCATAAAGAGTAGAGGGAATCCAAAGGTGTTATTTGACACAATTACTGATATCCTTACTCCTGCTCTACCTGTTGTTCCAATTTCTTCAAATGAGGATTGTAATAATTTTCTTTCTTTTCTGGTAGATAAAATCAGTAATATAAGATCTAACATCTCCCCGTCTGGTTCTTCACTGACCGTACCTGTTCCAGCTCGGCCTGATGTTATAGAAAGTTTTTCTCCTATTTCTTTAATTGAGCTGGAAAAATTTGTGGACTCAACGAAAGCATCTTCTTGCTCTCTTGATATTCTACCTGCCTCTCTGTTCAAAAATGTTTTCCACTATATCAGTCCGTGCGCTTTCGATAATTAACACTTCACTGGCCTCCGGTCAAGTACCCACTTACCTTAAGAACGCTGTCATTCACCCACTGTTAAAGAAACCCAAGCTTGACCCTGACCCTTCTATTTTCAACAGTTATAGACCAATTTCAAAATTACCCTTTTTATCTAAGATTCTGGAAAAGGTTGTATCTATGCAGCTGATAGCCTTCATGGACAAACACAATATCCTTGACAAATATCAGTCTGGTTTTCGTAAGTTTCATTCCACAGAAACAGCTCTTGTTAGAGTTTCTAGCGATATCTTGTTGCGTAGTGATGCAGGAGAGTGTTCTGTTGTGCTGATGTTGGACCTTACTTCTGCCTTCGATACTGTTGACCATCATATCTTGCTCGAGACATTGGGTGGGTGTATCTGGTTCTGCTTTAGAATGGTTCACTTCATATCTATCTGAACGATGCTTCTGTGTGGCTGCCTTTAGGTACAGGTCCTCTCCAGCCTCCCTTTCTTGTGGTGTCCCCCAAGGTTCTGTCCTAGGGCCCTTGTTATTTTTATTGTATTTGCTTCCTTTACAGCATATCCTGAGCACTTTTGAGGGCATTTCTTATCACTGTTATGCTGACGATATTCAGCTGTATATTTCCTTTAAGCCTGAACATGTCTTTAAGTTACAGTTGCTGATTGTATGTTTTGAATCTATCAAAAGTTGGATGGCTGATAACTTTATCCAACTTAATGATGAAAAAACTGAAGTCCTTGTTTGTGCCCCTGATAGATTTATACCCAGGATAATGGAAGCTCTTGGTCCTCTTGGCAAATTTGCTAAATCTTCCATCAGGAACCTTGGTGTAACCTTTGACTCTGCTTTCTCCTTAGATACCCACATCAAATCTCTGCTTCACTCTTGTTCTTATCATTTACGGAACCTTGCTAAGTTAAGTCCCATTGTGTCACGTTCTGAACTTGAGATTACTATCCATGCATTCATTTCCTCACGTTTGGATTACTGTAATGCTTTATTTACCTGTCTTAGCAAAAACTCCCTGGAACGTCTCCAGGTTGTTCAGAATGCTGCTGCTAGACTTCTGACAAAATCTTCTAAGTATTCCCACTCCACACCGTTACTCATCCAGCTGTACTGGCTCCCCATTAATTTCAGAGCTCAGTTTAAGATTCTGGTCCTGACTTATAGAGGTCTTCATGGTCAAGCCCCAACTTATATCAGTGAACTCTTATATCCGTACAATCCCCCCAGGTCTCTGAGGTCATGCGATAAAGTCCTACTGGCTGTACATCACACAAGGCTGAAAACTAAGGGTGATAGAGCTTTTGCAACAGTAGCTCCCTGACTCTGGAACTCTATCCCTTTGTGTATAAGGACTGCGGATTCGGTAATGTCTTTTGAAAAACAGCTAAAAACTAATCTTTTTAGGCTTTCGTTTGGTTAGTTTATTTTTGATTTTATCTTATCTTCTTCTATTTTACATTTATAAATATATTATTCCAATTGTACTTTGTTTTAGTGTTGTGAAGCACTTTGTGATCTGTGTCTTGAGAGGTGCTATATGAATAAAATGTTACTTACTTTACTTTGAGGTTTGAGGTGATATGAAAACACAGCAAAAAGAAAACTGATTTAATTGAAAAGGGGGTTATATAAAATTTGCTGTTTATGCTGTATATAATTTTATTCCATAGGAAAATGCTGTAACCTTATAATCATTTATTTTATTTAAATGTGTTGTTTAAATTTATGAATCCTTCCATAGTATAAAGCATGTCTCAGCCACAGCCTGTCGAAGTCTGAGTAACACTGAGCTGCTCATATAAATGGCTATTAAACAATATGTCAGTCAGCCTGGTAAAGAAAAATGAATTCTGGTTCCCTTGACTCAGATTTCTGTGCCAAGCGGCCAGTAGCTTTAGGGTAGACCTTATTTAATTAAACTACCTGTCAAGCCAAGCCTCTAATGTTGAGCTAGTCTGGTAATTACTTTATGTTTAGGTCTATCAAAGCAAACATGCAAAGATAATGTGACTTATTTATTTTCCGTGTGTTTTTTTTAGCTCAATAAAAGAATAAACAAACATGTACAGTATACCTTCAGTAAAAGTGGCTGTTATGGTGTGTCCAATGTAGGACACTAGAGGGCAGCATAGCAACTTAATCTTAAATCCTATTGTTAAAAGAAAAGGAAAAGGATAGCCATCTTTTTAAAAGATTGAAATCATAGAAAGGGGCATGGTCAGTTTTATGTTGATTATAGTAAAATGATTAATAAAAGTTCAAGAATGAAAAGCAGAATACCATTGCTCACTAAACCTCAGAAAACAGATCTGTTAGAACCGAAAGATACTTCTTTCAACTGCTGCGTATGTGCACCATCATTTTTACCTGTAAAAAGGCTTAATGCACTTCAAAACCTTCAGTTAGACACGTAGAGAGCTGAGAAGACTTGGCTCCACAGCAGCTGACTCGCTGTCATTCCTCTCTGTCACTGCGATCCCAATCACTTGGACACTAAGGAGATTAGCAGAAGCGAGGGGAAGCAATGGAGTACCAGTGTAATGTAATTATCAAGTGATGGAGTGCCTGAAAGGTCTGTATTATCGCCAGCGAGTTTCTTAACCCCTGTCAACACAAGAGAGATCGGACTGTCACTCACCCCCCTGTGCATTGATGTGCCAGGGTTTACCTGGAGTGTTGTAGAAAATTATTGCATAACGTATATATTTTAAATTGTTATAATTTATAAACAGAAGGAGGATGATTGCATTGATTCTTTTGTGTTCATACCACTGTGACGCTGGAAAACAGGAAACTAAGAAATTAATAATGAACCCTGTAACCTTATTCTTTTAAGTCAAGTCAAGTTTATTTATACAGTGCTTTTCAGCAACAAGGCAGTCAAAGTGCTGTACTGGAGGAAAAACCTTACAATGATACAGAAAATCAAACAGAAAAACAAACCAAATGACACTAATACAGGTCCTTCTCAAAATATTAGCATATTGTGATAAAGTTCATTATTTTCCATAATGTCATGATGAAAATTTAACATTCATATATTTTAGATTCATTGCACACTAACTGAAATATTTCAGGTCTTTTATTGTCTTAATACAGATGATTGTGGCATACAGCTCATGAAAACCCAAATTTCCTATCTCACAAAATTAGCATATTTAATCCGACCAATAAAAGAGAAGTGTTTTTAATACAAAAAACATCAACCTTCAAATAATCATGTACAGTTATGCACTCAATACTTGGTCGGGAATCCTTTGGCAGAAATGGCTGCTTCAATGTGGCGTGGCATGGAGGCAATCAGCCTGTGGCACTGATGAGGTCTTATGGAGGCCCAGGATGCTTCGATAGCGGCCTTTAGGTCATCCAGAGTGTTGGGTCTTGAGTCTCTCAACGTTCTCTTCACAATATCCCACAGATTCTCTATGGGGTTCAGGTCAGGAGAGTTGGCAGGCCAATTGAGCACAGTGATACCATGGTCAGTAAATCATTTACCAGTGGTTTTGGCACTGTGAGCAGGTGCCAGGTCGTGCTGAAAAATGAAATCTTCATCTCCATAAAGCTTTTCAGCAGATGGAAGCATGAAGTGCTCCAAAATCTCCTGATAGCTAGCTGCATTGACCCTGCCCTTGATAAAACACAGTGGACCAACACCAGCAGCTGACACGGCACCCCAGACCATCACTGACTGTGGGTACTTGACACTGGACTTCTGGCATTTTGGCATTTCTTTCTCCCCAGTCTTCCTCCAGACTCTGGCACCTTGATTTCCGAATGACATGCAGAATTTGCTTTCATCCGAAAAAAGTACTTTGGACCACTGAGCAACAGTCCAGTGCTGCTTCTCTGTAGCCCAGGTCAGGCGCTTCTGCCGCTGTTTCTGGTTCAAAAGTGGCTTGACCTGGGGAATGCGGCACCTGTAGCCCATTTCCTGCAAACGCCTGTGCACGGTGGCTCTGGATGTTTCTACTCCAGACTCAGTCCACTGCTTCCGCAGGTCCCCCAAGGTCTGGAATCGGCCCTTCTCCACAATATTCCTCAGGGTCCGGTCACCTCTTCTCGTTGTGCAGCGTTTTCTGCCACACTTTTTCCTTCCCACAGACTTCCCACTGAGGTGCCTTGATACAGCACTCTGGGAACAGCCTATTTGTTCAGAAATTTCTTTCTGTGTCTTACCCTCTTGCTTGAGGGTGTCAATAGTGGCCTTCTGGACAGCAGTCAGGTCGGCAGTCTTACCCATGATTGGGGTTTTGAGTGATGAACCAGGCTGGGAGTTTTAAAGGCCTCAGGAATCTTTTGCAGGAGTTTAGAGTTAACTCCTTGATTCAGATGATTAGGTTCATAGCTCGTTTAGAGACCCTTGTAATGATATGCTAATTTTGTGAGATAGGAATTTTGGGTTTTCATGAGCTGTATGCCAAAATCATCCGTATTAAGACAATAAAAGACATGAAATATTTCAGTTAGTGTGCAATGAATCTAAAATATATGAATGTTAAATTTTCATCATGACATTATGGAAAATAATTAACTTTATCACAATAGAGCTGGTTCTAATCCAATCTTTCTAATAGAGGTAAGTAGCTCATTAAGTCCTCTGTGGTAAGGAATCCATCCTGTGCAAGAAGAAAAATGATAATATTAATCTGTGAGGTCTCTGGTATGAGGCAGTTGTGGTCCCATCATTCAAATAAGCTGGGTCACTGGTATAAAACAGTTTTAGTCCAAACTTTTTAAATACTAATAATGTTTGTCTGTCACTGGTATGATATAGTTGTAATAAAATCCTTCTAAGAAATCTAAAATTCTCTGGTCATTGGCTTCTACCAATGACCAGCTTCTACCTCTTGGCTTAGACTGCCTCCTGACAGCCTCATTTGTCTTTTGTCCCCTTTTAATTTTTCCTGGTTACACCACGGTCTGCATAGAAACTTGTATGTGCACTTAAATGTTGAACAAAAGACAGATAAACATCAAAAATATTCAAGGACACACAGATGTAAGACGGAGGAATGCAATGATTTGCAAAATATGCACATGTACAAACAGTGCAGAACCTTCACAATCAAGAAACCTTCAGTGAAAATTAAATAAAGAAATGTTGAGAAATTGTTGTCAGAAATCTGCTAAGAATTTCTCTCATCGCTGCACATAAAACAGTCATAATGAAACATTTATTTAGTTAATTTAGTCAATTTGAAACTTCTAATCAGAAGAAATCTATGTATTAAAGCTAGAAAAGAAGGGCAAGTTGCCTTCTTTCCAAATTCTGCAAATCCAGCTTTCATACGTGACCAACAACAATTATACATCAGCTTTGCTAAAAAGTAGCTAATTTGATTAAAAGATTGTAAATATATTATGCTTCTGTGCAATTTAGATTATTTATCAATATATTTCAACATCTTTTATGGAAAGTTCGAAATTTAAAAAAAGAAATAACATAATTCAATCAGGCATTTTTCAGGGATTTCAGGGATTTTTCAGAAAAATGCACTAAAAACAAGAAAAAAAACTTTAATCACAAATATGAGAGGAGTCTTTAATGAAAGTATTCATCGGATTATGGGAGGGGTATCAGTCCTGGTTCAGGTTCTGTGTACCATTGTTGGAATCTCCCTGATCCTAGCAGTTCACCATGAACTTGAGTGGGTCATCTAGAGTAAGTCATCAAAAAGTGTCAACTAGTCAACTAGTCATAGACTAAGGATAAAGAGACAGATATGTCACATTAGACAGTCAATAATAAAAATATTTTTATTATCCTTTTAAGTACATTGTTCTGACCATAGAGAGACCAAACATGCCAACAATCTATCACTGTAAACAAAATATTTTCTTCTGTCAGGTTAATTGGTCTCTAAAAATTGCCCTTGAGGACACTTGAGGGTCTCATACATTTATACTATATTTTTTTTAAAGACCAGTTCGCAGTTTTAATACATTAAAAAATGCCTAAAGTTGTCCAATCATTGAATATTTTATTCTGAACTTTAACACGTTTGAATAACTTTGACACATATTGAGAAGCATACCACTCAAATTCATAAAAACATTTTTAAGATTCTGAGACATCATCAGCATTGAATAAGAATTTTTTATGAGCATACCTATAATGATAATTTAAAGGCCTTGGAGGAATGCAGTTAAATGAAGTAAAAGATCATATCTGAGATGTCAGCACTGCAGCACAGCTAGCCATTATAGGAAGTTACAAAATAATCATTTTAAATTTCCAATGAACCATTGCTTCAAAGTTACTGAACTTAGGCAAATAATCATTTTAATAAGTAGACGCTGTTACAGTAACATTACAGATTAAAAGCCACCTTGATCAGAGTTCCTCTACTAGCTGGTGTGCTGCCACTGTTCATAGGATGGATAAGGACTGTTGTCGATAACACCAAAATGCATCAGTCATTCGTTCATTTTCTTCCACTTCTTTCATGGTGGGTCGTGGGGAAGCTGGTGCCTATCTCTAGCAATTTATGGGCAGGAGGCAGGGTACACCCTGGAAAGGTTGCCAGTCCATCGCAGGGCAACACAAACACACACAGGACAAACAACCATGCACGCACTCATTCATACTTAAGGGCAATGTAGAGAGACCAATTTACCCAACAGTCATGGTTTTGGACAGTGGGAGGAAGTCGTTCCCAGAGAACATACAAAGTCCATGCAGAACCCAGGACCTTCTTGCTGCAAGGCAACTGTGCTACCAACTGCGCCATCATGCAGCCCCACAAAATGGATAAATTAATTCAAAATTCTATCCTTTTGAACCTGGATTTCAAATGCTGAAATATTGTGCCATGAATTTGAATGATTTGATTGACTGTATTACAACTATTTCATACCAGTAAAAGCCAAACATTATTAGTATTAGAAAGTTTGGACTAAAACTGTTTTATTCCAGTGACCCAGCTTAGAAGGATTCATAGATTTTTAGATTTCTTAGAAGTATTGTATTCTTACCAGTAAACCCCCCAAGGATTATTAATGTAATTTGATTTGTTTTTCTGTTGTTTGCTTTTCTGTATTATTGTAATGTTTTTCCAATGTGTACAGCACCTTGAGTGCCTTGTTGCTGAAAAGCGCTTTACAAATAAACTTGACTTTACTTGATGAATTACTTAGGTGTGAAAGTATTAAGGTTTATAAAATTAGGTTTATAAAATGATTTTTCTCTTATTATGAACCTAAAGTACACGTTAATTTGTTCTTTGTTGAAGCCTCTATTGCAAAGAGTTTGGATGCATTGGTGTGAGTGGGTATTTAAGTGTGTGTGTAGTATGTGTATAGATGGTTTAAACATTTCACCACCATGTCTGCCAACAGTCTGCTGGAGGAGAAGGAGACAGACTGACAGATGGACAGAAACAGTGAGAGGATGAACAAAACCTTCCTCCTCTGAGGAGCAGAGGAGTGTCAAATTTGCAACGAGTGTACCTTTTAGTGCAGCAGCGGTCAGCGCAGTGTGAAAAGAAGACCATTAAAATCAGCTTGTTTCTGTAACTCAGGTGTGGAGAAGAGCCCGAAAACAAGCATTTGGAACTTTGATCATGACTTCTCCTTGTCTACAGCTAGACGTCTGCTGGAGTTTAACCAGATATACTGTGTGTTGAAAATGGATCATATGGCATAATCACAAAATTGTGTCCCCGCAGTATTTGTGTGTTTGCATGACTGTTAACAATTCCCAATAATCAGACGTTATCCGACTGGTGAATGACTCATGCAGTATATCATTCAGATGTAGCATCTCTGCAGAGTCTGAGTCACAATGCAGCAGTGACTGAGTGAGAAGGAGTGTGAGGGAGGGAGAAAGGGCCATCAGATAACAAAGAAAGCAGATATGATGAAAGAAAGCTCATGACTTTATCTTATCCTTGTCATGTGACTCTTGTTGCAAGCTTCACTGTGCTCTCGAGTCCCAGATGTATTATCTTGACGTCTTATTGATATTTCTTGTCAGTCTAGAGCTTGTAAAAGGTCTTCTGGAGATAGATATTTGTGGACATTTATGCAAGATTTTCAGGATAAATCTTAAATGTTAATCCGAAAGGTTGCTGCACATTTTCCACCAACATGGTGCCCTCTTAAATTTAAAAGTCACCTTTAGTTTCTGCTGCACCTTGGCTATGTACCTTGGCAAATTAATATTAGGCTTATTCCTATGAAGCTAAATGTCAGTGTTCATTTTCTCAAAAAATAAATTTCCCCCATGTCTCTGCAGGCACATGTCAAATGCAGTGTCTTCATTGAGTTTTACCCCATTTATTTGTGGCCTGGCACTTTTTTTTTCTTCCCCATCAATGTCACAAGGTGGCTGCTCTCCAGCTCAGCTCTTAAAGGGACCACACATTTTATCACTGCAACATCAGAAGACATAAAGCTGTGGAATTGTGCAAACGAACATTGTTAAGTTCTTGCTCAAATTGGTTGCTGGAAGATAAAGGAATGAAACGAGCTGCTGTCTGAATGCAGCATTTTTTCTTAAATTGCGTGGTTAAAGTTAATGGTTCCTGCTGTAGATCAGAAGTAATCGACGGCAATTTCTAAGCAATTTCTAGCCCTGATGGGTAAATGGGTAAATTGTTGGTTGTGCAAAGGGGGCTATTCACAGTGTCAATTACAGCTAATAGTTTACCATGGAGATGATAAGAGACTTGTTCTGAGGATTAACATGGTTTATCGCATGTTTTTATCAGGGTTGTTACTGTTTAACACAAGTGACAACGATGGAGAATGGGTTTATCATGGTCAGCTCTTACACTGATAAGACTGTGTGCAGAGACCCTACTCTAAAGGTACAACAAAAGGGTGGGCTGTGATAGTGTCTTTTTCATATCGTCACCTTCCTAAACTAATGGCCAAAGTCATCAGTTTAGGAAGGTGACGATATTATCCCTCTGCTTGGAGACCACTCAGTCAGTAAATGGTAAAGTGATGGCATTAAATCAATTCAATAAATCATCTCAGGAGAGGCTTGCTCAGGATGATTGTTTTATTTTTTTGTCATGCCCTCTGTGTCATGTAAAAACAGTTTCCGATTATTAGTTTTCTTAAAATTCACAGACTGGCTTTGTGCTATCAAAAGAAAAAAAAAACATGCAAAAACATTAGACATTAACTGCCCTGTCCGCCCCCCCCCCCTTCTCACTTTTTAATTAGATTTGAAGTGTGCTCTTCGCCCCACTGTGAAGCCATTGGCGACAAGAAAGAGGACAAAAGGAGGCCTGATGCTCGGGCTTTGAGAAATAAACCCCCCTCCCGTTCATCGCACACATACACATCTAATGCTGGCTCCCATCTGGTGATAGAGCACTAAGAAGCAAGGCTGAATGAAAACCTGCCAGCACACATGTGCATGCACATCAGTGCACAGAAAACGCTTTAGTCTAGGTGCCTTAGCTCCAATAATTGAAGAAAGGAAAAAAAAAACCTACAGTTCTGTATCTAAGTTTTTTAATCCTGCATTTAGCATAGATGTTGTTTTTGTTCTCAAAAATAAAGAAAAGATGTTCTCAAGAATGAAAGCCAAGCCATTTCAATTTGGACTTTGATTAAGCCACTGCAAAAGCTTTATTTTCTGCGTTGTTCAGAAGTGGACTTTCAGGTGTGCTTTGGATTAGTGTCCTGTTGCAAAACCCAACATTGCTCAAGCTAGAGTTCAATAATTGATAGCCAGAAATCCTCCTTCAGGATTTCCCGATAGGGAGAAGATTCATGGTTTCATCAGATCCGGACAGGTCCGGAAACTACAAAACAGCCCAAAATGATCATACTACCACCAGAATGTCGGACTGTCAGTGGGATGCTTTTTGTGAAACCATGAGTTTTATGCCAGGAATGAACACCTTTAGAAAAGTTCCACTTTTTTCTCATCAGTCCACAGAACATTTTCCTGAAAGATCTTGGGGATCTTCAAAAACGTTTTTTTTGTCCTGTTTTTGGTGAGGGTGGCTTTTGGCTTTGGATCTTCCCCCGTTCCACAGTCGGTTTCTTATTGTAATCCTTTCGAGACTGATAGATGTAAGGAAGTTAGCTTCTTGTCTCTTCTTTAATTTCTTTAGATTAAAGCATAATGAATTGCTTTTGAGTTTTCTTGCATTGATATTGTCAGACAGGCTCTGTTTGAGTGATTTCTTGATTCTGCAGGTCTAGCAGTAATCATGTCTAGGTGTGAACCACACTGAACCAAACTGAACCATAAAGGTTTGGTTTCTCACAGTCAATTAATCACTTAACAATAAGGGCAGTTATATTTTCAATATTACCAGGTTGGTTTGGATAGCTTTTTTTTCCTTAAGTGAAATCAGCATTTAAAAACTGCTTTTGTATTCACTGATGTCGTCCACAAATGTGTCTGACATAAAGTCTTACCTAATTGTCTCAAACATATAAGTGTAACAACAAAACAAAAACTGGAGAAATCTATAAAAGTGGAAAAAAATTTTTTACTACACCGTAGTAGATTTCACAATGATTTTGTGCTCATGATGAACAAAATATCCACATTTTCCAGAGGAAAAGAAAAGAAACAATGTGTGCTCTGCATTCACATTTCTCAGGTCTGTGCACATGGTCTTGCCTCATACTGTTGGGTTTAAGATGGAGTGTGTTTGACTCCTAATATTAGAGTGCCTCAGCCCAAGGCTCCCCCCTTGATGAACTGATGACGCATTTCCTCACATGAGGAGAAGAGAAGAAGGAGGTGGTTGGAAAGAGGGTTTGATAATGGGGGCCAGCTAAATATATACCAGCTGTGTGGCAGCACTGAAGGCTGGGATGTGCAGCCAATCATGGTTACTGTCTCATACAGGAGGAGGACCTCGTTTCTATTTTTTGAACCAATCGAGACTGAACCAGAGCTTGTTGTGGGGTAGTTGTTACCCTGAGTGAGTGTAGAAGTGCAACTTCTAGATAGGAATAGTCTCAGGTTTTGAATGCTGTGATGGTATGTTGAGTGTTGTCTAGAATCCCCATGTTTTTGTGCAGCTCTCAGAACATGCCTGGGTTGGTGTTACCCATGGACTGCTCACATGTGGGGGGGTGTGACTATACAATGCAGGATAGATTGCATTAACTCTTTTAAACATAGACAGTAGAGCTGTCTTTGCAGCGAGAAGTGAAAAAATGATGGTTATATTGCATTAACATTTTAGGAGATGTGAAAGGTAGCAAGTTGTGTTTTCTCTGATTTGATTAAATTCAAATCAGAGAAAACACAACTTGCTATGCAATCTAAAGAAAAATCTGTCAACATCCTGAAACCTGCTTAGGGTTGTTGGAGAAGCGCTGTGCAAATCAGGGCTTTATTTATGAGCCACACAGGACCTCAAGGGGGCGAACATGACGTGGACCCCTCCCCCTGTCATTAGAGAGTGATTTTGGCATCAGGTTCCACTCTCATAAAACCCCTCCTTTCCTCCTGATTCTCCAGATCCCTTGAGACTAAAATAGCACCTGCCCCCATGCTCCCTTGAACAATCATTAAAATGGCTCAACATATGTAAACTAATTTCTCTCAGTTTGGCACAAACACACATCCACATGTCATATTTATAATAATTTAGAGTCTCAGTTTCAGCACAGAAAGTTGGGTTGTAGAAGGAAATGCAACATTTACCTGCTTTTTCCAAACACATATTCTGTTGTGTGTTTTTAATGTAATTTACTGGTAATGGGGCAGCATGACGGTTAAGGCTGGTTGACTGTGAGAAAACACAGTTTAGGGCTGAGTGGTGACACGTTTATTGAGCTTGTCAAATTAACTCGTGCAGTGAACTAAGACAGGCAAAGAATCATGATCAAGCACACATACAAACACACAGCCACACACACACACAAACTAAAACAGACAGAAGGAGCGTGTTTTTAATTTGACCTGGTCCAGACGTTGTGCATCAATCAGAGGCTGATCTCTGAGTCACCTTGGGGCTTAACAAAGCTACTGCAGAGTTTCTTGACGTCAGTGTTGTTACGAGGCACGCATGTGGTCTGAATTTTATTTCTTGAATACAGATTGTAAGAATTCAAAATAAAATATCAAGGTTTAAAAAGACATAAATTACAGTAAATGCAGCTTGAAACTGTATAATAACAACTTGTTTCTCTTTATAAGAACAGGTTTATCAAACAACATATGACTAAGGTTTATCTGTAAGTAATGTGCAAATGGTAAAAATAAAATCTATAACTACTTAAATATATTTTTATCTGTCAGTCATGAGCAGTCATAATGAAAATGTAAGAAGGTTTTACAGTTGTGTATATTATCTTCTATCTTATAAATATTTATATCTGATAAATAATATTGCAGCTTACATAACACTATGATAAGCTAGGCAAAATTAATTTAGAATTAAATTAAACATTTAAGGCATTATTTAAATTTACTGATTCTATTTTTAAACATATTTTATAATATTTATTTAAATTGAGTTGACAATTTCAAAGCATAAATAAAATATGCAGCATGTATACAAATATAGATGTACATATATATATATATATATATATATATATATATATATATATATATATATATATATATATACACACGTGGACAAAATTGTTGGTACCTCTCAGTTAATGAAAGAAAAACCCACAATGGTCACAGAAATAACTTGAATCTTACAAAGATAATACTGAATAAAAATTCTATGAAAATAAACAAATGAAAGTCAGACATTGATTTTCAAACATGCTTCAACAGAATCATTAAAAAAAATAAACTCATGAAACAGACCTGGACAAAAATGATGGTACCCCTGAAAATAATGTGACCAAAGGGACGTTAAATCAAGGTGTGTCCATTAATTAGCATCACAGGTGTCTACATTCTTGTAATCAGTCAGTGGGCCTATATATAGGGCTACAGGTAGTCACTGTGCTGTTTGGTGACATGGTGTGTACCACACTCAACATGGACCAGAGGAAGCGAAGGAAAGAGTTTTCTCATGAGATTAGAAAGATAATTATAGAGAAGCATGTTAAAGGTAAAGGTTATAAGACCATCTCCAAGCATCTTCATGTTCCTGTGACTACAGTTGCACATATTATTCAGAAATTTAAGATCCATGGGACTGTAGCCAACCTCCCTGGACGCGACCGCAGGAGGAAAATCGATGACAAAACAAAGAGACGGATAATACGAAAGGGAACAAAAGAGCCCAGATAAACTTCTGAAGAGATTAAAGATTAAACATCAGTGTTAGATTGCACCATCCGACGTTGTTTGAGGCAAAGTGGACTTAATGGGAGACGACCAAGGAGAACACCATTGTTGAAAACAAATCATAAAAAAGCCAGACTGGAATTTGCCAAACTACATGTTGACAAGCCACAAAGCTGCTGGGAGAATGTCCTATGGACAGATGAGACAAAAATTAAACTTTTTGGGAAGGCACATCAGCTCTATGTTTGCAGATGGAAAAATTAAGCATATGAAGAAAAGAACACTGTCCCTACTATGAAACATGGAGGAGGCTCTGTTAAGTTCTGGGGCTGCTTTGCTGCATCTGGCACAGGGTGTCTTGAATCTGTACAGCGTATAATGAAATCTCAAGACTATCAAGGGATTCTAGAGAGAAATGTGCTGCCCAGTGTCAGAAAGCTTGGTCTCAGTCACAGGTCATGGGTCTTGCAACAGGATTGTGACCCAAAACACAAAGCTAAAAACACCCAAGAATGGCTAAGAGGAAAACACTGGACTATTCTGAATGGACTTATATGCAGGATGTTTGAAAAGCAATGTCTGAATTTCATTTGTTCATTTTCGTATAATTGTATTCATTATTACCTTTGTCAGATTCAAGTTATTTCTGTGACCATTGTGGATTTTTCTTTCATTAACCGAGGGGTACCAACAATTTTGTCCATGTGTGTATATCTATATATATATATATATATATATATATATATATATATATATACAGTACAGACCAAAAGTTTGGACACACCTTGTCATTCAAAGAGTTTTCTTTATTTTCATGACTATGAATATTGTAGCTTCACACTGAAGGCATCAAAACTATGAATTAACACATGTGGAATTATATACTGAACAAAAAAGTGTGAAACAACTGAAAATATGTCTTATATTCTAGGTTCTTCAAAGTAACCACCTTTTGCTTTGATTACTGCTCCACACACTCTTGGCATTCTGTTGATGAGCTTCAAGAGGTAGTCACCTGAAATGGTTTTCCATCAGTCTTGAAGGAGTTCCCAGAGATGCTTAATACTTGTTGGCCCTTTTGCCTTCACTCTGCTGTCCAGCTCACCCCAAACCATCTCAATTGGGTTCAGGTACGGTGACTGTGGAGGCCAGGTCATCTGGCGCAGCACCCCATCACTCTCCTTCTTGGTCAAATAGCCCTTACACAGCCTGGAGGTGTGTTTGGGGTCATTGTCCTGTTGAAAAATAAATGATGGTCCAACTAAATGCAAACCGGATGGAATAGCATGCCGCTGCAAGATGCTGTGGTAGCCATGCTGGTTCAGTATGCCTTCAATTTTGAATAAATTCCCAACAGTGTCACCAGCAAAGCACCCCCACAACATCACACCTCCTCCTCCATGCTTCACGGTGGGAAACAGGCATGTAGAGTCCATCCGTTCACCTCTTCTGCACTGCCCAAAGACACGGTGGTTGGAACCAAAGATCTCAAACTTGGACTCATCAGACCAAAGCACAGATTTCCACTGGTCTAATGTCCATTCCTTGTGTTCTTTAGCCCAAACAAGTCTCTTCTGCTTGTTGCCTGTCCTCAGCAGTGGTTTCCTAGCAGCTATTTTACCATGAAGGCCTGATTCACAGTCTCCTCTTAACAGTTGTTCTAGAGATGTGTCTGCTGCTAGAACTCTGTGTGGCATTGACCTGTTCTCTAATCTGAGCTGCTGTTAACCTGTGATTTCTGAGGCTGGTGACTCGGATGAACTTATTGTCCGCAGCAGAGGTGACTCGTGACTCGTGTGAGCCAGTTTCTTTGCAGTGCTTGATAGTTTTTGCGACTGCACTTGGGGACACTTTCAAAGTTTTCCCAATTGTACGGACTGACTGACCTTCATTTCTTAAAGTAATGATGGCCACTCGTTTTTCTTTACTTAGCTGCTTTTTTCTTGCCATAATACAAATTCTAACAGTCTATTCAGTAGGACTATCAGCTGTGTACTGTATCCACCTCCTGCACAACACAACTGATGGTCCCAACCCCATTTATAAGGCTTGAAATCCCACTTATTAAACCTGACAGGGCACACCTGTGAAGTGAAAACCATTTCAGGTGACTACCTCTTGAAGCTCATCAACAGAATGCCAAGAGTGTGCGTAGCAGTAATCAAAGCAAAAGGTGGCAACTTTGAAGAACCTATTCTATCTATCTATCTATCTATCTATCTATCTATCTATCTATCTATCTATCTATCTATCTATCTATCTATCTATCTATCTATCTATCTATCTATCTATCTATCTATCTATCTATCTATCTATCTATCTATCTATCTATCTATCTATCTATCTATCTATCTATCTATCTATCTATCTATCTATCTATCTATCTATCTATCTATCTATCTATCTATCTATCTATCTATCTATCTATCTATCTATCATGTGCTGACCAATAACATTACGGTCTCATTATAAAGTCCATTTTACATTTTTTAAAGTAATTACAATTTTGGACCTTGCTTAAGATATATGCAAATACATAATAAACTCTAGATAATAAGTAAAGAAATTGAGGTTTGGTTGATTATTTCTTTGTTGTAACAATACTTTTAGGCAATAAATTTCACACCGTCAGAAACACTGTTTATTTTCTCTTAAATTGTGGCATTTGTAAAGAAAATGCATTTGTAAATAAAGCAGCAAAGCTGAGTATGTAGGCGGCTTTCCAAATCGTCTCTACCGATGCCATACAGCTTTGGTAAGTGCAGTGTGAAGGTGTGGGATGGTATCTTCCTCACTGAGATGACGAGGTGAAATTCTACAACCAATAACAATCACATTCATACACTCTTAGAGACCAAACTGTGTCCTCCAAGATGTCAATGGCCGCAGACATAGAGTTGGGTTTATTACAGAACAGCTTCAGCATTTGGAAGTGGAGAACATAGAATGGTCTGCCTGCAGTCCTGACCTTAACCCCACTGAACACTGAATGATTTGTGGCATACTGTTTGTGTCAGAGTGAACATCATAACCACATTGGCAGTCTTGCAATTATCAATTCTCCCATGCATTGCTGAGGCCCCTCTTTGCTCAATGAATAACTTGTTTAAATGCTAATATATTGTTTTTCGTCAGATTTCAATCATTCAAACAAGAATTTTTAGCAGAACAATCTGTTTGGTACTGGTAGAGAGGAATTTGCAGGTTTTTTCATGAACACAAACCACATCAACTCTGCTGCTCAGCCTACAAATGCATTGTCTTTACAAATATGGCACTGTTCAAAGTGGAATTAACAGTATAAGGTTTATTGCCAAAAAGCATCACTCCAAAAAAGAAATAATCAACCAAATACAAATTTCCTTTTAGATGCTATTTTAAAAGATAAAAGATTTTTGACGTACCGCTGCTCCAGCACACATGAGTGTGATGAATATATTTCCTATTCAGCATAGCTCTCTGGACATGCAGAGTTTTCATGGCTTACCTCGCCACAACAGTTGAAAGTTGACTTTATACACTGTGGTTGTAATAAACTAGATTGCAGATAGTTAACAAAGTGAATTTACTTCTCAGACACATCTTCAGATACGATTGATGGAGATAAAGTCCACTCTTATCTAGTTGCTGGTAGAGTCTCCTCCTGCTTTGCCTCCCGAGTTTTGATGAACTTTTCTCTAATCAGCATTTCTTCTATACCTGCATTGTTTAAAATAGTTTTGTCAAGTTGCAGAAAATCCTAACTATGATGCAGTCTCTAGCAGAGGTGACAGGTCACATTTGCTCTGTTACATTTACTTGAGTAACTTTTTAAAGAAAAAAGACTTCTAAGAGTAGTTTTACTGCACAAATTATTTCACTTCTACTAGAGTAATACTATTTTGAAGAAACATAACAATTACTTGAGTACAAACCTTCACCACACTTGCTGATTGAACCACATTTTAACCAAACATGCACAGACACACACTTGCACAGTTTATTATGGTGAGCTGCCAAAGAAACACAGCCTCTAGGATAGTATGGGTACTCTAACTTCTCCTTGTCATCAATGTGGTGAAATGTAGAACCTAGGGTGTTTGTCTTTACCTTTAAGGTAGTGAGAAGAGCGGAACCACTGCACCTCAATATTAAAAGAAGTCAGTTGAAGTTGTTTTGGACATCCAATCAGAATAACATGCTTTGGAGGTTTTCCGTGCACATCCTACTGAAAGGAGTTTGTGGGTAGGATGCAAAGCTCACTAGAGGGACTTTATATCCTTCTGGTCTGTGAACACATTTGAAGTCCCACAAAATGAGCTAGATTGTGTCACTGGGGGGAGGAATATGATCCTCCTGGATCTTTTACATCGGAGACCCAGTTTAAGGGATTGATTAATATCATGCATATGACTGAAAAGAACACTTAATGGGAATAATCAGATGAAACAGCTCTCTGAAATACAACTGATAACTGCTTAATTTGAGTAGTTTTGATGAGCAGAACAATTTAAGATTGCATATTTGGATGTAGGTTGAGTTGTGCTGTGGCACTTCTGATGATTGTCCTCCACATCCGCAAGATTTGCAGGCAGAGGTAGCAGCCAGATCACAAATCACAACAACACCTACAAATAGCTCAATAAGTGCTCCCCCTTCTTATCATCTCTATTAAGGGTTTAGAGCGGTCAATAGGTCCAGCCGAACACTGTAGACCAACCCTATTGATTTCACAGACCGACAAGAAGGGTAGCCATTAACTGTGCACTTCCTGTAGTCTTTGGAGCTGCTCAGACTCACTGAGGTCCTCCGCATAATGATATTTCCACATCATTTTAGTTAATAAGTGTGAATTTGTTTAGCATGTTTTTAGGTTTATGAGCATTTCTTACCACCCTAAAAGAAAAACTCTAATGTTCCATGTCTCCCCATGTAATTAACTTTGACTAATTGTTCTTTGTAATGGAGCTTTTGCAGTGGTGATACTAACCGTAGGGTTTTTCTTTGACTCCATTTGGCACTCAAATATTTAGTAGCTAAGGAGGTAGACAGTTCCCTCAGGAAAAGAATTGATTAAAATGGAGAGTGAATATTGGATTCACAGTCCAAATTAATAATACTGAGGCACCATAAATTGGCAATGTGGTAATAAGCAGCTTGTCCAAAAATATTTACATTATAAACTTAAACATATAGCACAAAGCAGATGCACTTATTGTTATGTGACTTTTGCATGTCTGTACTCGTCAGTACAAATACTCCAAGCAAACACAGAGTTGTTTACTTTTTTATATCAAAAAAGGAAAAAGATTATTTCATTTTGACATCAACAAACCTCTCCAATTTACACAGCAACAGAAGCCATATAATCACGCTGTAACTTCAGAGGCACAAAAACAGGAAACTTCTCACTATTTCAGGTTGCACATTTGTCGTTTTTGTTCAAATGTCATGTTTAGATTTTAGCTGTAATGTCAGTGAACATAGTGAGAGTGAAAGGCTGTACAAGGAAAGGAGGAGGTACATGTGGGGTTTGACCAGGGGAAAAGGGGTGGGGAGGTGGGGTCAGGGGGGTCCATCCACTGAATTAAAGACACTAATTCAACTAAATGGAGAGGGAATGGGGGAGACAAAGAGAAAGAGAGGAATAGGAGAAACAGCACAGGAACACATTCAGTGCGGACCACACCAAAACAAAAAACAGAAACAAGAAGAAGAGCATCCACCTCTCAGATGGAGCTCTTTTTATCATTCTCATCTGGTGAGCAGCCCGTTCACAAACACAGTGACTTTTTCTCATCAAAGCTGTTTGTGTTGGACTCTATTACTATATATTTATACATATAGTGTTTCTTTACAAGCGTTTGTTTTCTACATTTAAAAACACAACTTCTAAACAAATGCATAAAAAACTGAAATAATAACTGTCTATAACATTTGATCAGAGCTGTTACTATGAATTTATTGCTTTGTACACTGAGGGATGTTTGGTACCACCTTCACACACCTGGCTAACTATGGTGGAGTCTCCCTGCTGATGGTCTGTTCTACCTTAAAATATTAGACTTCCAGTGGAAACAAAGCTGCATTTTGTTTTGTTTTTTATACCTTTGGTTAATTGTGCAAAGAAATCTAAGCATCAGTAACAGTTTCTGAGACAAAGACAAGTTTAAAAGAAAAATGAGACAAATGGACATACAAATGTGTATAAATTTCACTTTGTTCCATGCATAAATACACATCCACACACATCTACATTGAGCTGACAAGAGGTCTCCGCAAACAAGTGGCAAAAATAAATCAAGTTGGCCCCTTTCAGACCTTGTCAGTGAAAATGTAGAATGAAAATTAAATGTGATTGTTATGCATGTTGTTTGTTATTTCCAGGGAGAAATACATGGAGCCCAGACAAACACAAAAAAAGAGCTCTTAAAAGTCAGTACTCTCCGATTAGTAGGTGTGCATTTGCAAAACCATCAGTGTCCATGAGCAGCAGTATGGATCTGAGGGGATAAATATACTGTAGACTGGAAAATAAAAGTAAACAAAGGTTTCTGTATCAGAAATCTGTGTAATTCTGATTCAGACAGTTTAATCTCGAAGTTTTACAAGAGTTTTATTACCAGGCTGTCTTTTATATAATTCCTCCGATTTAAAATATGACTTCTTTGGGGTACTGTCTACCTATGTGATTGGTTTTATAGCTTGTTCAGTTTGGAAGAAGGAAGTTAGCCATAATATCCTAAACTGCAGCATTTGTCACACTTGTCAATACTTATGGGATAGGCATCAGGACAATGCTTCACAACCCCAGAATAGACAATGGATAGATGGATGTTTTTATATCAACAGCTGCCACCTGGAGGGCTCCATTGAAACTTCTCCCCAGATTTCCAAACATAAAGGCATTTCTTCACAACTGCTAGTGATGCATAAAATGTCCATTCTTAGTTCCCTTTAATAGTGGAAAAGCACAATCAGAAGTTTGTAAAAACAAAAACAAAACGGTAAATTGCACATAATAGTGATTGCCACTTCAAATGTATCTTCACCCTACAAATAAAATATTTTATTCTGGTAACATTTCTTAAGCATATATGTAAACAAATACTTGTGTAAGAATGTTTACAACTTTTGTAATAATATTAAAGAGATAATTGATCCATCTTTGTTTTAAATGAAAAAAACAGAATATTTTCTCTATGGCATTTTGACTGGTTTGTAATTGACTGCGACAAGATAGAAAAGAAGGTTTAATAAGAGGGAAAAAGGGAAAAATTAAACCAAACAGAGAATAATTTGTCATCATTTCAATCAGATTATGTGTATTATTGGATTCCTGCCAACTGGTTTCAAAACATATGATGAATAACATGCAAATTCACATCACAGGACTTTTACATTTTTAACATTTTTTTTGCTCTTATATGATTACAAAAATTGTAAAGAGAGAAGTTCTGCCAAAACTAATTAATCCCATTTAACTTAATCTCTCTCTATAAAATGAATAAAAAAACAGGAAATTAGCCTGAAGTTTCATGGCAAGAATGTTTAATATAATGGTTCCCTTTAGTTTTCGTCTCCAGTGTCCTGATGATGGAGAATGTGTCAGTATGAGCTCTAACAATATGCATTCAAAGCTACTCACCTCCTATATATATAAGCCTATTTACCTTATTTCTTCCATTGCACGTACTCTTTTTCAAGGCCAAGTTTAACTATTGGTATCTTGGTCCCACATGATGCCTATTTTATCCTCAAACTCATACAAATCTATTATTAAATATTTCAATCTTATAGGTTTGATTTAATACAGCTCTTTTAAGAATGCATTGGTTCAACTAGGCTTTAAGTGGCTTGGCAGTAATGTGAAAAATAACTATTGGAATTAACCACATTATGATGTAATGGTTTGCAAACTGCGGATGTGCTCATAAAGCACACAAAATTGACAAGTAAAAACATTTCTGCAACCTCTTGTTTAGCCAAAGCCCTCATCAAAACCATTTTATTACTTGTTGAATCTCTAATTTATAGGTCTTTTACATCCAGAAGCCAGTGATAAGAAAATAACTCATATCGGTGTGCTGAAAGGACACGCTTGTCAGAGGAGATTCAGTACAATCTATAACAACAGTTTCTAGTCTAGTTTCGGTTTACAGTGGCATGTATCAACATATTTCTACACTCAGGTGGCTGGCTTCTTGGATGTTGTTCTCTAAATGGTTATTTGACCAATGTGCTTTTATGTAACCCTACTGGTTTCAGTGTGGTCAGAAACCCTCAGCTGATGGGATGGAAATGTACAAGTTTACACACAATTGCACTCCAAATAAATATCTATTATTAATATGCATAATAGTACATTTACATACTGCCAATTTGATATGTGCTACACCTCTAGTCATCAAATATTTTAAGATTCTTTATATATATATATATATATATATATATATATATATATATATAAGTCAACTCATGTCAGTAACTTTGTGCTTGGTCTAAGAATACCCTTCTTCCTGCCTGTATCCATAGCTTCCTTCCTGTGCTTCCTCCTGGACATACTCCTCCGTCTTCTCCCAGCTTGTAGCCCATCCTCCGTTCACCTGTGTGGTTGCACCGTACGTTTTGGCTGCACCCCCAAAAGCTCCGTAACTCTGGGTGATGTCACCAGTCTCCTCCGCCAGCTCATCTTCATCGATGAAGCCACATTTGTCCTCACTAGTAAGTTCCGGGTCGGCCCATGGCTGTTTTTCTCCAGATGCAAAGATCCCGTAAAAGACCACACCTCCATAGTGCACCATTGAGGCTATCAGGAATACGTACTGCCACTCCTCTCGAGTCTGAAGAAAAGAAGGGGAAATGCTATTTTGTGTCCCTGAAAATACTGAGGAATTAACAAGCACTGGTTGTCAGCAGTAGAATGAATAAAATTTATTTACTGTCACTTGTAATAACTTATTTTTTCCTTAATTTAAATGACAAAATTGCTTCTTGTAACCATCTGCCTGCAATCAGGAAAAATTATTATTATTATGGAAACCATTAATCTCTATTTATTCAAGTGGCACAGTCATAGAACAAAATAGGTTTAACTTTAATAATTCAATTAAATTATTATCTTTTAACCAAAAAAAGTTCTTATATGAAATTATAGTCATCTTAGAACATAATACAGCTGTGTGAAATAACTACAGAAAAAAGTCAGTTTTTACTTATTAATCTGTTTTTAAAAATAATCAATGGCAAAAATCTTTAAAGGTATTGCAGCAATCAAACCCTTCTTGTTTTAATCACCACTGGATTTTTGTTAATGAGCTCCACGTCTTTGAGGTTAGAAGGTCTATCGGATTCAAACCAGGACTGTGTCTGGGCCACACTAAAATGTTAAGAAACCTGTTGGTAAAATTAAAATATAACTTCAAGCCTAAATCTATGAGAAGTATGAATAACTTTTGGCTTAACTGTATTGAAAGGAAAAAATTAGCTAATTAAAAAATTGTTTAGGGGGAGTTTAGGAAATTTGCATTGTATTACTTTTCCATCAGTTTTTCTGTGGAATTACCCTTAATACATTCTGTCTTATATTTGTTGTATGTTATTTGTAACAGACCACCTGCATATAGATGTTTCCTGTAAATAACTATGGATTTTTATTTAAATAACTGCTGAAAGCAAATGAAACAGCAGTGTAAGATTTTTTGTTTAAAATCACTCCCATCAAACCCTTAGCATTTTGACACTGGAGCTGCTTAAAAATGGCAAAATCCACCTTGAAACTTACTTCAGTATACCAGCCTGATAGCTAGTAAGCTAGCTCTTAGTTCCTTAGTTGGATAGCTTGTTAGCTGGTTAGCGAACTTTACACTGGTTAGCTGCTAGTTCATTAGCTGGATTTAGCTTATTATGGAGGGGACGTTTATTTTCTGCTAGATCTAAATTATTACTCACATAGAGTAATTTTGTTGTATAGTATAAATCATTTGTTTAATGTATAAAATTTCATGTAATTGATGAATAGAGGAATTTAATTACCGTATTTTCCGCACTATAAGGCGCACCGGATTATAAGGCGCACCTTCAATGAATGGCCTATTTTAAAACTTTTTTCATATATAGGGCGCACCGGATTATAAGGCGCATAGAATAGAAGCTACTGCAGTCAAACGTTTGACTGGGGTTGCGTTATGCATCCACTAGATGGAGCTGTGCTAAAGAGAATGTCAACAAAACAGTCAGATAAGTCAGTCAGTCAAACTTTATTAATACACTACAAACCAGCGTTCTGATAACTCCATTCACTCTCATGGTAAGGTCTCCTCTACATAGAATTCTATTGAATAGAGTCAACCGCACGTTAGGAATGCATTGGAGTCTATGAAGTTGAAGTTGAAATCAAACGTTAGTTAAAATATGAAAGGGAACTTTTCCCTGATTCAGTAAACACGTAAAAGAAACAGTTTGATGCACTAAATCAAACGTTAGTACTGTTAACCTTTCCTGTTTCTGTCCCCTGACCGTAGTCTGATGACACAGGGGAGAAGCTTTCTCCAGGGCCGAAGTTACTAGTTTCCTCGGGGTTAACTCCTTCACTCATACGTTGCTGAGTTGAGCATGAAGAAACAGCATCAAAACACTGAGTTGTTGACGAGATTCGGGTTCTTTTTAATGACTTTGCAGCACGTAAAAACACAGGGCTTACAGACTCATACACCGCTGCTCCGGTCGCCGTCTCTACCCACCCCACACACACAATAATACCGACGTCACTCCTTCACTCTTGATTCTCAGCTACGGCAGCACACAGCGCCACCTCTGTCCGGAGGAGTGATGTCAACATCTTCCATACACACACACGAAACATACACCCCACACACTGAGCTTCTAATCACATATAGTTCAGGCAATTCCTACAACAGTACATTCAAACGTTATACACACACAAGTGGTGTTGGACTAGGAGTAAGCACAGTACAGGTGTTTACCGCTATTACTTCGGCGACGCCCCTGACTACGGTAGCCGTAATGCTACAAGCGGTGCTGCTTTGTAGTTTACCAGTCGTACTGAAACATTTTGACAGAGCGCCGTGTACAACCAGTATGGATCAACCAATTAACCAATTGATCCATATATAAGGCGCTCCGGATTACAAGGCGCACTGTCATTTTTTGAAAAAATTAAAGGTTTTTAAGTGCGCCTTATAGTGTGGAAAATACGGTATTTGGTTCTGATCTGTCAAGCCTCCTTTGGGATTTTCTGCAGATTAAATCTCAAGATTTATATTATGTTCGCATGCAGAGAAAAGGGTTTACCTTGTTCTTTGTCATAGCACCAACAATTAATGGGCACACCATCCCAGACAGGGTACCGACACCATTAGAGATGCCCATTAGGATACTGGCATAACGAGGAGCGATGTCCAGGTGGTTCACGTTAAAGCCTGGTGGTATCAAACATAAGATGAAATAATAACATTGCCTACTTCTTTTGGAAGCAAGTTCCGTTAGTCAGCTTTAAATGCTATATTTAGGGAGATAGCACAAGCCTATGCACTAAGTAAAGTTGAAGATTGAAGCAGCACAAATGCAAACCCTCTTGTTGCAGAAATAGGCATCAACTCGCAACACATCCTTTTCCCTCCCCCACTCTGACTGGCTGAATGAGTAAGTGTCCTCGTGAGCTGCTGCACACTGCCTGCCTGGTATATCCCCCGAGACAGCTCACACTGAATTATTAAAGACTCTGGCAGAAAGCTTGAGAACAAGAGGCAAGAAACTGATTTTCAGACCTCTGCATTCTTTGTACTGAACAAAAAGATGAGCTATGAGATCTGTTGAATGATTGGAAGATAAAAAGAAGACCACTATGAGCTGCATTCTGATGTTTAAAGACAAACGTGCTGCCATAAATTTCAATTTATTCAACAAAAAAATTATTAAAATGGCTTTAATTTCCCTACGACATCTGGAATGTAAGTAGACCCCACAAACATGCAGTAAATCTATTTAGCAAAAAATCAAAGCATTGTGTCACAATTTGCACTTCTTTGCACTATTTTTTTTACATATTTAAGAACATATCACAAACCTGATATGGCAAATCCACTGAAACCCACTGCGAGCACAAGAAAAGAAATTGCCACCCCCTTGCTGTGGGAATACCCCACCACCAGCAGTAGTGTGGCCTCCATGCCAAATCCTAGCAGGGTGAGAGACAGCTGGTCACACGTGCACACACAAAGTACACAAAAAGCCTGGGGGCCGCTTGCTGGTCATCATGGTGTCAATTGAATTAAGCATGATACATGCTTTGCACTCAATTACATAGCTGACAGATATGAAATCAATGCACAGTGACCCACACACAGTAAGTCAACCTGAGAAATAAGGTATTGAACAGATAGATTTTACAAAAAATATAAACAAAATCCTTTCTAAAACCCATGTGGCACAGAAGAACCAACATAAAAAAGCATGGCTCAAAAACTGTGAAATTACCACCCAGTGGCTGAGCAGAAAGAGGTGTGGAAATGTTTTTTGTAGCTCATCCACAGTTCAGTCTTCTCACCTCCACAGTTCATTATTTTCCTGACAGTGGTTGTTGTCAGGATATTCCTGCTGCGCAGGTAGTCGGCCAGCTGACCGCCAATGGGCACGATGATGGTCATCACCAAGTGGGGGAGGGCAGAGAGTATACCCACCTGCAGATAAGGAAAACAATCAAATCATCTACTATGGCTTTGAAAACAGAACAAAAACCAACTTTACAATACAGATGTAGTCTGTACCTGTACTCATGTAAGAAGCCTTAAGTTAAAAAAATGTAAATGTGAACAACCAGTCCTGTGGTTAATGTTACATTTAGGAACAGCTCTCTTTATTAATTGTGTTTTTTTCTAATAATGACTGAGAGAGATTGTTAAAAGAATTTGTTGATGTTGTCTGAATGGTGTTTTTTTCACACATTTTCTGTCCAGTCCTTAATAATGACAGCATATGTAATCCATTCTAAGAAATGAAGTAAGTGGACAACTGGAGGACAAAAGAAATGGCACCCCTAAAAAATCACTGGTGAAAAGTATCTGAAAGTTCTAATTTTAAGATAAAGGAAAGAAAATCAAACAAAGAGCCCAAGAGATTCTTCAGCTGATCATTTATAGTGGGCCAATTGCTCTTTTTGAAAGGGTTATTTCAATATATTTTCTGTTTGAGTGTGGAGCCCTTTTTTATGCCTCACAGGCCAATATTAAGATGCAATACAAGTAAAGAAAAAATACATTACTTGGAAAACGGTCAGATACTGGCCTAAACTGGAAGGAAAAGAAGTCAAAGATAAAACCTTGAAAGAAACGTCAGGAAGCCTGAGTAAATCTTTTTCAAGACCAATAAACTTCAGGTTAAAAACGACTTATTTTATTGATTATGTAACAAAATAATGAGTAGGCTGTCATGGATCTTGTAAAAGATAAATAGCAATCTTACCCCATATCCACTAATTTAAACATTGTTGCATTTATCCTTTATGTGATTTGTTTTCCCCAAGTTGCATGTTTTGTTACTGGATTTGAACTGTTGGAATAGTGAACAAAGGCCATTTTATTTAGAAAGATTTAACATACATATATTGTAAAACCATGTGTTGTTGTTGACCAGTGAATCTGGATATCCTGTAGTACCTATCCATCACCTACTTTAGCTAAAGTATCATTTATTTAGTTGCTTAATTATGCTTTATGCAGCATGGCCCACCTTGCTAATCTCAAAGCCAAACACCTCCTCAAAGTATGCAGGCTGGCTGATGAGCAGCAGATAGAAGGTCCAGCTCCTGCAGAAGTTTGCCACGATGATTGCATAGACAGGCATAGAGGTGAAAAACTTTCTCCAAGGGGTCTTGAATTTCTGGAAGTGTTAACGGCAATGGATTTATTTATACATTGAAACAGTCGGTGAAATTGATAAAAATAAAATTACAAGTACAGTACAAGGATAAATAATTTTCCATGTAGATTCCATATCTAATTGGTGCCTTCTAACCTCTGCGGGGCCCATCAGCTTGGCACTCTCTCCAATGCTCTCCTCTATATAAACACGTTCCTCATCAGTGATGGTAGGGTGGTCAGCAGGGCTCTCATAAGACACAAGTATCCAAAACATGTACCAGAAAATACCGAAGCATCCTACAGGTAGAATCCAATTACAGTCTTTGGTTAATTACAGATGAAGCACTACAGATCACTTTGATCTCAACAGTGAGCATTTGGAGGATGTGTCAACGAAAATGCCTGAGAGAACAAAACCCAGACAGGAGAGCTAACTGTATCCAGTCTGGAGGGAAAGACGGGGGCTTTTTATTGACAAACCAAAACAATGGGGGAGGAAATCAATACTCAGTCTGCCTGGATAAATCCGTTTGACTTTCACTGGACTCTTTGGCTGTCAAACTCTAAAGCTTGGAAACACTTTCATCTATACAAGCACAATACACCCATTCATTTATACTAAATGTCCCATTCGCTTACCATAGACATAGAACACTGAGGACCACCCTGTGTACTGGACCAGAATTCCAGCCAGAGGCATCGCTATCACAGCACCAGCATAGGAGCCTGACAAACAGCAAAGCATTAACATAGACGTATTAAAGATTAGACATGTTAATCCCTGTTAGAAAAGGCAAATGTACAGTTCTGCAGATTGTTTGTAAATGAAAATAAGTGTTCACCACAAAATGAGAGGGTAGCCAGACGACTCCTTTCCAGTGGTGGAGCCCATTTGCTCCAGATGCCGTGACAGGCCGGGTAAGTCACTCCCTGAACACACCGCAATGGAGGGTTACTATTAACTCATCATCAGTAGCTATTGTAAATGCTGATGATTTGTGCATTCATAAAAAGCAGCAGCTTGATTTTCAATCACAAGCTATTTACATTCACATGTTCGCATACATGATTGTATTTGTACAAACAAATATATTATAGTGCATGAGATTTTCATCATGTCGCATTTTAGAGGAGTCTGAGGTACCCATGCAGTCTGTCCTGGAAAACTCAATCCATGCATAAGGCTGAACAAACACACATTCGAGACAATAACTAACAGAAATTAACACTTTCACCCCTGTTATAACCATAATCAAACTCAGAGCCTGATGAGCTGCTCTTGGAGCAAAGCAGGCAGGCAAATATTATTAAATGTTTATCAGCTGCTTATTAGAGCACAGTGTGCTGATGGAAAGTCGTCATTCTTGTTCTCGCTGTAGCAGAGCAGTGTATAGAGTAGTCTGTCTTTGAGGGCTTAAATAATGCATAATAATACCCCATTTCCCTCCATTTTCTTGGTTTTAAACATCAGAACTGTAAAATAAGGTTTTATAATGTTTAACTGTAGAAAATGCACACAGAAGGCGAGTTTATCTGTTTTTTGTTTCATGATAAAGCCAGAGGAGTGATGTGCCCTAAATCTGCATTCGCCCTATTATATATCTCTAGGGGGGACTCTGCGGCTGTGTATCCAGGATACAAAGCATGATGTAAGAAAAAAAGAGCTTGAATGTCCTACAAAAGCAAACTGTAGTGGATCAGATCAATACAGCTCATTTCACATTTCCTCTGGCTGTATATCCAAGAAGTATGCCACAGTTAATCCCTGCACTTGTTTTCTGATGGAATAAATTGAAACATATGCAATAAGGCTTTTGCCTAGAATACATTTTAAATGCATTAAACAAGATTTACGTTGTTACTTTTAGTCCAAAAAAAAAAGCTGAAACATATTTAGATGCTCTTACCTCAACCAGTCCTTGTAATATTCTGACAAAAAGGACACACCCATAGTGGACTCGGGCAGCAGAGGGAATGAACATGTTGAGAGTAGAGGTGAGGACAATAGCTGCACCAAACACCCTGTAGATATTATGAGAAATACATTAAACATAATGATGATTTAGCTCTGTGATTATCACAATAATGCTTGTTGGGGTTTTTGTAGCCTGCATTAGCTATTTAACTGGGAAAGGATTTGATAAAACAAATTGGCCTTGGGGTCTTTTTGTGAGACTTCTTAACATAAAAGTCAAGCATCTGTAATATCGCACTTTTTCCCCATGTGGAAAATTCAAAAAAAATGTATGTGCAGATTATGTTTGTCTTTGAAACGATTGGCTGCGCGCACCCTTTTCATGCGTCGTCATAAAAATAAATATTTAAAGCTGCGGTGCACTGTTAGCGGTCTTACTGTCGCTTGGTAACCATTCTCACTTTTCCAAAGCACAAAAACAGGAAAAATGTTGTTTCAATAGGACCAATAGGAGGGATCTGATTTACAGCATACTGTGTAATATCTTGTAAAAATAAACAGAGTAAATTGCCTCTGTATCGCGCACAAACAGCCAATACAAATATATACTTTTTATTTCGTTTTTGACTTAAATGTAGAGTAGGCTATATCTGAGCCAAGGCCATAGAAATACCAATCCACGCATTTGTCATTTCTGGCACGTTCTCCCGCCCTGCTCCACTGTTAGTGGGGGGCACGCCCCAACCAGGTGGAGGCCACTGTCGGGCACGAGACCGAATTAGATTAAACCGCTCGCGTCAATCAACGTCAATCTGATTGTCATGCCGCGCACAATCAGATTACAGGAAAATAGCGATTAAGAGCAGATAGGTTTACATTGCAATCTAGGGTAATTTACTACTGACTGACGCTATGGTGATGCATTTAAAAAATAATGTCCAATAAAATTTGACCAATGCTAGATTTCTTTTCTTTATTGAACTCCAAAGCAGAAATAATTCCACTTAATATATATATATATATATATATATATAAATATATGTGTGCTAATTTCTATACTAATTTCTGTCGTAGTAATAGGCCTATTGCTGGATTGCTGGTTGTCTGTACAGTAAGCTTTACGTAATTACAATGACCAAGGTATTGGCAGGGGAATTAAAGCCTTTGGCAAGCAAAGCGGGTCTGGTATCCATGCCCCTAAGAGAGCGACAGATTAGACCCGGATCTCTCCAGGGAGCTCATTAACAGGTGGCACAAAGCCTTGACGCCTGCAGGGCCGACAGCCCGCTACTGTCTGCTGCTTCTTGCAGTCATTCTCTGTTCTACAGCCCTGGACTCACCATGTTTTACACCGTGCAGATTTTATATCTCGTTATCTGTATGGATTCAGTTTTGTTGATCTTAATAGAATGTTTTAAACATTCGGAACATATTTTGTCTCTTTTTTCCTAATGCACATGGCCTATACATAGCCTATAAATTTCGTTTATAAGCTATGTAAAAATCACAACAATCTCATGTCCCATTAAATTATAAACAAATGTATTTGTATTATTCTTATTATTATCATCATTTGTTTTATGAAAATGATCTGCGCCGCCGACCTGTTTGCTGCCAGCCTCGAGGAAATGTATCCTCCCGGGATTTGCGTCACAATGTAGCCCCAGAAAAAAGATCCATGGATCATTCCCACTGTTTCCGGGTCCCAGTTGAACTTGGCTTTCTGGTGGATAACATGGACAATTGGATAAACTGGCTAAAATGATCATATTGCAGAGATGACATTGCAGATTTTCCTTCCATCATGAAGTATTTATGCAAGTCTGAAAGCTGACAAATTAAATTGCATTGTTCTGATTATTAAAGCACAGCAATACTCTATGGAAAATAACAAGAAATTGGCTAATAACAATTAAAGGGAAGCGTAAATGAACCTGTTTTATCTGTTAGCGGTGTAACGGTGTAATAATGATTAGGCTTTAGTACAAAACGCAGAAATGAATACAATTTGAAACTGAGCATTTATTCTTTTGCAATTTACAAATAGGGGGTTTAAAAAAAATGTCAGCTTCATTATGAAGCTAACAGGTAGACTATAAATTCATGTTTAGCCTCAAAGGGATTTTTTTCGCAGTTTTATTTATAAATATGGATAAGTCAGGGTATATGATGATCTCCTTCTTTTTTATTTCGTATTAAAGTGCACATGTTTTCACGCCAGTTAACCATAATGAGCCATTTGCGATTTTTGAGTGGATTATTCAGTTGACTCATATGGCGGTAACAGGCCATTTAACTCGTGTTGGGGGAAATGCACCCTATTTTTTCCTTCTTCCTGACCAAAATAAATAAATAAATAATAAAATCGTATGTAGCTTCAGTTAGACTTTTTTTTTTTTTTTTTTTTTTACATGCGTAAAAGCGTGCGTCTGCCATCGTCACACCTCCTTGATGATGATCTTGCCATTCTGGTGGATGGTGCTGTTATTGACCATGCTCACGATGGCCACGCCCAGGTTGCATCGGATGCCGAAGGAGATGCAGAAGCCCAAGCCGCTCATGATGGCGATGATGTAGCGGCGCGGCAAACCGAAACAGTAGCAGTCGCACAGCGGGGGTTTCTTCTCCGCGGCCTCCCGAGGCCGCCCATCTTCCGTTAGCTCGATCACCTCCCCGGTTTTCTGCCTCCTCTCTATCACCCTGCAGACAGTCAGGTGAAGGAAAAACCGCCTGCTGAGTCCCGACCCACAAAGTAACCAACCTTTATATGAGATTCTGTTTGAAATGACTGAAAACAAGATCATTTTAAATTTAGAGGAAAATGTTTTTTGTTTTTGTTATTTTTTTTTTTAAGTAGACCTGCCTTTTTCAGCATGATTATTTAACTATGGACTTATCCTTTGGAGGAGTAATCCCAAAGATCTCATGTCATTTAGATTTTTTTAAACAATGAAGTACATACGCCCGGTGGGGCCTTTGGAACAACTGTGTTGAAAAATGTTCTCTTCTGTCCCACTTGGGGAAAAGCAGATGTTATCACGTTTAGAAATAAAATACAGAAGAAATAACAGGAAAACATACAAAAAAAAAATACCTATCTGCATCTACTCAGAATAAAACAATTCAAAGGAAAAAGAAACATAGAAACGAAGTTTGGCCTGTAAGCTGATAGAAGATCAAAATGTTCCTGGCTGTACCGCATTGCAGCAGCCTTTTACTTTCACGCTCATTAGTATTCAGAGACACAGCAGCAGCTCCAGCCTGCAGACACTCGTCTGTGGGCTTTCCTCGAACTGCTCTTCTACCTCTCTCTTCCAGGAAAATCACGTTCACTTGCAAATTGATATACCTAAAATTCCGATTGTAAAAGGATAAATAAAAAGCGCACCCATCCTTTCTAAACCTTCTGTAGGAAGAGTCACCAAAATCATTTCTAAGGACACAGAAAATTGAAAAAAAGATTTATGTTGGTGATTCATATAGTAAAGCCGAAGGCCTTGGGAATAGTGTACATGATCCCAACGAATATCAGCTTTATTTGACTTCAACTGGAGAATGTGCCGTGCATATCTAAAACTGAGCATAAATCAGAAGGGGATAGGTCTTGTATAAATGTAGCTTAAAGTCTAAGGAAATGCATGTATTCGACTGCGCTTGAAAGAAAAAATAAAAATTTCTGGATTGTAAAAAAAAAAAAAGTCGCATGTCGACTCATCATCCGAGATCATTCGAATTATTTGGAAATTGTCAGTAAACATGAAAACAACCTTGAGCCCTGTTTAACCTATCTGCCATACGCTTCATGTAAAGGCCCTTCATCCAGTGGCATCCAAGCTCTGCAAACATCGCACACACGCACACATGCACGCACATGGGATTACATAATTTTATTTTCACTTGTAGTGGCGTGACTACCGGACCCTGTGTGTCATTAAAACATTAGGCTGACTCGTGTACCTGCGGTAATGTAATGTGAAAAATCCACCAAATTAGAGTAAATTTGTCTAAATCAAAGGCGCAAGAACTAAACAAAAAAGCCTGTACCTACCTGTACATCTGACCCAGAGTCTTTCCCGCAAATTCCTTGACCCCTGTCGCGGCTTTCGTCTTCATGGACTCCATGTCCAGTTTTTGTTGTTTTTGTTGGATAGTTTTGTTAAAAAAATTATTTCACTGCTTCAGCATCATGTTACAGCGCAGGATGGCCGACTGCAGCGGCTAACGGCAGGAAAGCGACAAAACGAAGGTAGAGGGAATCTGAGTCCAGGGAGGCGACTATCCAGCAGGCGAATTTAATTTTTAGCGCAATTGTGAGAAAACCTTGTGACGAAAACACCCTTTCACAAAGTGAGGAATTCAAACGAGGTGTGCACCTTCATCCACCACCAGCTCTCCTTCTGCATGGAGTACAGTAGCCGCGCAAAGTGCCATCACGACCAAAGACGAGTGAAAGTGAGAGCCAGCAGTGTCAAACAGCAGTCTGAGTTTACAGCAAAAAGCTAATGAAAAGCGATCTACTGCATTAAAAAAATTACGAAATATAAAAAGTCAAACAAAATACCGGACGTTGAGGATGAAGCAATAAATGAAAGAGGGAGGGAGACTGGATGGTGTCTCCTGTGGTGAGCGCAGGTTCATCTGACGTCGTGTTCAGCACCGAGGTCAGCGACAGCAGCTCCGCGTCCAAACTCTGGCCAGCTGCTTATTACATTGGGATTATATATATATATATATATATATATATATATATATATATATATATATATATATGTGTGTGTGTGTGTGTGTGTGTGTGATTTCTAAATGTATTGTACTTCTGTTTTGTTAGAGCCTAATTTAACATACAAACTGCAACACCTGATGCAAACAATACAGAGTTTGATAGGAAAAACAAAAGAAAAAAAATCAAGGACAGTAACCCTAAAAATAAAAGCTGCTGCTCTCTCGAGGGCGGTACTATGGTAACCAGATGAACATAACCGCCACCACCCCACCCCCTTTTTCCCTTCAACAAGCTCCTCTCTCTAACGCTGGAATCCATCAATAATTCAAGCATCTCTGCTATTTCTATTCTCCCTGACAACCATATATTCACCAGAAAAAATTTACCTCAATTTGGAAGCATAGTTATCCTCCTGTTTTCTTGGAATTGAAGCATTTATTTTTGGTTTTGGATTGATATGTATAATCATATATACAAAATATCGGAAAATAAACATTATACAACTATGAATGAATGAATAAATAAATAAATAAATAAATAAATGCAGTTTTAAGAAATAAATCCTGACACCATAAAGCCAAGCGAGGCTTGCTTTTCTCTTCATTTGTGGGTATTGGGTGCCACCTGGTGGCTAAAAGCAAAAGTCTTGACTTTTTTCTTCTGTTAATTATTGCCGAATTATTATTGGCATATTTTTGTGTTTTGATTTAGATACAGTTGTTTAGTTTGTACTTTTTAGCCCCAAAAATGCTGGGCAAAATGGCCAACACGCCGATTTTTCTTGTCTGCCTCTTGAAGAGTTGGAATTTCACTGTGCTTTTCTAAAATCTTAGTTTATATGAAATCATTGAGTCATTGCTATCTTGAAAGTCTCCCAATTTGAAGCATCCTTAGCTTTAGCTAGAAAAAAATTTCGCAGAGGAACTGGGCAACAACATTCATTTAATGAAGACATCATTGTATGTACATGGAGCAGGGAACAGAGATGATGGGGGTGTGATGGACAGGTTTGGTATCCAGAGCAGGAATGCAGAAGGACTTCTGGTGGTAGTCTTTGCAAAGAGGATGGAAATGGCTGTAGTGAATACTTTCTTTCAGAAGCGGCAGAAACACAGGATGACTTACAAGAGCGAAGGTAGAAGTACACAGGTGGATTATATGTTGTGTAGACTATGTCATTTGAAGGAACTCAGTAACTGCAAGGTTGTGGTAGGTGAGAGTGTTGCCAGACAGCAGAGGATGGTGATGTTTAGAATGACTCTGATGATGAGGACGATGAAGAGAATAAAGTGGAGCAGAGGACAAAGTGGTGGAATCTGAAAAAGGAAGAAAGTTATGTGGTTTTCAGGGAGGAGTTAAGAAAGGCTTTGGGTGGCCAGTAGGTGCTTCCAGATGACTGCACAACTACAGCTAATGCTATCAGAGAGACAGGTAGAATATCTTCTGGAAGGAAAGTTGATCAGGAGACTTGGCAGTGGAAAAATGAGGTAAAGGAGTATGTACGGAGAAAGAGATCAGCTTGGGACACTGTGAGGACTGAAGGGAGTAGGAGACAGCAGTACAGGGAGACACAGAGTAAATTCAATTCAGTTTTATTTATATAGCACCAATTCACAACACATGTTGTCTCAAGGCACTTCACAAAGTCAGGTACATACATTCCAATTAAAGTAAAGTGAAGGTAGAGGTAGCCGAGGCCAAACAATGCCCCACAGGAGAGAAAGAAGTATTTATACAGGTTGGTAAGGCAAAGAGACATAGATGGGAAGGATCTTCAGCAGGTCAGGGATTGAAATGCAAATGTCCTGACAGGTACTACAAGTGTGATAGGAAGATGGAAGAAGTTCTTTGGAGAGCTGATGAATGAGGAAAATGAGAGAGATCAATAAGCAAGAGAACATTGTGGATCAGGAAGTAGCAAAGAACAGTAAGGATGAAGTAAGGCTGGCATTGAAAATAATGAAGACTGGATAGGCAGTGTGGAGATATAGAAGTGTCTACGAGAGACAACAGTAGTTTTTAACTAGGGTGTTCAAGGAGATCTTAGAGAGCAAGAAGATGCCTGAGGAATGGAGAAGTGTGTTGGTACCAATTTTTAAGAACTAGAGAAATGTGCAGATTTGTGACAACTCATAGGAATAAAGTTGATGAGTCATACAATGAAGTTATGGGAATAGTAGTGGAAGCTAGACTGAGGTCAGAAGTGAGCTTCTGTGAGCAGCAGTATAGTTTCATGCCAAGAAAAAGTACTATAGATGCATTATTTGCTTTGAAGATGTTGATAGAGAAGTACACAGGTCAAAAGGAGTTGCATTGTGTTTTTGTAGATCTAGCATATGACAGGATGCTGAGAGATGAGCTGTGGTATTGTATAAGGAAGTCTGGAGTAGCAGAGGATTATGTTAGAGTGGTGCAGAACATGCATGAGAGCAGTAAGACCGTGGTGAGGTGTGCTGTAGATGTGACAGAGGAGTTCAAGGTGGAAGTGGGACTGCATCAAGGATCGGCTCTGAGCCCCTTCTTGTTTACTGTGGTGATGGATAGGTTGACATGTGAGAATAAACTGGAATCTCCATGGACTATGATGCTTGCAGATGACTTTGTGATCTGTGGTGAGAGCAGGGAACAAGTGGAGGAAAATCTAGAGAGATGGAGGTTTGGCCTGGAGAGGAGAGGATTGAAGGTGTGTTGCTTGATAAAAGAGTATCGGCGAGAATGAAAGGAATGGTGTACAAGTTGGTGGTGAGACCAGCAATGGTGTATGGTTTAGAGACTGTGGCAATGAGGAAGAGACAGGAGGCAGAGCTGAAGGTAGCAGAGATGAAGATGTTGAGGTGCTCTTTGAGAGTGACATGGTTGGATAGGATCAGGAATGAGTATAGCAGAGGGACAGCTCATGTTAGATGTGTTGGAGATAAAGCCAGAGAGGCCAGACTGAGATGGTTTGGAGAAGTCAGTAGAAGGATGCTGAGGCTGGAACTGCCAGGCAGGAGGCCTAGAGGAAGACCAAAGAGGACATTTATGGATGGAGTGAAAGACGAAATAGAGGGTGAGAGAAAAGATGCAGAAGATAGGGGTAGATGTAGACAGATGAGTTGCTGTAGCGACCCATGAAAGAGAAAAGCCAAAAGAAAAAGAAGAGCAAGTAATGATATGGGTTTTTGTGGCTATCCAAAGTGTCATGCAGGTTAAAGAATTACAACGTGTTTGTTTTCACATATTGTTTGTTTTTAAAAAGAAACAAACATTTGTTGGTTCGCAGCAACACACAAAATACTCAATACACTTTATAAGAGATAATGTTCCTGTTTATTAAGTTACAGTGAACTAAAAAAGGAACAGAATACACTGTTCACAATATGTGCAAAGAAAATGAGATGATGACAAGTAAGACACAGCTGCAACAAACAAAAGACAGAATACGCTTAAGGAATGTTTCATTACAAACTTTTAGAAACAAGTAAACATGTTTTTAAGGCATTTATTTGCTGGGGAAATCATCATGCAACATGCATGATCAACTCCGCGGGGCATTACAAGTGATAACCAACAAACACCAGATTGTGTTTAATCCTGAGACTAAAGATTTAGGCTTAGATGTACGCTCCCATGGAAAATCTTCTGATAACAAAAATTAAAGGCCTATGGACACAGTAAGAATAATAAACAGAGATATCTGAATTTACACAAGAATGTAAATCTACTTCATTTAAAGAACGTAAAGTGCTTTGAAAGTTGCTGTTTCAAAACGCACAGCAGATAATCTTGCCTGGTTTCTGACAGGTGTCATAAAATCTTTGAAAGAAATGTAAAATAAGGACACTGTTTCATGGCACTTTCTAGAATAATGAAGGCTATGAAAAACCTGATGAGAAACAGGATAAAAGAACTTCATTCACAAACAATAAAACCAAATCAATAAATTAATTGCAAAACAATTTGTATTAATATCTACAGTAAGACAGTGTGAAAAGCTTAATAGTGTAACTGTTTGGTGGCTATAAGTGGTTCCGGAACAAACCGACAACAAAAGTGAAAGACAAGTTGCAAGTCTTAAGCTGCTGAAAATTGATAATAAAACGACATATTCTGATTGTTAGTATCGCGGCAGTGAATAAGATGTACTTGGTTTTTCAATACACTGTTTTTAGGAGGTCTTCTCTAAACACATTACAGCCAAATACCATAACAAACCAAAATCTTATAGCTCAGCTATGAATCACAGCAAGTGAACATAGCTACCAGTTTGAAAGTGAAAATTGTAAATGAGTACTTTTTACTTTGTGTTTCCACTCTTATGTACTCAAATATTAGTAAGTCTGAGTGTTTACTACATTTGTAGTTTCACTATGTATATTCTGAATCACATCTTCATCAAAGACATATCTTCTTTAATAAATAAGTTATGTTACAATGCTGAAAATAAGATTAGTGACATTATGATACCACCTTTAAAAATATCTACATTTTAGTTTAAATGTCCAAGATGACATTAAACCTCACCATTCTATTTAAGAGTTATTTGTTCATAAACTTGGAAAGTTTTAAGAGGATATTTCAGAGCAAGGACGACACTGCAGGAAGAGGGGTTTATTTTCTTTTGCTTCTGATTTATAGTTATACATCTTCCAAACTTTTCTATGGCATAACAATGTGTATTTAAGCCAAATGAAAACTAATTCTATGTTATATTGTTTTCAGTGCCTCTATGAGTGCATCCTAACATAGAAGCACCACTTAAGAGGTGTTAAGGCTCATTTACGTAAAAAAACAAAACAACAACAACATTTTTATACTTTTAAGATGGAAGCCCTTGCACGGAAACTGTGAAATGTTTTTTTTTCTTGGCTGGGATTGTTTGTGGCATGCAGGTTATGAACACTCAGAGACCATTTCATATTCGCCCGGTGTCAGGGATGTTTCCGACTGAGGCTCTGTGATGAAGCTGGCACTAAGCTGGAGCTTGACGCTCTCCACATCGTACTTGCGCAGGTACTCCTGGATCAGGTAACGTTCCCGTTTGATTCGGGCCTTTACATCTGACGGGACATCCGGTATCAGCCAAGCGACAAAGAACTTCACTACGAAGACAACATGCTGTAGAAGAAAACATAATGGGTGGTTAAGATTTACATATTATCCACATATTGGTTTTGAGTGTTGAGTTTTGGGACAGAGCAATGTTGCCTTACTTCCATGGTAATAATGAAGGCCATTTTGGCTGCCAGGATGTGCCAGAACTGCATGGTGTGGTTGTACTGCCTCTCATGGCCTGGAGGATAACGGTAGTCTCGATATCTACAAATTACAACAATCAGAGAGGCATCACAGAGCTATTAATGTTTACCCTTAGAAAAGATGTTCAAATTCTGCCTTATCAAGCACAATCAACCAATAAAGTGCTTGCAAAAGCTGAAATATTCCTTTAACATGTAGTTTCAAATAAAAATCTGAACTGTACAACTGTAGCTCTGGCTGTATGTTAGGGTCACTGTCTTCCAGGAAGGGGAAGTTACACCTCAGTCTCAAGTATTTTTGAAACAGGTTTGTATGGCTCCATTCATCTTCCCATCAACTCTAACCAGTCTACTTATTTCTGCTGAAGATGTACATTCCCACAGCATGATATTGCCACTACCATGTTTTGTAGTGGAAATGTTATATTTAGGGTTATGTGGAATGTTAGTTTTCCTCCACACAAAGGGTTTTGTGGCCAAAATCTACTACTACTTGTCTGATCTGATCAGAGCAACTTTGTTCACGTGGGACATTCCTTTTTCACGATATTTTTCACGTTTGCTGTGTCCCGTTGATGGCTTTTTACAAATCCCACATGGGACTTTTGATACTTATTGCTCTCTTTTAACAATGATTTACTTCATATAATTCTTCCATAAACTACATGTTTGTGGACTGCCAAATTACCTGAGGTCTGGCTCTCTGCAGCTCTTCCAAAGGCTACTTCTTTGATTAAAACTCTCCTTGATAGACCAGTCAAGTTGGCAGTTGTGCCATACTCTTTCCATTTTTCGATAATGGATTGAACAGCGCTCCATGAGATATTGTTTTATAACCTAACCCAGCTTTAAGGTTTTTCACAACTCTATCCCTGTCCTGTGTCCTAACATTCTCTAACAAACCTCTGAAGCCTTCACAGAACCGCTGGATTTATACTGATACATAAGAGCTCTAATTATGTGCTTTATGAAGGCAACTGCCTGCACGGCAGTATCTGAATTCAAACACATGCCACAGTTTTCATATTTGTATTCATAAATAAATGTGAAAACCATGAATGATTTCCCTTCTACTCCATTAGTATGCAGTTCTTTGTGCAGTCATCCGTATAAAATCCTAATAAAATAAAAAATGATGTTTGTGGTTGTAAGGTGACAAAATATGTTTAACAGTTAAACGTACATCTGCAATGCACTTTTCTCTTACTATAGATTATAATAGAATAAAATAAAATTCCTTACAGAGAGCAGCAATGAAAGCATCTCCTACAATAATGAGCTGAAGCTCATTATTTCCTCCATCTCCTATTTTCCAAAATGACTAAGTTGTGTAACCAAAAAATGAACCCTTGCAAACCATAATAGATAACTGAATCACAGAACAGCAGGTAAACTGAAATTTAGATTTCTGGGAAATGCATCAAGATTATTTTCTCTTCTCCACATAATGAAACTGTAAAAACATTTGTGAGATCATGATCGAGAGAAATATCTAAATTCACATGATTCAAAAAAGACAAACAAAGTGGACTTAAAAAACAAGGTCACAGTTTTGGGCCAGCTTAAATCTAGCTGTCTAAGAGGTGCAAAAACACCCTTCATAAAACCTTTAGATGAAATACCTGCAAGTGAAGGTGGAGTTATCATGCAGGTAGTCTTCAGGCATGTTGTCTGGATGTATCTGTGAAATGTTGTACACTGACAGGCTGTTATTGATATAGCCGCTCATGCTGGCATCTTTACTGTAGGCATAAAGGTATACCATACGGGGGATCATGTCTGAGGTAAAGGCCATGATAAATGCCTGGGAAAAAAAGCAAACATGAATTGTTCTCAATAGACAATGCTTATACTGGTAAAAAAAAAAATGCAGGAAAATCTAGAAACATGAGAAACTTACATTGGTGACAACAGACAAAATGGCCACTGCGTTGAGGATCTCCTGCCACGCTCCGATGTTTCGGGCCTTGGAGGCCACCGGTCGCCTGAACTGGGTGGTGAACTTCCAGGCGTCAACTCTTATTTCAACGATGTTGTTAAACAGGGCAAGGAGTGGGGCCAAGGGAAAGGAGGCCACAAACAAAGTGATGAAGCCAAATTGGATCACTGGAAAGACGTAAAAAGAGGCCATTAAAAGAGAAAGAAATAGAGCAATATAAAAAAATAAATCATAAACAAGAGTACTTTCAAGTTGTATCAATGTATATCCTGTATATGCTTCTTACCCATCTCGAGATACTCATAGAACAGGCCGATCTGGCTGAAGTTTAGCAGAACGTAGTCCTGCTCCCAGCGGCTGTAATGGTTTTCTGAACTGTGTCGTCCCTTTCTGCTGCTCCACCAGTTGCGCATCAACCTGTCAACAAGCCGTAAAGACAAATTATGTGCTGAATCTAAGCTCAGTCTGCAATTACAGTAGAATTTTAATTTTAGTGACTAAAACTTTAGTGATGAAAATTATTTCAAAAAACATCCTGTAAAGTTTTTTTTAATGAAGATAATCATACTCAACTTACATTTGTGGTAGAATAATGAAAAGCTGGATTTGTGTATGTTGCAACATATCGTTAGCTTTGGAATGATTTGTCACTTATTCCGAAAAAACGTTTTTTTCTAAAGTCTATGTTTTGTTCTTATTTTATCAACTCGTACTCGTACTCCTTCTCGTCATCTTCCACTTATCCGGGACCGGCTCGCGGGGGCAGCAGACTCAGCAGAGACACCCAGACGTCCCTCTCCCCAGACACCTCTTCCAGTTCCTCCAGGGGGAGCCCGAGGCGTTCCCAGGCCAGCCGAGAGACATAGTCCCTCCAGCGTGTCCTGGGCCGTCCCCAGGGCCTCCTCCCGGTGGGACGTGCCTGGAACACCTCCCGAGGAAGGCATCCAGGAGGCATCCGGTATAGATGCCCGAGCCACCTCAAGTGGCTCCTCTCGATGTGGAGGAGCAGCAGCTCTACTCGGAGCCCCTCCCGAATGGCTGAGCTCCTCACCCTATCTCTAAGGGAGAGCCCGACCACCCTACGGAGGAAGTTCATTTCAGCCGCTTGTATCCGGGATCTCTTTCTTTCGGTCATGACCCAAAGTTCATGGCCATAGGTCACCTTCTTATGAAGGGGGACCACCACCCCAGTCTGCCAATCCAAAGGCACTGTCCCCGACCGCCACGCAATGTTGAAGAGGCGTGTCAACCATGACAGCCCTACAACATCCAGAGACTTGAGGTACTCAGGGCGGATCTCATCCACCCCCGAAGCCCTAACAAATCGTATCAAGTAGAATATTCTTACTACAGTAACAGATAGTTTAACTTGCTTCTGGTTTCTATCTTTTTAAGTCTTACATTTGGATGGTGATTTTCATAGTATGGAGATTTGAAAAATGCTAAACTTCTGTTTAGGGTCAACATTTTCAGGATTTCTTGAATAAAAGATTTTCTCTTTCTTGCTCAAAAGCCTTGGCAGTTTCACTTGCAAATGTTAAATCTGCCAGATAAGCAAATTTTTTACATGAATCCTGTACATAAAAGACAGAAAAAGTGAATGAAGTTGAAAGACTGCAAGGTCTGATGGACTCACGGTAGCAGAGCCTCCTGAATGTTGCCCCACAACTGTTTCCCAGCCATGACGATCACCAGCTGCGTGGTCAGCTCTATGAGACAGCCACCAGGATCACACTAGGACAAAGAGAATAAATATTCTATATGAAACCCTCTGTGTTCTCCACCAGATCTTGAAAAAATCACAGAAAGTGGGTCCGTGGTGAGCCAGAAAACTCACCTCTTCGTTCCTCAGTTGGGTCATATTCCCAAACATGTAGGAGTACTTGCCAGGGTAACCCACAAATTTCCCTTTGAAGAAGGCCACATAGAAGCAAGATGAGTAGTAGTTGACAAACTGGAACAGAAACATCTTTATTGTCAACCGGTTCTCATACTCCAGGTGAGTTTTGGGGATTTCTGCAGAGAAGCAAACGACACATTCAGCAAAAAATGGTCTGCCATGTTTTTATTTCACCTTAAATCGGTTTAATCTCTTTACCCATATCAGTGATCCAGATGGCCACCCTTTCGTAAAAGAAGTTCAGGATCATGATGATGACAAAATTAATGCAGGATGCAGTGACAGATGTAGCGAGCTGCGGGGTGATGAATCTCCCCACCAATTGGATCTTTCTCATCGGATCCTTAATGATGCTTGCAAAGGCTGCATATACAGCCAGCCTGTACGCTATCACCCCAATGATACAGGCCACAATTAAAGAAACCTGCAGAGAGCAACAAATGTCATCTAAAAAAGCTGACCGTATGTGGTAACAAAGACAAAGATGTGGATTACTTTTTACTTACCCAGAATATGACGGTGGCTCCAGAGAGGCAGAAACGTGCGCACTTGCTTGTGACGGGAAGATATGGCTCCATTTCCTAAAAACAAATTCTAGTTTATACACCCATGCAGTGTCTAAAGGCTTCATTGATGTCTGGGCTAAATCTTGTAGATGTTTGACTTAAATGTGAAACTTATTTTTAACGTTTATTAGAAGTATAAACACCTTTGTTAGCTGAGATGGACTTGCATATATCTCACAATAATATCTTATATTTACGACTATCTCGTAAATTTGGCTCACAAATTAAAAATACTGAGTTTTTCCACATATTGAGGTCATTGATGCAATATTACGACTGAAAAATGGATGAAATTAGTTTATAACACTACATGAAGCTGTCTTAGTTTCATTATATGCTTTTTGGCCTTCTGCATGATTTACAGACCTTTGTTATAAACCTTACACATTTTTAATTTTAGGTCTTGGTCTAAACCTCTATCTCATGAGAGATATTTAGGTCTAAATCATGTCTATAGACATATTATTGACTTATGTCTAAATGAGGTCTATCTATATACTGTAGCTTCAACCTTTAAATTAGGTTTATTGCTCACTGAGTTGTGTTGTTCTGTCCTCAGTGCCTGTGAATGTACGCTAAAACAAGTCTACATTTAGACCTTTAATAAACGTCTACAACCAAATACCTACCAATTCTACCTAGTTGTCTATGAACCGTCAATGAACCACCAACAAAATACTGACAGTATTTTATGTTATTATGCTGTATTTATGTTTGCAAAATAAATCAGGTTATAAAACACCTGTGTGATCTTGTTCTGTCTCCTGTTTGTGCATTTGATTTCGAACTCTGGGCGGATTTGAAGCTGCTGCTGCTCCTCCTCAAAATCCACCAGATCCCATTCGTACTCGAGTCGGGCCTGCCGCCGCTTCCAGAACTCCAAAAACAGAGTTACTGTCGAAAGGTTCACATAAAAATGCATTAACATTAGTCAAATATATTTAAAAAAAAAGATTTTAATGTAAAAATAGAATTCAGCGTGTAAATATTTATGTGTATTTTATCTTAAATAAGCTGTTTTTTCAAGTTACTGTATAAATAAATTGTTTGTGTTGGATTTTAGTTGACATGAGTTGCTGGAGATCTTTCCTGCTGCTGGAAAATAACAATATAATTGTGTTGGCACACTGTTCTGGAGCAGCTTGGGTAAAGGGTAATCCGTTAGTGTGAAAAGGTTCAAACTGTAAAATAATTGGAGCGGGTTATTAGATCTCCAGACACTCACCCCAAATCCCCATAAATATGGCAAAGAATACTGTTCCCTCGTTGTCAAACAGATGGGATTGCTGGAAGACAGAATTAAAAAAATGATCCATAGAGAAGCAGAGATGTTGGGCACAAATACCGAGACATACTGGCTACTCAGCAGGTCACTGGTGATTTGATCAAGATGGTATTATTTACTGCACTAAATCTAATGCTGTTTTATATAAATATAAGACATTATTGAACGACAAAGATATAGAATCTTCAGCTTCAGTTATGCAACAATTGTTCTTTGAAGAAGTATGTTCCACTTTGAATTTTATGTCTTCACACCTTTAATTTTAATTAAAATCCACCAAATTCTTAACTTTCTCACTGGAGATGTTTTCTTTATTTATAGGTAAATTTACTGCATATTCAATTAAATTCAAATTCAGAAATACTTTATTAACCCCAAAGGGAAATTAAATGTTGTTGTAGCTCATTATGAGGGTTTCCTCAAAGAGCCATTGTAGATGCTGATGATAAATGATGATAAATGATGGTAAATGATGGATCATTTCTCAATTGCATTTTGATGTTATTTGTATTTAACACCACATTTTTTCTGTAAGTAATAATCACCAGTTTTTTCAATTCAACAAAGTCAAATGATTACCCAGGACGAGAGACAGGTGGAGTTGAGCTTCCAGAAAGGACACTTTTTGTCACAGAGAGGGCACATTAGTATGCTGCCGCCGATCTCTGCATCACAGATTTCTTCACTAAACACAGAAAGATAAAACTTTTACTTCTCCAACATATGTGTCGACTAAACAGGTTAATGTGAAACTGGCATTAGTGTTGTGTGCTGCAAAACCTGTAAATAAAAGCTACCTTGGAGATATTTCCTAGTTAATGCTACCAAAAATCAATGACGCTGAAGCAGGGCTGTACTCAAGGTTGTACTTCAGTCTTAATTTTGGTTTCAAATGATAACAGAAACAATGCAACTGACAAGAAAACTATTTTAGTAACATTCTTTTGCACATTCCAATTAGCAAATACACTATTATTTTGTTCTTTGATTAGAACAAATTTAAAATTCTTCGAAACTCAACAAACAATTGCCTGAAATGACCACCTATCTTGTTTTGAAGTCATTTTCTGCCACCTTATTGAAAACATCAGGAAGTTGGGAAAAGATAAAATGCAATATGAGGGCACTGTGGAAAAAAAGAACCATAGACTAAGCTATAATGGAATACGTTGCTCTAAAACAACAGTTTATAAAAAAGAAAATTAAATGAAGAGCACAGATGCAGTGTGACTAACATATTTCTTTTACATTGCATCAAAGAAGGTTAATAAATAAAAACTATTTAAGACAATAATATATTGAGTTAAAAACTAATATAAGTAAGTATAAAAGCCTTAAAACTGAAACATTTTTATGGATACACTCAGAAAGAAGACCTCATATTATATACATCTGTATAATAATCAGCCAACTAAAGCTCCTTTTATGTTTGTCTTATGCTTTTTGTCCCTTGTTCTCGCCTTGATGAGTGATGATTTAACGTTATTTTCTATATTCTACTTATTGTCTACTACAAAAAAGTATATTTCTCCAATTAAGAGCATACACCATCAGGAGAACATCTTATTTATTTTGATTTGATCAAATTTAATCATTTCTAATATTTCAAAAACATTCACTGGTCCACATGGGGATCAAAACCATGATCAATGAAACATATGGTCAATATAAAATGTTCTGAAAAAAATACATTTTAAAGAATAAAAATATCAACTATGATGAGAAATAAAACATATATCCAATAGTTTAGTACACCGAAGTGAAAAGCTTTGTTTATAGGTAGGAAATGGATGAAGAAAGGGATGGAACGGTAACATTTCTGTACCAAGTGGTGATACGAATTGGCAAATGGGCAAACTTGTCCAGAACCAGCTGAAGCAAGCAAATATAAACTGTGTTTTCCCTTCCCTGGGAGTATTAACCTTGATTTGTTGTCCCCATAGCTGAGCACTCCATAGGTGAAACATATAACACCCATGACAGCTGCAAAGAACAGCATCTCAGTGTAGAAGCCTAGCCACGCAAAGTAGATCCCAATCTTTTCTCCATAATACTTCCTGCAAGAAACAAACAAACACATATATACATAAAAAGTAGACATATGTAAAATCAGGTGTGAAAACTGAAAAAAGTTGCTGCCTGCTTACTTGATGAGGTTCAGAGGCTGCTCTTTGTAAAAGCAGAGAAACCTCGCCCAGTGCTTGTACAGGTTGAAGCGCTCACTTTCACACTTTGCATTTCTTGCTATTTTCCATAATCGACACTGCAAACCAGATGCACATGAAGCTTAATTCTGATGATATTCCATTAAACTATTGATAACATCCCCTGCATTCATAAACCCAACATTTTTAGAGACAAATAGTTTGTTTTCTTAGTTTTGTTGCTTTGTGCTGTAGATGAACTAGAACAACAGTTACACATAGAGAGTGTGTGTGTATGGGAGGGGGGTGTTATAAAAGGTGCAAAAAACTGGTTGCACTGGTGTCAGTCAGTCATCTTCTATACCACTTCTTCCATAGTGGGTCACGGGGAAGCTGGAGCCTATCTCCAGCAGTATATGGGCGGGAGGCAGGATCCACCCTGGACAGGTCATCAGTCCATTGCAGGGCAACACACAAACAACCATGCACACACCTAAGGGCAATTTAGAAAGACCAATTAACCTAACAGGTATGTGGGACTGTGGGAGGAAGCCGGAGTACCCGGTGAAAACCCATGCATGCACAGGGAGAACATGCAAACCCCCGGCCGGGAGTTGAACACAGGACTCTCTTGTTGCAAGGCAACAGTGTTACCAAATGCACCACCTTGCAGAGGTGTACACAACTTCAAACATTTTTCTTAGGCACATCTGATCATTTTCATTTATAATTGAAGCTAAAGAATCAGATTAATTTACATCAAATCTGAATAAATTAAAATGAAGTTCAGCAGTCCTAGACAGATATTTCTGACTTCTCTACATTTGCATCCTTTAGCTAAAGCCATAGTTTAGAGTCAAGTTAAAAAGGATCATAAGAATCACATATTTTCAAATGTTGTGGGAGAATGTGTTATGGCCCGATGAACCCAAACTTGATTGTTTGAGTCACAATTATAAGAGATTTGTTTTAAGGAAAAAACTATGTGTATCAACAAAATAAAACCATAACCACGGTGAAATGCAGTGGTGGCAGCAGCATAATCTGGGGTTATTTTCTTCAGATGAAACTGGAGTTTTTATCAAGGTGGATATACAATTCCACATGTTCATCAGTTTTTACCCAAAAGCTTCAGCTGTCTGCTACAAAGCTGAAGATGAAGAAAGATTAAAATGTTCAGCTCACAGTTAGTCTAAGCTTCCATCAAAACCAACGAAAGATTTACCTCATTAAAGGAAATGAAAAACGTTTCGAATTGAACATCAGAATCCAGGCTTGAATTTGAAAGAAAATGTATGGATTCACCTGCAGAGGGGTGGAGGTAAGAGATGTAAGTGCAATCTGTTACATTTGGAGTCTTTTACAAGGTAGAGTGGGCAAATATTGCAAAGTCAAGATGTGGGATGCTGATAGACTTCTAACAAAGCCTTTCAAAAAAGTATGAAATGCACCCAGGTAAAAGCCACAAACTTCTGAAGTACTTATTTGTGGGGATAATATACAGAAGATGTGCGACAAAGCTACAACTTTAGCCAGGAAAGCTTTGATTCTAAAATAGGAAAGCTAAACATTTTACCTACAGTAGTTATACAGTTTGCATGATGGGGTCCAATATGCAAAGAAATGCCAAAAAAAACAGTTGGAGAGAGAAATGGAAAAACAACTCAGAAAATAAATGTACAGGATCTAAAAGCTGCTGCTATTTGAAATAATCAGCCTTACATCATGAAGGGGGAAGGCTGCTGTGTAGGTCCCGTTGCTGAGCAACCGCTTAATGCCCGTCTTCTCTCTGTCCTTCCGACCCTCACTGTAGTACGGAGCACGAGCCAGGATATAAAACACCTCGTAGCAAGGAAGATATTTTACAGAAGGTTAGAAATTTGTATACAATTTTTAAACACACAAATCTCCACCAATCTTTCAGCTTTAAGATCAATAAAATCACAACAAATCAACAGAATTTCCTATTTGCTCACAATTCTGTTCCTCGTGGATGGAGGGAAGAAAGTCTCTTTGTCGTTGATGAGAAAGAAGCCCACTTTATTCTTGTTAAAGGGGTAGGTGAAGTAGTCCGGCTTTGGGTGCATGATGTGGTCAGGCAGACGGAAAGGGTAGGATACCCAGTCCAGATGGGCATCCTGACCGTGCTGTATGTCACTCTCTTTGAAGGGAGCTTTGATTTTCAGGACAGCAGCATATTTGGTGAGCACCTCCCATGGAGCATGGATCTTTAAGAAGTATGTCTTTTGGTCTTTGGAGTCCTGATAGAGGAATAATTTTAACAGCAAAACGTGACAGGAGAGACTCTTTGTAACAAACACATTAAAGCAGTGATTTTAATGCACCACAAAATATATACGCTAGATGGCGCTAGTACCACACAGTTAGGACTCCTTACTGCTTTGTTCTCTGTCTCCAGCTCCAGACCTTCTTTCTCAAGGTTGGCCTCAAATTCTTTCCTCCTTTCCTAAAAACAAACACCACACAAATTACTAATGCCCTTTACCATCTAACTAAAACTAAAAGAAGGTTTAATAGTAACATCGGCTGCAAGTAAATCTAATTGTTTTTCAAAATGCAAATGTAGGCTATAGTAATATAGTGAGGGAGGTAGGTTGCCAAGTATAAATCTTCTGAACTAAAGTATTTCTTCTAAATATAACGTAGATGAACAAAGCAGCGTTTAAATTATCATTACAAATAAAATAAAAATACAAAAATGTAACAATTTTTACTGAATATGTTTTATACTGAAACAGGTAATGATCATGTCTTTTATAATATAGTCCAGGAAGGGTGCAATAAATGGTAAAGCTAATTTGAGTTGCACCGTTAGATTTATCTACACCTGTTGTTGTTAAAGTCCTTGTCCCACTCCACAGAAAATAAATTTTAACTGACTGTTTCTTTGTCTTAACTATTTTAAAATAGTGCATGAGCTTTCAAGTCAACACCTTTTGTGGAATTTCATGACCACACAATATTCTTCACTGAAAACAAAAAAAAAAAGACTTAGAAAAAGGAGAAAGATTTATTATTATTATTTATTATCATTATTCTGGACTGAAAATATGTGAAAAAGCAGCCGAAGTCCAAAGTAAACTCTGAAAGAACTTCATACATAGGGAAAAACCGTTGATAAGAACATTTGACTACTTTGAAGCAAAATATGGAAAAACATCTCAATATATTGTACAACAAACTTACAAAAATCATAAATAAACACGTAACCAATCTCTACACACCTTTATAAAGTGAAAAAGTGCACAAAATTCACTTTTTTCTCCGTTTCAAACTTAAGCTACTTTTGGCCACTTGGGGTAGGTAATGGACACATTTGTTTACCTCAGTGAGTCTATTTTTTGTAATTGTTCCTGAAGCATATTTTTTTCCTAAGCTCTTTAGTTCTCATCACATCTACCCCTTTTCCATGCACATAAGACAATAGTTACATGATGACTACTAAATGTATTGACTGCTCAGTGGCTTCAATAAACAAACAATGCCACCAAAAGGGCTGGATGTTTTATACTCTCTTTCAGTAATGAGCCAATGAAAAAACAGACTTCCATTATGATTCAGAAAAAATCCTGGATCTCATTTCCTCTTTTAAGTACCCGGAATACCTTTGTGGGTTTAAATTGTGTAATAATGTTGGCTGTATCACAGTTAGTCAGCGGCAGCTCTGCAGATATGCTGAGTAGTGAAGTTAATGAAACAACTTTGTAGAACCTACCTGTTTCCTCTCATCTTTGTCATCTACATAAGACAAAACGAAGTCTATTCTGCGTACGCCATCTCTAAAGAACACCGTGTCTCTGTTTGATTGCAAACTTTCTGTCTGAAAGAGAAACAATAACAGAACACAAAAGATACTGATATAAATAACCTAAAGAAAAGATAATCTATTCACAAGGACCATGTAAGCTATTTAATACAGTATGTATATGCGCATTTTTAGAAAATGAAATTTACCAGAGACTAGTAGTAATGAACATTCATTTTGTGTTTGCATGCTGGGATTGAACTTTAAAGGATTACTTTGTGAAACATTTTTAGAGCAAAGGGCAACATCAACCATGAAAAGGCCAAGCACTGCACAATTCTAGCCTGTCATTACACAAAAATAACTTATGGTGGAGCAAAAACACATTTGACATGTCTAAATCCACTTCTACAGTAACTGTTTAAACTTTAAACTTTCAGATTATTTAATGCCTAAAGTATCTTCTGTTGATATAAAAACTGTTCTGTGTTCATTCTGGAAACTGATGCTGCTTTACATTAACTAAAAAAAATACATATAAGGAGAAAAATGTTAGCTTTGTACAATGCATGAGTTTTACTCTGAATTTGAATTAATTCTGAATTTCATTAGAATAAGCACTATTTTTAAAAGTCAATATTTTTTTTATAGTTGAATAGCTTATGGTAAACACATGGCATATTGATAAGTGTCAGTAGTGCAGAGTTCATTGCAGATAAAAAAAAGATACAGAGATTGTTTTTTATATATAAATAAACTTTAAAAAAATTATTTTGAGCTCAGAAGTGTCACTAAATATGCATCAGGATCTTCAATAAACTTAGCTTTTTTCTGAATTCTTAAAACATAGATGTATTAATGACATAATAATTTTAAATCTTCTTCTATGTGTGCCACCTTTTAAGAAATGACTGCTGTTGACCATATTAACAATAGATTTGTTGTACTTTTTCATCCCAAGCAGCTTATAGACACTTAAATGACCTCCACCAAAATTTTTGTCAGATCCCTGACATCCACTAACAGACTTCCTTATACCCAGCGTGTTGTTATGGGTATTAACTACTATTACAGTGTTGTTAATAAATCCCTAAAATTAAGTATTTAGTCTCACTTGACAGAAAAATTAAATGTTATACTATTATTGTCTTTATTAATTAGGAAACTCAGTTGGATGCTCTCGCATATCACTGTAAACCAGAGCAACTGGCAGGAGTCTCCAGTTTGAGCAGCTGAAGTTTATTCCTGTCTCACTGATGAATTCATGAAAGGAGCTCTTTAAGACTCAAAAAGTCTTGTGACTCTGCAGTTAAAACCATGAGTAATAGTCACCCAAAGGACGGTCAGAGTCATCAAAGTGGAAATCCAACAAATATATAGTAAACACTGTCGAACTACTTAGAGACGAGAGAGAAGGGAATACTTTAAATCCACTCGCGAATGTTAGATTTGGGGAGCACAAATAAATAAATTTAGAAGTGGACTTTCATGTTATTGTTGCTTTTAGGTCGCTTAGTATACAATATAGAAACAGGAAGTCAACGTCTCTAAAGAAAAAAAGTCTAGAATTTGCTCAAAGAAATCTTTTCTCTTATTAGCTTTAAACTCATTATTTATAAATTGTTTATTAGTGCCGACAGAATAGTGCACTAGTGTATGATGAAGCTTCCTTTCTTCTCTTTGATTAACTAAGCTGTCCAGCTAACACTTCATATTTACTGAAAACTCATTCTTCATTCTAACTCTAGTTGTCCCTAATGTGCCTCTAGATGCATTGTAACTTACTTCGGAGTGTCCAGGCAGTGGAGCTCCTTCTGATAATGAACTGACCCCATTACCGCTGCTTTCATCTGCAAAATAAAAACAAACAAATAACAGCAGGTTGGACAGGTTCAATCAGAGTGGATGTTTGGAAAAAAGTCCAGGATTTAATTTTTCTTCATGAAATGTCTTTGTAAGAATTATGATTATTATGAATTAATATTTATCAAGAATTATAATTTTAAATCGTAATTTGAAAAAAAATATATAATTTCTTAACCAAAAATCCTTACTTACGAATGGAAGTCAGAGATGTCCTCTGGTGTTGTAATAATGGCTCATGGCCCTTGATAATTACAATTATTAAATTCTCAGTAATAATTGATAACTATTACTAGATGTCACTGTTTAATTAACTGCTTTACCGAAGGTGAGGAACTTTGACCTTATTTTGACAGACAAATAAAATAAACACAAACACAGCAGCCCTCATACACCTCACTGTTCTGATTCAATAATCTTCACCTAATCAAGCATGCAAAAATTCTACACAAAAGGGGTAAAATAACTAACTAAACAAGATAAAACAACATTGAATGTCTATGAAAGTCAAACCAGCAGTTATGGCAAAAACAATAGAAAATATGGTACTGGTGAAGCTTTGGGAGTGGCCTCCACCAGGTTGCAGTCACAAAACCCCCAAAAATTGGAGCTCTGTGAAACCCCTTTGTGTTTCACAGAGCTCCAATTTTTGGAGAAAACTTTTAGGCGGCAACCAGTGGAAAAACACTAAGAGTGAAGTTTGTTACGCGTCCATAACAAACTCAAAGATGGCCGGCCTTACTCCTTTGGCAAAGGGGAAAATATAACGGATCGTCAGCAGTCGACTGGAGCAAAAACAAAGAGGAAAATTTCATCTTCTTGGAAAACCTCCACGGGTTTTTCTTGGGTTACGCGTTAAATTAAATCCACGCCTTCGATCGGTAAAGTAACATCTGCTGGTCTTCCTATCCCTGCAAGCCGTTAGTTTGTTGAGCTTCTCATGAGTTGGCCAGTGAGGAGAACTAAATAAAACCCACGTGTGGTTTCTTCTCCAGAATGATGCGCGATGGTAACCGCATCTCGGTTTCCAGCAGGAGAAAAAGCAATGGTGGGGCGTCTCCCATGTCCTTAGATAGCCCACTGTGACATCAGTGCTGTGACGTCTCTTCCTATTAGCTGCAATTCCTGCTGGGAGTTGCGGTAGCAGACGATTCTGGGGTATATAGTAGCAGATGACACTGGGAGGTATAGTGGTAAACAAATGGTCCAACATCTTTGTTTAAACCAGAGGAAAGAGATCCAAAATTCACATTCACATCTTCAGCTGACTTTGAATGAAAGCTTATCTGTTTTTAACGGAAACACTTAGGGCCTGATCTTCAAAGACCTCAAATAGGGGGTGCTAAATTGCCTGTGCAGATAACAAATTGCACGTGCAATAAGTGGGTGTGTTGCATGAGGTTTTCAAAGATTGCATGTGCAATGGATAAATGGTGAAAAACAGGTGCACACCGCCCTATTTAAATGAGGAAATTGTGTGTGCTACTGGCTGGCTGCTACTGCCCCCAGCAGAACAAGCAAACAAAAGCCATGGTGCTTGAAACATGCAGGGGTTGCTACACTGCATCATTATGAATGATCCAGTTGCTGATTATTTTCTCTTTCTATTCCGTTCTGCTCCTGCTTTTCTGGACTGTTACAGTTTGTCAACTATTCTCTTCACTATTAACAGAAGCAGGTTTGTTATCTCAGCCTCTGTCCTGATGAGATTATTTCTCCTCTCTGTTCATTTGCACTGGATTCTTCTGAGTGCGTAATTGTGCAAGCAGAAGGCTGGGTTTGAAGTTGTTCTGCAAGCAGATGCTTTATGTTTGGGGTATATTTAAAGTGAGTCAAAGACTACATTCTGCTTCGCCTTTAATAACAATATTGGATTATGGGCTATTGCGCAGGAGGGCAGAGCTACACTCATCGACCACTTTATTAGGTACACCTGTCCAACTGCTCGTTACTGCAAATTTCTAATCAGCCAATCACATGGCAGCAACTCAATGCATTTAGGCATGTAGACATGGTCAAGACAATCTGCTGCAGTTCAAACCGAGCATCAGAATGGGGAAGAAAGGTGATTTAAGTGACTTTGAATGTGGCATGGTTGTTGGTGCCAGACAGACTGTTCTGAGTATTTCAGAAACTGCTGATCTACTGGGATTTTCAAGCACTACCATCTCTAGGGTTTATAGAGAATGATCCAAAAAAGAGAAAATATCCAGTGAGTGGCAGTACTGTGGGCGCAAATGCCTTGTTGATCCCAGAAGTCAGAGGAGAATGGCCAGACTGGTTCGAGCTGATAGAAAGGCAACAGTATCTCAAATAACCACTTGTTACAACCAAGGCATGCAGAAGAGCATCTCTGAATGCACAACATGTCGAACCTTGAGGCGGATGGGCTACAACAGCAGAAGACCACATCGGGTGCCACACCTATCAGCTAAGAACAGGAAATTGAGGATACAATTTGCACAGGCTCGCCAAAACTGGATTGGAAAAACATTGCCTGGCCGATTTCTGCTGCAACATTTGGATGGTAGGGTCAGAATTTGGCGTCAACCACATGAAAGCATGGATCCATCCTACCTTGTATCAACAGTTCAGGCTGGTGGTGGTGTAACGGTGTGGGGGGTATTTTCTTGGCACACTTTGGGCCCCTTAGTACCAATTGAGCATCATGTCAACGCCACAGCCTACCTGAGTATTGTTGCTGACCATGTCCATCCCTTTATGACCACAGTGTATCCATCTTCTGATGGTTACTTCCAGCAGGATAACGCGCCATGTCATAAAGCACGAATCATCTCAGACTGGTTTCTTGAACATGACAATGAGTTCACTGTACTCAAATGGCCTCCACAGTCACCAGATCTCAATCCAATAGAGCACCTTTGGGATGTGGTGTAACAGGAGATTCGCATCATGGATGTGCAGTCGACAAATCTGCAGCATCTGTGTGATGCTGTCATGTCAATATGGACCAAACTTTCTAAGGAATGTTTCCAGTAGCTTGTTGAATCTATGCCACGAAGGATTAATCCAACCTGATTTGCTTTGTCAGAAACTCCAGAAGACTCAGGTGGAGGCCTCAACAATCTCCTGGATTAAAGACTACCTGACAAACAGACCACAGTTTGTGAGACTGAAGGGTTGTGTGTCTAACCAGGTAGTCAGCAGCACAGGAGCACCACAGGGGACTGTACTCTCACCATTCCTTTTCACTCTGTACACCTCAGACTTCCAGTACAAGACAGACTCCTGTCATCTGCAGAAATACTCGGATGATTCTGCAGTCGTGGGGTGGATCAGAGATGGACAAGAAGCTGAGTACAGGATGGTGGTGGACCGCTTTGTGGCATGGTGTGGAAACAATCATCTCATGTTGAACGTGACTAAAACAAAGGAGATGATTGTAGATTTTAAGAGAAACAGGAATAAGTCAAACACTATTTCTATCATGGGAGAAGAAGTGGAGGTGGTGGAGGAGTATAAATACCTCGGTGTTCACCTGGACAACAGACTAGAATGAAGATGCAACTGTGAAGCCATCTACAAGAAGGGACAGAGCAGACTGTACTTCTTGAGGAAGCTTAGGTCATTTGGTGTTTGCAGCAAGATGCTGCATATCTTCTATAAGTCTGTTGTGGAGAGTGTGATCTCTTCTACCATCATCTGCTGGGGAAGCAGCATCAGAGCCAGGGACTTAAAAAAGCTCAACAAGCTGATAAAAAAGGCTGGTTCTGTTCTGGGGACTCCTCTGGAACCTCTGGAGATCATTGTGGAAAGACAGATTCTTCATAAAATGAAGAACATTATGGAGAACTCTGAGCATCGTCTTCATGAGACTGTCCTACAACAACAGAGTGTTTTCAGTCAGAGGCTTCTTCAGATCTGCTGTAAGACGGAGCGCTACAGGAGATCCTTCCTGCCCACAGCCATCAGCATCTACAACGGCTCTTTGAAGAAACCTACATAATATGAGCTATAACAACATTTAATTTCCCTTTTGGGATTAATAAAGTATTTTTGAATTGAATTGAATTGAATTAAGGCAGTTCTGAAGGCAAAAGGGAGTCCAACCCGGTACTAGCAAGGTGTACCTAATAAAGTGTCCGGTGAGTGTATGTGCCATTGGTACGCACATGGGGCAGCTGTATGGGAAGAAACTAGTGCTATCAGAAACTGAATTTTAATTGCTCAAACTGAATCTGTATTTGCGTAATATGAAATTAAATGCATTGTTGTGAAAATGAATTTCACTAAACTGAAACTGAATTCAATGGTATAAATGGAATTTGTTTGTTTGAAACTGAATTTATTTATTTTGAAACTGAATTTGTTTGCTTGTTTTGCTTTGTATTGAAAATTCTGTTTGATTTCTTTCACTTCCACTTCTAAAATTAAATTTCATTTCCAAAATTCAGTTTTTTGTGTCACACACCCAGGTCCTTGAAGCCACAGACTAATCAAACACAGATTTACTGATTCACAGATGTCATTCACTATTGCTGTGTCCAAATTCAGGGGCTGCATCCTTTGAAGCTCGCATTTGTAGGCCGATTACTTCATGGTGAGGCGACGAAGGCTATCAAACTTCGAAGGCTCCATCAAATGCAGCCGACAAATGCGTTCTTCTTTTCCCCAGATTTGAAAGATGGGTTTGATGTATCCTCCGTGGCCCACCCTATCCCATGATTCATTGCGGGTCGAAGTAGATTGTTCAAACAGAAGTAGCAAAGGCAGGAGGAGAGAAAAGCTGTCCATAAATTTGGATATATTGCGCATTCTGTTAAACAAAATGTACTTTTACAGTGTTTTTAGACGACAATGTAGTTGTGTAAACCTGAAATATCTGATCGGTTTATCAAGATATTGCTTAATTGCACAAATCCACTGACTGTTCGGAGATGTCTGCTCCCGCTCCCCCAGCGGCCAGCTCGCCTCGCCAGCTGACCGGGTGGTGGAGGTGCGCTAAACCCCGAGAGAACAGCTGACTAACCGGCACATTGTTTTCAAACTCCCGCTGGGTTTTCCCAATGAGTGAACGTTAAACAGATATAATTCAGTCAGATGATATCTAATTATAATGTTTGGTTTATTTATTATTAGTAGTAGTAGTATGCTCTACAAATAAACTGATTTAAACTTTGTTCCTAAAGTTAATGTTATTTGAGTAATGTGTTTAAGTTGTTAAAAGCTTTACAAATATATTAAACAAATGGTATTTGTCATCAATGTACTTTATCTACAGTGTTAGATTTTTATATCTATGAACACAAAAAAATATTTTGAACATTTAAAATGGCTGAATAATGAACAAGATTATAAAACAAGAACATTTAAAAAAAAATAGGATTATAAGCCATCAGCAATATGTCAAAGGGTAAATAAAAACCGTGTAGTTATTTACAGTAGAGGCAGCGTTACTAACCTTTAGGCTCCATTTGTTCGGGTTCACAGCTCTGTGCTTCACGCTTACACAGTTGCTAGGCAACAGAAGTTACGTTGAGGTAAGGGCAAGAGAAACGCAGACCGACGTAACACCAGCAGCAAACTATGCTAATCTGGCATGTTTAGCTAATAGCTACAGGTAGCATAAGTGTTACTGTTTTCTTCTTATAGATGCTCATTTGACTTATGTATGCTGCAGAGCTCCAGCTCAACATGCCGTAAAGGAAGTTTAACCTGATATGAAACGTAAATCGATGAATCTGTCTTTGATTAATCTGTGGCTATCCTGAAGGACCCCGATGTGTGACGCAAAAAAACAGAATTTTTAAACTGAAATTGAATTTCAGACCTGAAAGTGGAAGTAGTTAAACTGAATTTTTAATGCAACAAAATACATTTTAAAAGCAAATGAATTAAGTTTCAAATAATTAAATTCAGTATTTTCAAACCAAAGCATTTCATTTCAAATTACCCAAAACAGATTTAGTCTGAGCAATTCAAATTCAGTTTCTGATGGCACAAGTTTCTCCCCATACAGCGTCTGCACCATAGGAGCACGCACAGCTTGTTAACTGTGTTGCTCGATGTAACTCGCAACGGTTGCAGCTTACAAATTGGCCAATCAATATTAACAATAAAAAGACAAATATGTCTTTTAATTAATTTATTAGACGTTTGCCTCCCTTGATCTTTTAATTCTTTTCAGAGACTCACTGTTCTTTTTGCTTTTAGAGTTTGACGAGTTCTGAGTTTATCATAAACAGGCCCAATACGTAAGCCCAAATGTAAGATTAGCAACATATGAATTCTTTGTTGTAGGAGTTGGCTATCTGTATATTACAGCATTGCTAATTTTAAAACCTAACGTCACATAACTGTCCTGCAAAAAAAAAATTTATTTATGTACATAAAAATAAACTATTTTCCAATGATTGTACTGAATTTGTTTGGCTTGTTTTGGCAATATTTCAACAATATACCACGTGTGGGATTGTTTAAATAAGTTTTTTTGGTGACACAAAATTATGTTTTGCTGTATAAACCCTTCCCTGTTCCATGTTCACATTCAAAAAACATAGACTGATCCAACTCCAACTGCTCTGCGATCTATGCCTCCTTCTCTCCACAGTGACAGCAGACATTTTTGCATGCCAGTTAGTTCCTGCATTTCAAATGTTCTAAATATAGACGCAAAGAACAGCACCCACAATCTGTTTCAGGTTTGAAAAATCGCATTGCGGGTGGAAAAGGATCACATTTGCATACCCCACTCCCGAAATAATTATCATATGTTTGGCATACTCATGAAGGCAAACATGATAAAATGTTTGCGCCCACCGTTCCGCTGATTTTACACATGTAATCCGATTAGCACCTCATTTGTAGATCAGCTTTGTGGACGCAGACAGGTTTTGTACATGCAAACCTCTTGAAGATCAGACCCATAATTTGCCGATTATTGAGAAAGATTAGCTTGTGTCACTGTGATACATGTCAGCTTAATTTTGTTAAAAGTAAGCCTTTGATTTTAGATAAACATTACCAAATATGTCACTCATATCCGCAAAAGGTGTGTATTCAAAATTTATTTTTAATCATACTCAATGGAAGAAATCTCCACTTTACATGCACTCATACACAGAAACCTTTGAAGCCAGTTTGTTGTCACCAATAGATCACACAAAAAATCTCTGCTCATGTGTCTCTCACAAAGTGATGATAAGACACTGATGCATTGATATAAAGAGACTTATTTGTTCATGCTATGGAAAACATTTAAGAACAGCACATGGTGAACTGGGCGTTAGATATTTTTCCACATATTCATTCTGTTTTTTGTCAAATTCACCTGGACTCTAAGTAAGTCTCATCCGAACAAAACACGTGGTTCCAGTCCCATTAGTGTCAAACTCCTCATTTGCTATAAAAGGACAGAAAAGGCTTTTCCTTGTATTGCTTCCAGACATCTAGTGCTGTAGATAGCGTCTAATGGTTTTAATGAGGAGCAGTGACCCCAAGATGCCTTAGCTACAGTTCTCTCTCTCTCTGACAATGAGCTTTGTAGATTGTTTTAATCCCATCTTGCATCTTCCTTATTATGCTTTACGGAAAGATAAACCTGTGCCCTTGTCTACCTTTGTTTGTCACACATTCAGTTGTTTTTAAACTTTTGAACCATTGGTCTGGCTGTACATACAGGTACATTCATTTAAAGACTTTCTAAATATCTTTATCATGGGTACCAATAAGTATTGAGGATTTTGTATTGTATATTGTATAACTGACCTCATTAGCTTTGGGTTTTAAGCTAATTTTAAATTTGACCGGTTTACACAAATGCTGTCTGCATATCCTCTAATTGTCAGATATTAATACCATAACTGGGAACAACAGCCGGTCAAACAGAACCCATGTGCTGAAATCTTTGTATTGTTTAAAAGGTTGCACAGGAAATAATGTGTCCAAGAATTTACTTTACAAACAGGAATCCTTTTTTTCCTGTTTACATGCAGCTACACCCAGTGTAAGAGAACAATGATCCCCCAAACAACAATCTTTTCCACTCAGCCTAAAAACGTAGTAATTAAGCTAAGCCAGTGTAAACTTGAATTACATCCTTATATGATATGGGATATGGTAGAAAATAATAATGTTCACAAAAAACAAGTCCAATAATTCATATATATCTCAGACAACCTACATTTTACAACAAACTAACAACTTATCCTTTTCCAACAGGCCCTTACTATTTTAGTAAGCACTTAGCCTCAAGAATGATGAGTAATACAAAGACCACAGCGCACACAAAGGATTCTTAGTGACACACTGCATTCCTCCCTCTTCCTGCATGGCCGAATATGGCACAGGGAATGTGCTCGTGTTGTACTACTCCTCCCGCTCTCCTTTACTTGGCCAGTGGTGGGAAAAAAGCACTTCCTGTGGGGGAGGCTGGATGAAGACAGAGTGGGAGGAGCTGGAGGCTGAGGTTACTCTGCACCACAAGACTGACCTCCCCCTGAAAGAAACAAAGACTGGAGTAACACAGGTCTAGAGGCTGCTGCTGCTCTGAGCCAGCTGCATAGGCTGCTAATTTTTATCTGACATGCAATAGCGTCAGCCAGTGAGACAAAGACGGTCATGGAAGTTTATTTTAAGGCCTTAAGACTCATATGAAAGGAATGCAAATATGCTGATTGAGTTAGGCTCTCTGAAGATTCAAAGAGCCCAAATCCCTTCATGGAACTCATGGGAAGAGTGGGTGGCTTTTTGCCTGAATTTAACTATCTTCCAAGCAACGTTTTCCCTTGTTCCTTTTTCGCCTCAGTTTCTTGGTCTTACGCCAACCCCACTGGTAGCTATCAGAGGCTGGCTTGAGCAAACAGGAGCAAAGGGCCAACAGAATGTGTGTTAAATCTACAGGGAATTCACACAAAACTTTAACTTAGACCACTGTAACTACTCTATACTCAACCAAAGTTAATTACCTTTCTAAAACCTTTCTTGGAAATGCCAAGTTTTAAACGGACTCTCCAGTACTTTATTGCCTAACCCACCTTTCACCAGGTTAACTTAATTAGCTATCTTCTGCTATCTTTTTACAGAAACTATCCTTTGAACACATCCAATACCAGGCTGATGTTGGATGTTGGGTTTTCATCACCATAACACACACACACACACACACATATATATATATATATATACATGGTCCAGTGACAGGATATCATCTCAACAATAGGTCCAGTTGTGAAATTTCCTTGCTACCTAATATTTCATAGTCAACTGTCCCATAAATCCCATAAGAACTTGAATGAGTTGGTTTGGTGTGGAAGAATTTCTATGGCCTGGATAGAATCCTGACCACAACAAGACAGAAAAAGCTTGGCATGAATGAGTGTGGAAAAAGAAGACATCATCCAGCATCGGTGCCTAAACTTACAAATGTGAATGGTCAAAGGTTCCGATACACACACTTCTGAATCTTGTAGACAGCATTCTGAGAGCAGCTAAAGCTGTAAAAGCATCAAAGAGTGGGACAACACCATATTAAAGCCTTTGCATAAAAATTTTTATTTTTAGCAATAACCCAATACCTTGGACATTATAGTGTATATATAGTGTATATCAGTAGGAGGAAGCTGAGACAAGATTTTCCATGCAAGATGACATAAGTGTCATATGTCCTTATGTGACATAAGGAAAATGCAGAAATTGACTTTCTGCTGTTAAAAGGAGCATCCAAAATAAAGTGCAGAGTAAGCTACATTAAGACCTACGGTATAATTCACCTCTTGTAAAAGTCAATAAATAAATAAAAAAAAACATACTGATTTGTTTCTAGTGCAGTTAGAGTTTGCCACTCAGCATTACAACTACATGAAGAGGCAACACAGTGTCCATTTACAAGGCAATGGCTGTTTTATATGATGTCAAGAAAAGGGGCCGATGCTGCTAGAGGGATCTATGTATGTATATATCTTTCAGATTTTTATGGTTTTTCTATTTTGTAGTGTGTGTTTGATTATGTTTGTATTATTTCTCTTGTGTCGGTTTTGTATTCTAGCTTGCTTCCTTTTCATCACTCAAGAAATAGGCAGTTTTCCTGTAAGGATGTTTCTCCACCATTTGCACAGCTGCAGCACACTGGCAATCTTTAGCTTGAACGACAGTACACGCTGTCCAGGGGAGAGATATGAGCAGCGCGTACATGAGCGTGATTGACATTGCTTAGACATTCCTCCTGGCTCTGATTGGTTGTTTCTGACCTGGAGTGGTGTATTTTGGCAAATAGCAGTAGGACCACTGGGAGGAGCAAGAAGAGCTTGATTTTTCATCTGTCTCATATACTACTGTCAGGACATAGTGACAGATTTAACAAAAATATTAAAATTATTTTTTTTACAAAAGTTACCTACTGCTGGTTTAAGATATTTGTCTCTGTTTGAGCCATTTCCCCCATAAGATGTAAAAGCTTTAAGTCTAGTCAAGTGTTTGATTACTGGTGGAAAACTATTTCAAATCTGGGGTCCTTTAAATGAGAAAGATGATTGTCCAAATTATGTGTTGCATCCTACTGAACTATAAATCTATATTTGCGACTCTCCTTGCTATGACTCCTGCTGTGGGTGGCTTTGAAATCATTTGACTAATCACTACTGGGGCAAGTTTATTAACACCTGGATTTGGAAAAATCTGCAATTTTGCTTAATGTTGTTTCAGATACAGAAAAAGTGCCAGGGAGATGACAGTATTATCAGTATCAGTAATACTCTGAATTATGAACAATTAAAGAGCTCAGTGGAAGAGATCTGCAGTCCATTTTCAAAGGAGGGGGTCATTTGTGCCAAGACATAAATTGCAACAAGAAGGAGCTGATTTGCTGCATTGAATGCACTGGAAGTGGATGCATGTAGAGCTCAGTAGTGACATTTTACATTTCAGCATGTATAACATCAGAACTACAGTCCTTTTTCAGTGTAGCACCAAATGAGTCACTGAAACAAGTATTCTGAAAGAGAACCAGCATCTCTCAGTGTGGGTCGTCTTCATCAGTTTACTATTTTTGTGACAAACAGATGTTGTATTCACTGACATCTATTTCACACTGGAAACATCCGCCTATATGTAAATACACAGCAAGATACAGCAGCAAGTACTGTAATTAACCAAGTCATGTACTCCAATGGTACATTATTGTGCAACTTAAACTAATAAGTACTTGATTATCAGCTTGACAGGTTTAGATAGTTTAATATTGGTTGATTAAAATTCACTTTCCTTACCTTTTTGTTTTAAATATTATTTCTCTGTGCTCCTTTGTTTTCTATTTTCTGTGCTTGTTTTGCTCACATTGCCCTGCTCCTTTCTTTTCAGTTTCACGTGATTATTTCTCTCCTTTGTAGAGGTTAGTTTCAAATGAGCTGACTTTAATGTGCTGTGACTCCTTTTTCTAGCCTAGAACTTTGTTAGGATCAGCTGTGTTTTCCTTAAGAGAAGTGAGAGGGATTGGTGACATACAGGGGTTGGACAATGAAACTAAAACACCTGGTTTTAGACCACAATAATTTATTAGTATGGTGTAGGTCCTCCTTTTGCGGCCAATACAGCGTCAAATCGTCTTGGGAATGACATATACAAGTCCTGCACAGTGGTCAGAGGGATTTTAAGCCATTCTTCTTGCAGGATAGTGGCCAGGTCACTACGTGATACTGGTGGAGGAAAACGTTTCCTGACTCGCTCCTCCAAAACACCCCAAAGTGGCTCAATAATATTTAGATCTGGTGACTGTGCAGGCCATGGGAGATGTTCAACTTCACTTTCATGTTCATCAAACCAATCTTTTAGCAGTCTTGCTGAATGTATTGGTGCATAGTCATCCTGATACACGGCACCACCTTCAGGATACAATGTTTGAACCACTGGATGCACATGGTCCTCAAGAATGGTTCGGTAGTCCTTGGCAGTGACGCGCCCATCTAACACAAGTATTGGGCCAAGGGAATGCCATGATATGGCAGCCCAAACCATCACTGATCCACCCCCATGCTTCACTCTGGGCATGCAACAGTCTGGGTGGTACGCTTCTTTGGGGCTTCTCCACACCACAACTCTCTCGGATGTGGGGAAAACAGTAAAGGTGGACTCATCAGAGAACAATACATGTTTCACATTGTCCACAGCCCAAGATTTGCGCTCCTTGCACCATTGAAACCGACGTTTGGCATTGGCATGAGTGACCAAAGGTTTGGCTGTAGCAGCCCGGCCGTGTATATTGACCCTGTGGAGCTCCCGACGGACAGTTCTGGTGGAAACAGGAGAGTTGAGGTGCACATTTAATTCTGCCTTGATTTGGGCAGCTGTGGTTTTATGTTTTTTGGATACAATCCGGGTTAGCACCCAAACATCCCTTTCAGACAGCTTCCTCTTGCGTCCACAGTTAATCCTGTTGGATGTGGTTCGTCCTTCTTGGTGGTATGCTGACATTATCCTGGATACCGTGGCTCTTCATACATCACAAAGACTTGCTGTCTTGGTCACAGATGCGCCAGCAAGACGTGCACCAACAATTTGTCCTCTTTTGAACTCTGGTATGTCACCCATAATGTTGTGTGCATTTCAATATTTTGAGCAAAACTGTGCTCTTACCCTGCTAATTGAACCTTCACACTCTGCTCTTACTGGTGCAATGTGCAATCAATGAAGACTGGCTACCAGGCGGGTCCAATTTAGCCATGAAACCTCCCACACTAAAATGACAGGTGTTTCAGTTTCATTGTCCAACCCCTGTATTTCGCTAAAACAAAGAAGGGAGAGTTGACAGCTTCAAAGTTTGCTTACTCCAGACCTTTCTCTGACATTTTACTAAAGAGACTTTAAACAGTATGAACAACAATACCAAAAATTGTGGTATACCTTTAAACCATTGTCTGGCACATGTTTAGTCACAACCATTCAAGATATTTGGCAGTGACTGTAGTCGGTTGTTTTCATTTGTGTTGGTGCTCTGGGGTAGCTTTAAAGCTGGTGAATAATTTTAATGGCTCCTTCACAATAAAGTTATTTACAACTCTGAAAAAAAGTGATAAAAAATTACACTCCTAGGGATTTACACATAAGAAGTCAGTCAGTCATTATCTACTGCTTATTCCATAGTGGTTGTGGGGGAGCTGGTGCCTATCTCCAGCAGTCTATGGGCGAGAGGCAGGGTACACCCTGGACAGGTTGCCAGTCCATCACACAAACAACCATGCACACACTCATTCACACACCTAAGGGCAATTTAGAGTTACCAATTCACCTAACAGGCATGTCTTTGGACTGTGGGAGGAAGCTGGAGTACCTGGTGAGAACCCATGCAAACTCCATGCAGAAAGACCCCAGGCTGGGATTTGAACGCAGGACCATCTTGCTGCAAGGCAACAGTGCTACCAACTGCGCCACCGTGTAGCCCCACATAAGAAGTATTTTCAACAATAAATAAAACTAATGCTTTCTTTGCTTACACCCTCCCCAGGTAAAGTCATATTTGTGTAACTGATAACAGGTCTAATTAAAATGTATTGATGTAAATATCATTTTTTCCTGATATACCCTAATACATATTAATTTAAAGATATTTATTATATTAAATCACATGAAATTGTGACATTAAATTAACTATTTCCTTAGAATTAAACACTGCATTTTGGGATTAACCTGTCAGTTTTCTATCATATCAGTGTTAAAAAAGATCCTCTAAGTTAAACATGTATGCTTGAACAGTCATTAAATACATGAAGTTACATTTGTCAGACTCTTGTGTATGAGTGTGCATGCATGGTTTAGTTATCTATTTCATCTCTTTTTGAAACGGACTGGACACCCACCCAGAGTGTATCTTGCGACACACCCTTCTGCTGGAGCTAGGCAAATGATTACATGCACCATTGCAGGACTGTTGCTATAGCCATAAACACAGGAGATGGCACAAACAACCAGAAGAGGGATGAACACACATAACCAGAAGCCCAATTATGGATTTTGATATAAAGCAGACACACATGCAGACATTTGTATCTCCATGACCTGAAAACAGCAAAGCAAAAATGCATTGAAAAACAGCAATAAGGTATGCCATAGATGAGAGTTCAGGACAACGTGAGAACAACGCATAACGGGAGAAATGGCATCATATGATGGCAAGAGAACAGACAGCAAGGCAAGACATAAACCTTCTGATCTGCCCATACCTGAGTGTAAGTTAATCCTGAATGCAGTCAGCACAGCAGGACCATCTTCAAAGGACAGATAGAAAATGGTTAGGAACTAGTAATAAACTGGAATAAGAACTATTTTATTTAAAAGAGCATCAGGACGAGGTTCACAAGTACAGCAGTTCCACTTTGGCAAATCATTACATGGGAAGTAAAAGCTCTATGGCTCTTTCATTAGCTGCAGAGCATGCCGTTTTTCACTATGACTCAGGCAGGGTGAATAGGTGCCAGCTTACGTCACTCAAACCAGCACATCATATTGTTTGAATGGCTTTTGAGAATTGTGTGTCTTTTCACTCCAATAAATGTGGTGTAACTAAACACAGCAACAAATTATAACAACATGAGGCTTTTCTCAGGGGAAGATGGGAACATATGTCACATTTTGCTCTACAACTTTACTCTAAGCTGGTTTGACAAATACCAGATGGTCTCACAGGAGTATGAAGCGCAGGAAATTAAATATCAATGAGCAAATACTTTTTTTCAACATTTAAAATGAACACAAAATACAGAAAATAATCTCACAACCGATTTATGCAAGCGTGCAAATCTCTATATTGAAATACTAGAATAACCACAGTCATACATATTTAAACTGTAGTGTTTATATTTAAAGTCTTAAAGACTACTGACAACCAGTAAGTCCTGATAGTCTAGCAGATATATGATACCCTGTGTCAAAGCGAAGCCACAACATCCTGGGTTTAAACACAGCGCTACGTCTTCTCTGACAAGACATCATCTCTATCTTACACACCACATTTCCTGCTAAGCCTCCTTACTAAGTTCACAAAGAAAATTAGATAAACTGCTCAATTTAAAAAAAAAGTTTTTTTTTTATAAATTAAGCTTCATGTTTTGAGTTTTGAAAAACATTCCAAAATGGACATTTAGGTTGTAAATTTATACTTACAACCAACACTTATTCCACTTAGTGGAATAGCACACAGTAGAGATTTTGACCATTAAGATCAAATAAAAATTAGCAAATAAAACTGAAACAGTCTGACTTGTGCTTTCCTGTTAAACCAGAAATACCAGTTTCCTCTCTTATCTTCACAATATTGTAACACTTCCTATATTTTTCAGAATTAAGAATGGATAGGATAATGTGTCACTCTTATTTATCACAGTACAGCTCATGTAAAACATTACACTAGAAGCAAAACATTAGTCAGTTAAGTAGGCAGAGTCTGAGGGCAAAGGATTCTAACAAAAAATGTTTTACAGAAAGCTTAAATCGCATGATTTAAAATAACTACAAGAATATAGAATAATCCTGGTGTCTATTAACTGACAACTAAATCAGAAAACATGTTTAAAGAGCTACTGTGCACTAAGAACCTTTTTTGCTACAGGCTACTAGGCTTTCTAAGTAATTGACATATAAATAAAAAACATAATTTAATGGCCTTTATCATGATTGTTTGTATCCATGGTCTATGGCGCTGAATCCAAAACAAACAAGTCAAGGTAGAAATGGACGGGCCAGAAAGTTCTGATCTAAGGTTGATTCTACAAGTGTATCTAAATAAATTAGAAAGTAAATGTGAAAAGTTAATTTTATTCAGTAACGCAGTTCATATTGAGTAACTGAAATAAATTATTAAATACTGATTTATTACCCAAGGTGATATATTTAAGGATGTTTTTTCTGTTTATTTAAAGAAATATGATTTACAGGTAATGAAAACCCACCATTTAGTTTCCCCTTAAGTTAAAATAAAAATATTTTTTAACACAAATACTGTTTTATAGTCATGTTATGGCCTACACAATCGTGGAAGTTTGCTGACTTGAGAGTTTCAAAGCAGACAATCACTGACACCCTCCACATGGAGGGTAAGCAACAAAAGATAATTGATTTAGACGCTGGTTCTACAAAGAGTGCCAAGCATATTCATAGATAGTTGAGTGGAAGAAAAAAGTGTGGCAGAAAAACAGGCACAAGCAATGTAAAGTAAAGCCCATTCAAGAGTTTGTGGAAAATTCACAAAGTGTGGACTGCAGCTGGAGTCACCGCACACAAACATTTGTCTGGACATTTCAACATACTTCATGCTTCCCTCTGCTGTTTATGGAGATATTGCTTTTATTTTCTAGAAGGACTTGGCATCTGTCCACACTGCCAAATTAATGCAAAATGACTGTGGTATGACTGAGCTTGACTCACCAGCCAACTGGCCTGGCCTGAACCCCGCAGAGAATCTATTCAGTATTATTAAGAGGAAAATGAGACACCAGATCCAACAATGCAGACAAGCTGAAGGCCACTATCAAACATACCTGAGCTTAATTTAACACCTCAGAGAGCCACGCTATAATGTACAGGACATAAATGCTTTTCAGTAAGCCAAAATGTCTATATTAAAAACTGTTTTTAGTTTATAGGCTGTATGGTGGAGCAGTTGGTAACACTGTTACCTTACAGCAAGAAGGTGTTCTCCCTGTCCATGTGTGGGTTCTCTCCGGGTACTCTGGCATTCTCCCACAGTCTTTTATTTTTTGTTATAACTCCTGTCTATTGGCCAAGACATGGCTGCAGCTGAATGAAACACCAAAAGGCCAGACGAGGAGAGCGTTACTCTATATGAACAGAAAAATCCTTGCGTTGCCTCTGGGATTTTATTAAACATATTTTAAACCACAGTAATCATATGATGCAAAATTGTTGACATTTTAAAACTGTGGTTCACCTTGAAACCAACCCATGTCTGTAATGATGCACAAATTACAGAACTACAGTTTGTTTGTTTTTTAATCATATTTAAACTGTGGAAAATCAGAAACCTTTTCATGCCTGTTTGAAATACATTTCTATTACTCAAGTCGGAAACATAAACAGAGAACTCAGACCTTTTAACTGTGGCTATCTATTGGGATAATGAAATTACAACGCCTGTTTCCATAGCGACTCGTTTGCTCTGCTACACCTCTGACATCAAGATGACTTTAGTGGCTCAAATGAGCACAAATCTTGAAAATAACAAGTCATCACTATTACCAGCAAGAGAAGAGCCACATGTGTTTCACTTCCTGGCTGGTGGAATAAATCTGGCACAGCAGTATAGAAGTTAAAAGCTGCATTTAGCTATTTAAGGTCTAGGAAAATAATACCCAAGTTAATTAAGTGCTCACTTGTCTGTACAATATGTTACATGGCTGTCAATGAATTACTGTTTGGACAGCTGTGAACAAGGTAACACACTTCAAACATATAAGTGAAGACAGAGCCTTTCCTCTCCTCTCTGTTTCCCCTTTGGCATGTTCCTGAGGGTCTGTCCTGATAAGAGCCTGAACAACGCCTCCGCACAGCAGGAATAGTTTATTACCTCACCAACGATAATTAAAGAACCTGTCTCCACTAGCAAAACACCAGTAGGTGGATAAAATTAAAACACAAAATGTTGGCTGAAGAGTTCATTATGCTCACTGAACTCTGAGTGAATCATCAGGAGTGTTGGTAATATGGTTTCTTTGTTTTTCTTTTAATATAATCAGCTTTAATGCAGAGCTCGTTTACCCAGATAATTACTGAGCTTTTGAAGCAAATCCAGGATGGGTTGAACCTGATTATTTTGAACCTGTGATTATTGTCCAAAATGTCAAAGAAACAGACACAAAATATATTCATTAATTAAACCATGGCATGGATATTCTTTCCTCATATGAAAACCAAGATGCTGAATGACTGTAAAAATACAGGAGAATTAAACTGGTTTTACCTAGAGATTTTGTTCCTGTTAAGCAAGCTTTAATTCAGTTCAGTATTGAACCAGCTCAAAATAGTAAACAAAAAAATCCCAAAAGCTCCCCCAATGGTTTGGATTGTTATTTATAAAAAAAACAAAAACAGTAGAGACAAAGGGAGGTAATTATCCTGACAGTACAATTAAGATTTGTTGAAGCTGGTAGTAAAGACCTAAAATAAATTACTTAATCACCTGAATCACACTGTTTGTGCAAAAGTCTCCAAATGTTTTAACTTGAATACAGTTGTGCTGATACGTTTACACCTAATAGTAGAACTTCATGTCAGAGAAAATGAATGATAATACAAGAACATTTCTGTCACTCGCATTCGTCGGCTGTTCAGTCCGTTTATTATCAAACAATTGCCTTTTGGTTCTTTTTAAATCATAATGACAACAAAACCAACCCAATGGGCCCTCTTTAAAACTTTACATAACCTGGAAGCTTTGGCCTGATAATGTACACAAAAGTTAATATACAATTGGTTTAAATAGCTCTCTAATGTAACTTTCCTCACCTGTTGTCAACTGTATTTGTTTATAAAGGTGTGTATAACAAGCAAGCATTCAGGTTTCTGACAGTCCCGTACAAGTCAATGCTGCTGGATTCAGTCATGGTGAAAGCAAAAATAATTATCAAAGGATCTGCAGAACAATGTAGTTAAACTTTATAAAAGAGGAAAAGGACATAAAAGATATATTTATGTCTATATCTATATTAAGAAATGCAAGGCCAATTCAACCTCTCATTGTCTGAAGTAGTGAAAAGTTTACTTTCTAGAGAGGTAATCTCAGTCTCCTGACCTCAATATTGTTGAGCCACTTTGAGATCTAAAACCTGCAGTTCATGCAAGACAGAATAAGAATGAACATAAGCTGAAGGCTTATTGCCTTGAAAAATTGGCATCTTTACCCTCTGCAAAAACGGTGCCTCATTTACAAAAGACTTACAAAAAAGACTTCAAGCTGTCAGTGATGTTATAGGGAGCAATCCACTATATTAAGAACATGGTTATGTAAACATTTGGGTAGTTGCCAATGTTATTATGGTTTTGAAAGGGCAAACACAACTGCTTGATAATAAATATGTTACTGTCACTGTCACTGAGTGAAAGAAAAGGTTTTGTTTTATTTTTCATATTCTCTAAAAAACAAACTGACGGAAATTCGCTAGATTTTACTAGAATGGTTAGATGTTAATATTTATTTTTAATGACATAAAAACTGAATATGACCTTTATCTAAAAGTATTGAAAGTTGGGTACTTTCACACTGGATTAGGAGTTTAATCTACCATCAGACTCATTGGAGTTGTTCAGAGGAAGACTTTAAACTTACCTTGGATAAATGAGACTTAGATTTTACAAAGTGGAATTAAAATCAACATGTAATCGACATGTTGAGTGCTTCACGTTTTGCTGCTGTTGATCATATAATCCGAAACTCCAGACATCTGGACATCTGGTCATACATTATTATAAAGAATTTTAAAGCATAACAGGCCTTTGAGTACAAATTTCTTCTCCATCATCAGTTTTATTTATACTTTACTGCAGATGCATGCACTCTTAAATTTTTCAAATGTAATGACTTCCCTATTGTTGATGACAAACAGAAGTCAGTCGCTCATTGCACACTGACAACAAACACAGATTATATGTGACCAGACTTTCTGTTTAATCTCAGCATTTTACACTGATGGCAACAACTTTTGTCAAAGTGTTATCTGACTCTGAGAAATAGCCTTTTCTCACTTCTAATTATGTTGCGCTTTATGCATCTTAACAAAAAGCCATGAAATCCAATGGGTTCATTAGTGATGATGTTTGATGGAGAATTATAGTGACCATGATGGTTGTTGTGTCACCTGTCCACACTGATAGCTTCTTGAAACACCGTTATATGGGTAGCTCTACTATTGTAACACATCTCTCACTCTCTGAGCTGAACATAACATACTCCTTATGCGTAAGGCGGTTGGCTATACTTAAAATGTACATGCTTTAACACAAGTACCATGCTGTCTGTGAAAAGATCAGTTTCAAGAAAAGATGTGCATTTGTTGAACTGTGAACCTATTTTGACCTTGATGTGATATCCTCATGGGAACACGCCAATAGGCTACAGTATAGCGGCCTAACTTTAAGTAGGTTTACCAGCTCAGCGGGTAGAGGATTACTACTGCAACACGCAGCGTGCTGCTTCACCTCATCAGGTGGGGGCATGCCAGCCTTATTCACAAATATTTCACTTTCACTATGACTGCAAACTCAAATAATAATAAAAAAAGATGTTATTAAGAACAATGGGCGTAATCACCTGCGATCTGAGAATCCGAGGTGCTCTGTAGCTCGATCAAAGTTTCCTCCTTCGCCTTCCCCGTTAGTCGTCTCATAGCGGCTATCGGCTTCACCTACTCAGGAAAGTAGGAAAGGCAAAGACGATGCCTCCGTTTCACCTTGTATCGATGGACAACCCACCTTGCAAGAAGCATCGATCAGACGCTGAAATGGTAGGGTCTGATCAGGTCGGTGGGTGATCAGTGGATCATACTCATATATTGACCGACTGTCAAAAAGCTGTACCCTGCCGGGCTCACATGCGCGCACACAGACAAGGCACGCATAAAGGGGAGTGGCGATGCCATTTTTCCGTCGGCAAAAATGTGTGAAGATGTTTTTTTTATTTATTTTTCTTTATTTGAACAGTCTGTGCTCGATCTGTGTATTTACATGTCAGAATGTGTGCCAGCATTTTAAAAAGGTTTGTCTGCTTTCATGTTGACTTTATTAGTCAGGACACATTTTATTGAGGTACCTACATGTGTGATTAATAAAATCAGAACAGGAGCAGACATCAAGGCTCAGGATTTCATCACTATTCCGCCATCTAGTGGCAAGTTATAGATGAGTCAAGCTGAGGCGTTCTTGTTAGAAAACCGAGGTGAAAAGAAACATTTAATCTTTAAAGACAAAAGGAAAGCACTTGACACCAAGGCTCTTTACGGGATGAACAGGTCCAACTCATATGCAATCAAGTAGAATAAAATTTAATTAAAAGTTATTCTAAAACAATTATGTCCAATTCAACCAAATTCAGATTCATGTCCAATTAAATACATCTCCTGTCCCAGCTTGTTACACTATAGTCTGATAACTGACCGATCTGCAGAGCAAATTGCTTTGTTTGGATGATATGGAACTACGAGATCCCCTAGCATAAGATGCAGGTTGGGCATTTAGATATAAAGACCCAGGTTTTTTTCTCATTGTCTGACATTAAAAAAGACTGATTGTTTTCCTTTTTTTAGATCAGTTAGGATACAAAGTTGCTTAAGGGAGACACAGTCAATGTTTTATAGTGGCTATCAAAAAGCCCTGATCTCTGTCCCATACAACATTTATGATTAGAGCTGAACATGTGTGTGTGAGCAAGGTGACCTACAAACGTAGCTCAGTTACGCCAGTTTTGTCTGGAGAAACTGACCAAAATTACAGTAACCAATAGGTGTGCTGAGAAAAAAAAAAAAAAAAAAAGCCTTTCTCATTATTCTGGTGTTAAGCACATAGTAATAATTTTGGTAATTCTTACTGATCTAAGACAAGAACAGTTTACTATGAATTCTTGTCAGAGAATGAGGAATAGGCTTGTGTCTTTTTATATGATATGAATATATGGTTTTAATTGTAAATGTGTAAACTCAGTCATTAAATGATGCTGTGTGATTAATCTCTGAGAATTTTAATACCTATGGTCATAAAATAGACAGACAAATCTTAGTGATAGTTGTTGCTTATGGTTTTTTTGATACTTACTAGTTACTTATGAAAATCATTATGAAAAGGATGTTTTGTTACATTCAATGGTTTATATTGCTGCTTCTATTGTTAATAATTTTTCCAGCAAATAAGACTCTTTACAGTCTCACCAATTTTTAAAGAACCTACAGCATCACCAAAAGTTCGGAAGAACCAACCAGTGTTCATTTTGATGAGTGAACATTGCTTAATGGGCTGGATGGGTCACCAGCTTATATAAACACGAGTAACCTCCGTAATTGGTGTTATAATCTAAATCCTGTTTATTGCTGATAACAAAAAGCACACGACTTAATGGAAGCCACAAATCCCAAACCCCCAGAATGATATGTTTGAATAAAGCATGTAACATCCTGATGTTACTCTGTAGTTGTACTGAAAGCATAGTATAGAAACTCAATTAAAAGGTGCACAGAAAGCAATATAGAAATGAAGGGTACTTAATTTTAAATCTTTATAAATTACTGATGAACAGCACATGTAAAATGACTCATTATGCATAAAAGACACCTACAAAGTGAAACGGTAGATACCCTAAGGCATCGCTGGTAAAACTAATTATCTGTGTGTAAGCAACACTGTCTTGTAATCAAGGTGGAGCTCTTCTTAATTACATCATATAGGGTTAGGTGGTACATTGTAGTAGGGTTCCTCTGGGGCTTCACCAAATAAATATTACTAGTTCAATAAGGTGGCAAGAAAACAAAGAAAAGGTGACCATACCCTTAAAATAAAGACATTAAGATTGGCTTGGAGTTATTGTAATTATGAATATGAATATATTATTTAATATTAATATTTTATTAAATAATATTTCGGTCTGTTATGGGTTGTCCTGTGAATACCAGCCCAGTAAGGTGATGGTATTAGGACAAAATTGAAAGGGATGAGCCAAGCTCTGACATTATTGAACAGCAAAACTCTGCACATATATGGAATGAATTCACACAATTTCTTAAAAATACAAGAATTTATTAACAAAAATAAGTCAACCCTAAAGTCAAACATATATCAACAAACACTTTACTATGCTAAAACAATCCAACTAAACTACCAAGCAGAATGAAAGAATAACGAAGACTAATGGGCTATGTACAATATAAACAAGGAGATTAAAGATGATTGGAAATCATGACCAAAAGGAGTGATGCAACATTACCATGCAATGTTTATGTTTGAGAACCAAGGATTATCTTGAAGAATCTGGAAATGAAGTTAAGTTAGTCTTGGAACTAACTTAGGCAATAATCAGCAACATCTAGACAGCCATTCACAATGCAAGATCAGATAAAATATTTTAATAAAATAATATTTTATGAATGATTTGCTGAATGAAACCAACCTTCTGGATGACCAATTCTCAACAGTGTGTAATTAGCTGCCTTTATTGAGTAAAATAATATTTAAATAAATATTATTTTGAATAAGAACCAAATATTTATGGAAAAATGGACTTAATGGTGCTTACTTAGTTTACAAGTTTGGTAAAATAATATTTAGGAAAATAGTATTTGACTGAATTGAAAACTAACAACCTTTTTGGGTAAATGATCTTAGTAGGCAAGCACGTGTTCTTAGCTGTTAGCGGTTAAAGCTAACAAAAGAAGCTTATAGCTTATCATCAGAATCAAACACATACCTGTAAAATACCATTAATAAAAGGGGTTAAAATGCTTAAGCGTGGACAGCACGTTATGGCCGATCTGTGTTTAAAATCACCCTTTAAATAAAGTTTGTCTTAACTTTAAACAAAAAAAAACACAAACACAGAACACACAAACTGAGCACGTGGTGCTGAGCAGATAATCTGCTAGCACTAAGATAGCTGAGTTTCAACACAAACAAAACCAAACCCATAAAACGAAAAAATGTTTAGATTATTTAATTCTAAAATACTTCTCTCTCTGCCCAAACCTAACCTCTCAGGTGAACTGTGCTGAGGAAAAGTTGAACAAAGCTTCCACAGTGAACAAAGGGTTAGCGGCAGCCAACCTCCGTAGTAGCCATGGGGAGGGGCGGCTCACTCTGTCGGCCAGCCAAACTGCACGTTACAGCTGTAACCACGGTGATGCGGTCCGTCCCGTTGTCCTTCCTTCAGAGTGGGAAACTGCTCCACTCGGGGTCGTAGAGACGGGGTCTCTGCTGGGAACTCTCTGGAACACAGTTTGATTCTGTAGACCTCAGAGAGAAAAGTCAAGCCACGCTTGGACCTTAATTACGCCCATGAATGAATACCAGATACACAAACAACAATTCATTCCTACTTAACTTGGTGCATATGATTGCGTGATCGTATGACACTCTTGGATCCAGTTTGAAGAGTTATGTCTATTTGCCAGCAAAGAGACATTAGCGCGCTGTGTCCCTCCTTTCAGCTCCACACGGACCCGTGTGGAAGAGACAGTATGTAGCAAGAGCAGTGCTTTTATTTGGACAGTGACGTCACGGAAAGTTCGCTGTTACCCCTTTTTCCTGGCTGTGCTGGAAGTGGGTTAATGCGATTTATTTTGAAAGTTCCAGAAAAGCTCATTCTGGCCATTCATGTTGTACCCATGGCTGTGGTCCCAACAGAGTATTTTCATATTTGAGTCTACACCTCTACACTGTCGACACACCATCTACAGAGCCCCTCATACAAAGCCACGCAAGAGAATTTAAGTGCACCCTTTCATCAAACATTTTGACAGGTGGGCGGGACTTCCGGTGAGGGCGGGACTTCCGGTGGGGGCCATGTGGGCGCCATGTGGTTGCCATGTGGGCAGGGGGGTGTGTCCAAGGGGCGTAACAGTGGATGTTGATTGGTTGTCGTCATTAGGGGCGATACCTTAAATGAGTCAATTAAAACACAGGGGTGTGTTTAAGGGTGTTACGGGGAAGGCCTTAAATGAGCCAATTAAAAAACACACAGGGGTGTGTTTAAGGGTGTTATTAATAATCTGTATGTTTTTTCAGGCGTTAATACATCTAAAAAACAAAAAAAAAAAAAAAAGACATGCATCCTTTTATATTTTTAAAAGGTATAATCAACTTAATGTTGACCTATCACATGAAATCCTAATAAAGGAACTGTGTAACCTGACAGAATTGTAAGTTAATTTTGCTTTACAGCAGGACCTATTTGTTGAATATATGAGCCAGTCTAAATCCGTTCAAAATAGAAAAGACCTAAAAAAAAGTAAATAAAAAAAAAAAATTGTGCTTCACTACATCGATGGAACGAGAAAAACCTTCAGCTTCTGCGTCAACATACTGGAAAAGCAGCTGAAATAGGTAAGACGAATATGAGATTAACAGAAAAAAAAAAGAACTTCAGTATACTGTTTCCAAGTTACAAATTGACTCTAGCAATGATGTGTTTGTTTTTGAATCATGAGAGACTCCATTTTAGGAAAAAAAAAAAGGAATGATAATTTTAGTTACCTGTAGCTTTTCTAAAAAACATTTTACTTTTTCATCTTAGAGTTACAGGGTTACAACTGTTAGGGGCGATGTCAGGAAGGGGCAGTTACGTCTGTTTCTTAGATAACATATCACCTTTGAACTCAAGAAGGGTTTTGGTCTTAAAAACATAGTCTTTGCAGTTGAGATAACACTGTCATGTTCTGGTATAAATACTGTGTGTAAATGTTGGGGCTCTGTTTCATTGGTTAACCTCAGTGTCAGGGTCTTCAAATGCTGAATGTCTTTGAACCATAACACTTGTTACATTGAAAAATACCAGTACTGACAAGAAAAAATGTCGGTAAATATTTCAGGAAACCCGGAAATTGTGGCTTCTTCTTCTGATAATTCACAAAAGCACAATGACATCTTAAAACGTAAGTAAGTAAGTAAGTATCATTAAATGCATGTGAATGTTCTCAAATTTTGTTTATATATATTGTTTATATATATATATATATATATATATATTTGTTTCTTTTGTCATAGAACCCACCGCTGATGACCTTGATGATTTCATCTTGACACAATCAGATTATGGTAAGTAAATGTTAAATGCAATAAAATATATATATATATATATATATATATATATATTATAGTTAACCCTTGACAATGTTTCAATTTATAGATTTGATGAGAGAGGTAAACCCGAATGATCAAGTTGGAGGGTTCAGCGGCTGGAATCGACAGTCAAAATTAAGAAGGCGAATTATTTCCAAACAAGAAAAAACCGCAACAACTGAACTTTCTTTTAACACAGAAATTAAAACTAATTCTTTGAATACTCCTCCGTCAATTATCATCATTTCCCCTGAAGACACACCGGATAAGTTACCGGCACCACCAGAAAGTAAGTAAGTCCTAAGAACTATCTATTTTTTCTTTGAGAGTGAATGTATTTTAAACCTCAGATAAAAAACTGTTTACAGATTCGACTGAGAGCTCTGTGGAAGACATAGTTGTCGAGCAGGAGCAAGGTAAGGAAATAAAAATTAAATAAAAACAATATATATATATATATATATATATATATATATATATATGTATTTTAAGCATAGTTCAATAAAATGTCATATAAACCTGTTTACAGATACATCCAAAGATGCCACATTGAATCCGCCCACCAGAAGGTCGCTTTTCAAAGATCAAGACAGCTTTCAGCAGAACGGCACAGTTTCAGTCCAACAAGAAGTGAAATCTGGAGGTTTTACTGCAAAGAATCGGTGTAAGATTTAAAAAAAAACTTGTGTATTTTAAAAACTATTTTCGTTTTATTTATGAACGCTGTGCTGCGCAGCGTAAGATAACTTTTATTGTCTTCTGTTTTTACAGAATATTTAACCCCGGCCAAAAGACAGCGACTCTTTGCGCTACAAAGCAGAGCAACGCTAGTGAGTGGTTTAATGAACGGTACGTTTTAATTCATACATACATACTGAATTAATTTGAATTCCCCTTTTTTTTTTTTTTTTTTTTTTTCAGCTTTAATGTGATTATTTCATTATTACATATTTTTATTTATTTATTTTTTGTTCATTCTCCATACAGAGGTAACGTTGATGGTAGGACAGATTGGATACAGAAACGGACAACACAGGAAGACAGTCTCTACAGCCTCACGGAATCTTCGTAATAAGACCTCATCGTTAACGCTTCTGGCAGCATGTCAGATTCTGTTAAAGAAGCATTTTGGTGACATCAAGGTGATTTTAAACTGAACTGATCACTGTGTTTTTTTTTTTTTTTTTTTTTTTTTTTTTTTTGTAGGTTAGTTTTATTTTTATTTTGTTTCTTATGTTCATAGAAAATGGATAACCGAATCAGACTTGCCCTGGATGAAATAAGAAATTTAGTTAATGAACTTAACGAAATTCCCGTTAATGCAGAAGAAAATAGCACACCGTCTCCACACAGCATTGAGGAAAATGATCAGAATCTTTCTACGTCACACGCCGCAGATCGGCACGGGGGTCATTTTAATACCGATGTAGCAGTTAGTTCTGATCAAGTAATCAGACTTGCCCTGGATGAAATAAGAAATTTAGTTAATGAACTTAACGAAATCCCCGTTAATGCATCTCCTGCTAACAGTGAAAATTTAATAAATGAACATCAGCACGGTGACGTTTTAAACGTAATCAATCAGGCTCTTTCCGATTTGAACAGCGAACCGTCTCCACACAGCAGCATTGAGGAAAATGATTCACCTGACAGTCATCAGAATCTTTCTACGTCACACGCCGCAGATCAGCACGGGGGTCATTTCAATACGGGAGTAGCGGTTAGTTCTGATCAAATAGAGCGAGATCCTCCAGCTGTGGTTGAACGTGAACATTTTAATAACCATGAAATAAGGAGACCTTTTACCATACCGCCGCCCTGTCCAAGTAACGTTCCAGATTTAGCAGCATTCTATACAGACATCATGCGTATTATAATTGAATTAGCCGACGCTGCGAGATCGTTAACCAGACGTAACGACGTTGTGCAGCTGGAATTAGTGGGTGAAAATCTCAATCGTCACATCACATTTACTGTTACAGATGATGGAAATATGATCCTGCCTGCTTTCGAAAACTTCCTCGATGATTTAGTACAATCGAATGCAAATATACCTGTAGATAATAACATGGAATTTGTTCTTCAGGTTGTTAATGACCCAGCAGGAGGTTCTAAGCGTAAAGCTGCAGGAACGTTAGACTGTGAACTGTTTAATAAGAAAATGCGTCATTTGTATATTATAAACAATACCGGTAATTAGTTATGTTTTGCAATCAGCCTCGCACACGTCTCTGATCCTGAGCTCACGGATCACCGTGCTGTAGAACTGGGGAGGAGATGGCAGCATCAGGCAGGCCTTGACGAGCAAACAGCAGTTACTTTTAGTGATATTGGTAAATTTGAAACCACTCTGAAGAGAAAAATTGTAGTGTTTCACAGAACCACGGGCTCTACTGCTCTGTGTAAATTTGAGACCAGTTTCCCCGATCGTTCAAACCCTCTGTTTTTGCTGTTATTTCAAGGTCATTACTATGGGATAAAAAATCTCAAAGGTTTTATGGGGTGCAGATATATTTGTAATTACTGTTACGCCAGCTATCAGAATGCCAATACACACCATTGTGAAGGTTATTGTCCAGTGTGTCGAACATATAAATGTATGCAAGAGATTAGCAATCCTGTAAGCTGTGCAGGCTGTCAAAGAATCTGTCGTAATTCTTCATGTTTCAGCAGACACAGGGAACCGCGCATCAGAAATAGTGCTGAAAGGCCTATGAGTGACTGTGAGTTGGTAAAACTGTGTAAAGTATGCAAACGGATATACGTTATTCCAATCAGTAAACCGAATAAACCACATGTGTGTAATGTAAAATGCAGTATTTGCGGTGAAAATGTACCCCCCAGCCTAGACATTACATGCGATGATCATAAGTGTTACATTCTGCCTTGCAGTGCAATTAATCAGCTTGATGATAAACTGATTTTTTATGATTTCGAATGCCACGTCAATGAGAGCGGCGTGCATACCCCCTTTCTGGTCTGTGCTAAAACGTTGAAAGGTGATGAATGGTACGCTTATGGACTGAATTGCACCCAAAAATTTCTCCTGCATTTCAGGAGGCCAATGTACAAAGGTTACACCTTAATAGCGCACAATGCGCGGGGGTACGATGGTTACCTGATTCTCACAGCAATGCTGCAGTTAGGCATTAAACCACATATCGTCATGGTAGGGAGTAAAGTTATCTGTTTAACCGACCCTGATTACAGGTTAAAATACATTGATAGCCTGTCCTTCATGTGCATGAAGCTTAGTGCCATGCCGAAAGCGTTAGGCTTTACCGATCAAAGCAAGGGTTTTTTTCCCCACCTATTTTCCTCTGAACAACATCTCCAGTATGTGGGGGCTTTTCCTCCTCCATCCTGCTACGCTGTAGAACGCATGAGTCTTCAAGAACAACAGGTGTTTAGCAGCTGGTACACAGAAGCGAGCAAAGAGGTATTTGACTTTAAGAAAGAAGCTATTCGTTATTGTAAAAATGACGTTGAAATTCTTTTTCAAGGATGCTTAAAATTCAGAGACGAGTTCTTTAAGGAGACAAGTGTGGATCCGTTTAAAAGTATCACAATAGCATCAGCCTGCATGAAGGTTTTTGTAACCAATTTCCTTCCTCCTCAAACCTTAGCCATTCCATCACCTCTGGACTACAGACGTAGCAGTAAAACGTTCTCCAGCGCGTCCATTCAATGGCTCGGCTGGATTGCAGGCAGCAGAGCCATATTTATCGAGCATGCATTAAATAGGGGTGAAAAGAAAATCGGGCCATATTCAGTGGATGGGTATGCAGAGATTAACGGTGTCAAAGTTGCGTTTGAATTTTATGGCTGTTTTTTCCACGGCTGTAAAAAGTGTTACATGCCTCATGACAAGTGTCCGTTGAGAGGGGTCGCATTTGAACAGTTTTACGCAGCCACTGTTGAGAGAAGCAAGGTGTTACAAACTGTGTACGGCCTTCGTCTCGAAGTCATATGGGAGCATGAGTGGATTGAAATGAAAAAATCAGACCCAGGGGTGATCAGCTTTCTTGAGAAAGTTAATGCACCCGAACCGCTATCCCCCCGGGATGCGCTGTATGGTGGACGCACCTGTCCTATGAAGTTGAGGTACACAGCGGAACCGGATGAAACTGTACACTATGTGGATTACACATCTCTGTACCCTTATGTAAACGCCAACTGCGTTTTTCCCCTCGGACACCCCACCATCATTTACAAAGATTTTGATGACCCCAGCAGCTACTTCGGTATAATCAAAGCTGTGGTCTACCCACCACGTAACCTGTTGTTCCCTGTTTTACCTTACAGAACATCCCAAGGTAAACTTGTGTTCACTCTCTGCCGCTCATGCGCTGAATTAAATAACCAGTCAGGTCCCTGCATGCATAATGATCAAGAAAGAGCTTTGATGGGAGTGTGGGTGAGTGCAGAACTCTGTAAAGCTTTGGAGTGTAGTTATCGTCTTGCTAAAATCACAGAGGTGTGGCATTTTGAAAAGAGAAGTGATACAATCTTTAAAGGTTACATTCATTGCTTTTTAAAGGGTAAGCAGGAGGCTTCAGGCTATCCGTCTGAAGCAGTGGATCAGGAGAGTAAGTCAAAGTATATAAGCGAGTACAAACTGCATCAGGGCATCCAATTAGACCCTGAGAAAATCGAGATGAATCCTGCCAAAAGGCAGGTTGCAAAATTGTGTTTAAACAGTTTTTGGGGGAAATTTGCGCAAAGAAGTGATCTGTCTCAGACCACTGTCATCACTAACCCTGAAGACTTTTTCAGCTTCATGTTCTCGAGTAAATACAGGGTTAACTATTTTCATTTTTTCAACCCTGAAATGTGTGTAGTGCAGTGGAACTACAGCAAACGTGTCATATATCCACCAAGTAAGACAAATAATGTGTTTATAGCAGCATTCACCACCGCTTATGCACGTTTAAAACTTCTCAGCAGCATGGAGAAGTTACAGGACAGATTGATTTATATTGACACGGACAGTTTGATTTATGTGACAAAAAGTGGTGAAACTCCTCTGGAATTGGGGAATTATCTGGGTGATCTTACTGACGAGTTAGATGGTGACAGCATTTCGGAGTTTGCATCGACAGGACCCAAGAGTTATGCATACCAGACCAAAAACCGTAAAAATGTAATGATACGTGCTAAAGGCATCACTCAGACGCATGAATGCAGCGAGAGGGTCAATTTTGACAGCATCAAAGGGCTGGTCGAGGGCTACTTACAGGGGTCAAGTGAGGGTGTCATTGAAATCCCCCAGCACATGATCAGGAGGGATAAAAAGAGATTCCGTTTGACAAACGCGACATTTCTTAAAAAGTTTCGACTGGTGTATGATAAGAGACGTCTTTTTTCTGACGGGACAACTCTGCCTTTAGGTTATTAGAGTTGAAGAAGAAATAAAATAAAAAGTCACATGGATTTACAGGAGATTGATTTTGATCCTAGATTTAGAGCCCCTTTCTCATGTATGATAGTTGGACCCAGCGGCTGCGGGAAAACTTTCTTTGTAAAAAGTATTTTACAAAACTGTAATCATGTCATGGATATTGTTCCAGAAAATATTGTATGGATTTACACATCTTTTCAACCCATGTATGCTGAATTGCAGAAGATGAATAAAAATATTACCTTTGTGGAAGGATTGCCTCCTTCTTTTGAAGATGAAAACCTGTTTCCTCCTGATCAGAATCATCTGATTATTCTAGACGATGTTATTGCTCAAGCCTCAGATGATGAAAACGTGATGAAGGTCTTTACCCAGTTTCGTCACCATCGTAATATGAGTGTTATGATGTTGACTCAGAATGTTTTTCATCAGGGGAAGTTCAGTCGCACTATTAGTTTGAACTGTAATTATATGGTGTTGTTTAAGAACCCGAGAGATAAGCTGCAGCTGAATATACTGGCCCGCCAAATGTTTCCATCTCAAAAGGGTCTCTTCTTGGAGAGTTTTGAAGACGCAACGAGAGAAGCTCATGGATATTTAATCATCGATTTTACGCCTACCTGCCCAGAACATTTCAGACTGAGAACGGGGATACTTCCTCAGCAGTGGCCTGCTGTGTACGTACCCAGAACAAAGTAAGTCATCATGTCAGCGCGTATAAAAAGGAATTTACCATTATTCAGAGCTTTGTACCAGGCCTGTCCACAGAAACGTAAAGATATTCTCGCACACTGCTCTCCCGACTTTATTCAGGCTCTGTGCGAGATTGCACTGAATATCCTAAAAGGTAACATTAAACTATCACCCTCTCAACACCGACAATTGAAGAAACAAAGAAATATCATCAGATTGTTGGGTGATAAAAGAACCGGGATAAAAACTAAACAGTTGGCTCTCAAAAAGCAACGAGGTGGTTTTATTCTGCCCATCTTAACGGCTCTTGCACCCTTGATCGGTGATCTAGTGGGTGGAATCATCAGGAGATAATGTCTCTCAGAACATCGCAGAAGATGTTTCTCATTTCACCTCATCAATTCAAGCGTCTGACCCAGTCAGACACGTCCATCAGGCAGACGGCGGAGGAGAATTTGGATGCTGAAATGAGAGCGATATTAAACGAGCCGGGTTTGACTTCTTATGAAAAAATCAAGAGATACGATGCTCTTCTCCAGAGGTATCTGACTTTACTTAAGCAAGGTGTCAAAGAAGAAAAACAGCGGGTCAGTTTAACGCTGCAGCGTGACACAGAGGTTCCTGAACATGAGCGGTCCCAAGAAAAACAAGGCCCAGGGCAGGACGAGGCCCCTAAGGATCAGGTTCTTACGGAAGTACTGAAAAGCCTTCCTAAACACAATCGTAAAAATGCCGAGTACATTTTGAAGAAATTATCCGAAAGAAGTGAGAGTTGGACTTCGCGAGGTGAATTTGTATTTAACGGAAATATTATAAAGGGGTCCCACATGATTGATTTGTTGAAAAATCTCATGCTTCCGTTTAAAAAATCTGGAGCATCACAAACCCGAGGATGGTCTGATTTTCTACACTCCATGTCAGAAGTAAACATACCTATATCTTCAGTCATTAACCCTTATGCTCGTGAAGAATATAGACGTTTCAAAACAGAGGGTACATCGATTGAAAATGGGGGTACACCCCCCAGCGTTAAGCAGAGAAGAAAAAGAAGAAGAAGGCAGATAACTCATTCTCCCTACTGGTTGAGATCTGAGCTGGAAGATCCAAAAAATGCTGATGGGAGATCAAAAAGGTCTCTTCGTAAGACGACACTACCCCGATGGATTACATTTTCACCATAAACCGTTATAAGAAAAATGAAACATGTAGTCTATTTCTTTTATTCAATAAAATATTTATTGATTATATTTTTCAAGTCTAACTTCGTTCTCTACTTCACACACTAACATATGATATCATTACACAAATATTAAATCATAAGAAGAAAAAAAAAAAACAAACAATGAAAAAAAAAAAAATAAGACATTTTAAATTCCATAACAATCCAGAAACATCTCCAAAGAGCATGTTCCGTGAGTATAAAATGTACAACTTTGATTAATGACACATTTCTGATATTTTTTCACAAAGTTAGATACCATTAAATCATTCTTAATCACATCTCCGGTGTATTTCGACAACACTTGCTGCATTGATAATCCGCACGCTCTATGACATAGATAAAAAATGCAATGGTGACCGCACACAGTGGACAGAGTGTTTTGAAGCTGATTATTATGATACAATATTTTTGAGGATCTGTCTACTAAAAATGTTACGATGCTTGACGGGTAGAACTCGAAATCCGGAGAGAATCCATAAGAGTCAAAAAAGCTGGATTGACCATTCTCATCCAATGTCAGAGCTAGCCAGTGTTCCCCCGGCATGTGTGAAGGATGTGTGTTCACAATAAAGTAGGCCGGCCCTGGGAATTTGTCAGCTAGCAGCGGCAGCTGGTCGCACGGCCACACACCGCAAAACAAATCTCCCAGCAGATGACACATCAGGCTCTCAATTTCATGATTATTCATGCCTGATTAGATTAATAATAATCCACCAGCACACGCCTCTTTGAATCAATCTCTAAAATAGAATCATAACAAGCGTAGATGATCAGCGTGGTGGTATATGGCAATGGGTTTCTGAAGCGCATTTCCAATCTTAAATTCCCACTGGAAACTGGAGATAGAGCATCTGTGTCCTCACCCGGGTTAAGATTAAATGTGAATAGAGAGTATCCTTGATTAAATTCCTGACGTGTTATACTCAGTGGAAGATCTTTTAGATGTCGTCCTGTAGCCGTAAACAAGTTGTAATATTCTCTCACTGAATGACCTTGGTTAAAATTTGGCTGGAAGGCTTTAGCAGGAATTTGTCTGCCATCCTTACACAAAGCTAAATATTCCATATCAAAATGATTAAAGTCAAACGGATTGAGATTGCGTGTTCCTGTAAAAGCGTCATGATCCAGTAACGCAATCACCACATACTTGGGAAAGATGCCTAAGAAAGATTATCTTGGTTGCATACCCTTGAATTTTCAGGGATGGAATATGTTTTTACATTCACACGTGAAAGTGGATACAGAGCATTTGCTTTCATTAAAGCTGAAGCGTGCCCCAGTCGTACAGCTGGAGAGACAGTAACTTTTTTGATAAAAAGAGATGCTCCTAATATCTTGAGTTTGTAAGTGGAGTCTCTTGCGGCCATGAGACAAAAGGCATCGTTGGCTCTTGTAAGTTTAATTTTAAGGTAAACAGAGTTTAAAAGAAGTCTCTCGCAGAAAAATATGTCTGCATACAGGGGGCCTAGGAGATGTACCTCCCTGGAATTTGCCGTAAAGCCTGCTCTGCTGTTAAGACCTTGGTTAGGGCCGTTAGTTGTAACAATAGAGTTCAGAGCACCTGCAGTGTCTTTATAAAAAAGACCAGAGCTAAACTGGGTTTTTAAAGAATCCTCAGAAAAGTTTAACAATGTCTCAATCATGGCTCTATATGGATGTGTAGCGCTGGATTGTGAAATCATTCGATCTCCGAGAGTGACGTCACACTGACTGAAGATGGTGTTTAACGGGTAGTTGATGAGCCCTACAGGTGCATCATCGTTCCATTCTCGTTAGTAATTTTCACTCTGAGATGCAACAGCGTATCGTTGAGATCCAGATACTTTTCTCCGTCTCCCGGAATGAAAAACTCGATCGGCCCTCCATCAGTGATTGCTGATAAAGGCTGGATCTCGGTGTAAATTTTATCTTCGATCGATAGCTGCGTCATCGGGGCAGAAAATAAGTCCAACTCTGCCAGCGTGCACTCTGATGATTTGTTATGTAAAAGAGCCATTATTTAAATATATCAAAACTTGCGGATTACTTCCTTCCTCTTCGTTTGTCAGCTGCGACTGATCTCCTTTTTCGCGTTTGTCGTTGTTTTTTAACCGTCCTTAAACGATCACCAGGGGGTCTTGTTCTGGGTCTTTTGGATAAAACCATAATTCCTGAACCTTCTTGACCGTCGATGTGTGTAGAACCACTCATTTTACTCACGGCTCTACCGATGACATCCGAAGCGATATTTGATGCAGCCGTTTTAAGATGGGGTTTTGCAATTGCAAATCCTTTTTTAACCAGAGGGGATACGAAGCGGAATAATTTTGAAAATAATGATCCAATTCCGCGTCCGTACATGACCGGGGCCCCATAAAACCCTGGCAGATTACCGCCTGATTGACTTACATAGTAATTTACAAAGCGATTTGGATCACGTCTCAGACTTAGATGTACCATGTTCTCTCTTGCCTGCTTGATGCAGTGTTGAATGACCAGCGTAATATGAATGATAACCAATCAATCTTAGAGGTTATATACATATCTCTGGAATAGTTTATACAAATAAAATTTATCTCAGGCTACGTTGTGATATCACCGGTCTGAAGTGTAGTCTTATGACGGTCTTTCCATAGACGAAATTTACAGGAACGTTTTGGTCCGATTTAATTTCTATATTGATATTTTCAATATGTCTTCTGGAGACTGGAAGGTAGTGGGCGGGGTTAAACGTCTGAGTAATCATATCACTGAATGTGCCTTGTACTTTGACAGTAAAGGTGCAAAAGTGTCGCCTACTATTTGTGGGCTGACCACGTCGCTGTAACAGTATAGGTGATAGAAACCAGCCTTTATATCCGCCGGAAAAGGAGCCAGTTTTGGTTCAGAAACATGAATCCATTCCCCTGGTTTCACGCCCATCATATAAGCTAGAGTGCTGAAGAAGCGTATTTCATACGGACTATTTGCTTGAAATGCAAATCTCTTTTGAACTTTGCTGAATTTAATGCGTAAACCCGATTTCAATTTTTTGAAAAACATTTCCATCTCTGTCTCGAGTTGAACAACGCTGTTATAGTAGCCACTTCTGATCCTTTGCGTATTGATCTCCACATCACCAACCTTCCTCCATTCAAAGTAGGCATCATAATCCGGTAAATTATGCCATGTATGAGGGTATGAAATCTCGGCTAATGCAACCATCCATTGGCCTTCTAAATCAATATGTTGAGCTAAATTTACACGGAAACTTGAACTGGTATTATTTTTAAACACTTCCATGCTAGCATTAGATGGAAGAGTAACGTAAAAGCCATCATCCTCTACCTGACGGTTCATGATGCTGTGTCAACTGTGAGGTTTAGTGCAAACCTTTTTTATACGTTTCGAAGTTCATCAAACTTGATCCAACTGTTGAATTTCTCAGGCCAGTTTTTCCAGCTTACAAAAACCTGTTTGACTCCCTTGACCGTACGTCGTTTTAATATTTTTTCCACTTGATACATCTTGTCGTTAAATATTTTTACTTTTTGAAGTTCCTCAGCGTAAAAGGAACCCTCGATAGGTTCTCCATCCAAATCTTTGAGTTTGTATACAGGAGGAGAACGGGGTATCCGGTCATAGACTGTAAACACTTCATCCGTAAAACTCTGTTCGTATTTTTTGTCAAACACTCCACGGACCTTGGATATTCTGACAAGATCCCCTTGTTTAAACGTTGTCACTGAGTCCTTGCAATATCTGTTGGACTTGACATCATACAGATTCTGAAACACTTGAAAGGCATTTTCTGGGGTCACTTCCATAGGGCTCATTTTAATGCTGGAGTGGTAGGAATGGTTGTAGCTTCTAGCTAGGTTTTGCAGTACATCGACGTACCGCCGGGTATTGTTAGCTGTAAAATATCTCCACATCGTTGTTTTTAATGTGCGGTTAAATCTCTCGACCACTGAAGCTTTTGCTTCACTCGCTGTGGCAAAATGTTCAATACCGTGTTTCTCCATTAAAACTTTAAATTTCTTGTTAAAAAATTCTTTACCGGCATCAGTCTGAAGTTTTTTGGGGATCTGACTTTCTGTAAAAACTGATTCAAATGCCTTTACCACCTCAGCGGCTGTTTTCCTCTTCAAAACTCGTACATATGCCCTTTTTGAAAAGATGTCAATGACTGTTAATAAATAATTATAACCATCATTTTCCATGGCCAGAGCTTGCATGTCACAGAGATCAGCCTGGAACTGCCTCAATGGTCTGGTGACAAAAACTCTGTTTCTCGGGAACTTTATTCTTGCAGGTTTATGTAGAGTATAGGTATCTTCTCCTGATAAAAAATCTTTAACTTTTTCAACCGCAACCTTCTTTCCCGTTTCATCTTGCATAACCCTCCTCAGCCTATCTACACCCCCAAAACTTCCCGGATTTGAAGGGCTATAATATACTTTCTTCATCAGCCGTCTTCCTGCCATCTCTGCCTTATGCTCACTCTGCCGATTACTTGTTAAATAATGAGAAAAAACACACAGGAGGGTAGATTTATCCTTATTTTTATTTTTATTTTTTATTTTTAATTTAATATAAACAAAAAACAACCAGAAAACAAAATCAGATAAAATGCAGATGAATTCAAACACTACTAGCTTTTTAAACAACACTTTTGGGAAAGGTTACTATGTTCCTACTTTAATTGTATTTAATAGTAAAAAGAAAAAAGAAGAAAAATCATATAATGCAGATTAACTAAAGTACTGGAATACTAAAAAAAAAAAAATGATACAACAACAAGTCATCAAACATGTGAGATCAGTTTGTCAGTCCATAGCACTCTGAAACAGAGTTAAGTTGTTTGAGATGTTTCTCATCGACCATGCGATCATAACCGTGCGCTATTGCACTGTGGATGCCTTGTACCGATTTCAGTTCATATAAAACCGTCTTGGCAATCGTCTTCACTCTGAAGTCATCCGCTTGTATGCTTCGAAGTACCAGAAGATTCTGAATAGCAGGAATGAGTTTGGGGGTTACGAGTCGTCGTACGATGCGTTGAAAGTTGACTTGGTAATAATCCTCCCCCAGTACCTCCAGGCAATGGTGTTGACGCTGGCTTGGGTGGTTCGTTATACATCCATAGCAGGTTTCTCTGAGATAGTTCAAAGAGGTTATGTTGAATAAATGAAGTATCGCTGTTTTCACCGTATTGATGAGGGTGGTTGAGAACCAACCGTCAATTTCGTCCTCCTGGTTACTCTCATCCTCTGCTGAAGGCTGAGGGTCCTCCATCGGTTCCAGGGTTTGTGTAGGGGCTTCGGTAGAGGGTGAGTAGCCGGTGGCTACCTCCTCCTCCACGACCACCTTCATGTCTTCAGGCAGGACATTCGCGTCTACAGACTCAGCCATGAATAGCGGTGATGGTGAGCAGAGGTCTGGAGAAAGCGGTAGATATTTCATGTTGTATCCTGTAGGTGATGCAGGACTGTAGTGGTTCTCTGAGAATGAGGATGTTGAGGTGGATGGTGAGAAGAGGTCAGGGGAAGGCGGATGATATGGTCCAATGTTGAAGCTTTCATCGTGCTCAGGAGAGAAGTGGATCTCTGCTCGGTGGTTGTAGAGATCCCTGTATGGTGTCGGTCCACTCATTCTCATGATACAATTCTCAGTGTCTGTGAGCTTGCAGTTATCCCCCCGTATATATATCATAGGAAGGGGCGTGTCCTCAGAAGAGGGTTCGTTCTAAACGTAAAACAGGAAACGTCAGCGTTTTTTTCACTGACATGACATCGATCCAACTTCGTGACTTTTGGAAAAGGTCGGAAAGACGATGTCCAATTTCACTCATCTTCTCTGCCCAAGCTTCAAACGGCAGAGCCAGCATTGTCTTGAATACGCCGCAGTCTTGATTGAAAGCCTCCAACACAAACAGATCTGAGGGACTCGTCCGGTTGTTCCTGCGTCTGCTTGCCCGAAAAGACCAGCGGCCATTTGCTGTGGTTTTTGACCCCCACACTGCGCTAAAGAGAGGTTCTCTCTCAGCTATTTCAACATCGGATGGTATATGAAACATTCTCGCCCGTTTTACAGGTCAAGGAGACAGTTCATTTTCTTCTTCTTCTTCTTCCTCCCTCTCCTGCCTTGAGACTGTTTCAGGGCTATCATTAAGGTGCGGGATTGCAAGCTTTAACACAGCCCAGTCGCTGTGGGTGAGAGTACACAGAGCCAGTGATCCATTAAATACCTCATCTTGATCCAATTGATACAGGCAAAGCTCTCCTATTTCATACATGAAAATATAACCCCAGCTGCCAACCAGGCCATATGGCTCCAAAGACCATTCTTCCTGCAGAGTCTTGAACGGGGGTCTTTGTACCCTGCAGATGTAGTATGTTGATTTCTTAGGAGCATTCAATTCACGGGATGAATACTGGTAGACGGTCACTGGGGTTTCGCACAGAACTGACATACCTCTTGGCCGACCCGAGGTCTGATTTTCAACCATGGTTGTTGAAGTTGATTTTGGATCCTCATCATCGGTAGAGTATGTCACGACGGGAATTCCGATAGGTATCTCCGTTGAGGAAGTATATGATGCAGTTGCTTGTTCATCATCATCATCTTGGCACGCGTTGCGTTTCTCCTCCGCTTGACGATAAACTCTCTTAACTCTAGCCATTGTTGAACGGGTGTTCTTTTTTTCCAACGAATGCTGCATGTAAAGTGCAGAGTTTTATCTCTGTATTTAAAGTAAACACTAAGGCACGCCCTATTGTTTTCATTGGGTTATTCAAGGTTTAACGATGCTTACAAACACACCCCCTCTATTTTTAATTGGTGCTGATGCCAAACAGTTTCCGATAATACCATATTTGTCTTGTTCTATTTATAACAAACACACCCCTGTGTTTTAATTGACTCATTTAAGGTATCGCCCCTAATGACGACAACCAATCAGCATCCACTGTTACGCCCCCTTGGACACACCACCTGCTTGACCACGTGACCTCCTGCCCACATGGCGCCCATATGGCCCCCACCGGAAATCCCGCCCTCACCGGAAGTCCCACCCACCTGTCAAAAAGTTTGATGAAAGGGTGTACTTAAATTCTCTCACGCAGTGTTTCTATATGCAAATATCTCCTAGTTTCTTATTATAAATTTTGAAGTTAAATAACTTACTTTATAATAAAAAGCCATTTTCACTGTATCTCTGTCCTGGCAGCCAACTTTATTTAGTCTACTCATATCATAAGCACAGGTAAAGCTCTGAGATATTGCAATGATGATGGCTGCAAAGGATAGTTTCAGCCATTAATGTGCATCAAAAATGCCCCCACATTTAAGACAACCACTGCTAGAAATATTCAAGAAGAACAATTTTCCAGGTCATCAAGAACTTCAAGTCAAAGACATTCTATATGTGTTTGCTTTTTCATCCAATTCAATTAAATCCAATTCAGTTTTATTTATATAGCGCCAATTCACAACACATGTCGTCTCAAGGCACTTCACAAAGGGTTTGGAATGGTGCGGGGTTGTTGGGGAGGTTAAAATAAACCACTGAGTGTTAGAGTTTGGCCATTTTAGAATGGGCTATATGTAGGGGTACTAAGAAAAATAATAAACTGATAAAGTTGGTCCATCTAGAGCCCACTGGTGGCCATTGCTATATTGTCAAAAATTGAGGCACAATTTGTTCATACTCTGCTTATTTTAACAGGATCATGAACTGTTTCAGAAGTCAAAAGCAAAAATAAAATGTCTCAAAGATTTTAAAACTGTACTGTGGTGAACGTAGCGATCAACACCAAACACAAATAAGCCAAGAAATGGTGAACACAAGTCAGGATGTGAGCCAGTAGTGGACATCCAGCCTGTCAAAATGAATTGCAAAAGTTACAAGTAACAAAAGTTAACACAGTCAATATTGATTCTTTGCATATGAGACGTATGTACTATAAAAAGCCTTTTAAACTTATAAACTATTTTTATGTATGTTACAGAAACATGTAAAACAATCCTTTTGGTCGTGTACATGTCTTTATTGTAATGTTTAAAAACTAATTTTATATACAAAATTTCCTTTCTGTGTGCTTTTCTTTTTTTTTTATATAGTTGTTTCTGCAGATTTTCTACAACATAATATAGTATTTCATCTAAAGAAAATCCTCAGTGTCCCAGACTGCATTATTTCCGGCAAAGCAGCCAGGGTGAATAAAATCCATGTATGAGTTAGAAATGTAAATGTATCAGATGTAAACCAGAAATGGCAATGCTGAATAAAAATAGATTAAAAAAAGTAAAACCTGTTGCCGCCATGGACATCATTGGACGAGATTGTGGCTGCATGGCATGAGCATTGCAGGCTACGTTAGTATCTGGATGCTTCATGAATAACGACAAAAACCCTTTACCCTTTCCACTTAAGACCTGAGATGCGTGATTTGTCCAGCAGGTGGCGGTAGAGTGCAATCGAACAACCTCTGCTTTGTTACAGCAAAGTGCCAGAGGTGCTCCCGGTTTATTTATCATGTCAGGTTCACATGTGCCAAACCATCAACTTTTAATAAAACATGCAATCACCTGGCACATCTTACTATTTCATTTAAATGTCTTCACACGTAAGATACCAGAGATCGCATCTGAAAGATGTTAGAAATAAATGTGATTTATCGATTTAATAACCGGTTTTCGTTATTTAAAGTATGTTTATTGCTTTGTTACTGTTTGAAGCAACGCAGCGTATGTAGCTAATCTTTGGTCAATGATGTCACTTTAATAAATGTATTTTGTTAGGATCCTTAGCCCCATTTATTTCCACCCTTTACCATAGCAAATACGACCTGCAGCAGTAATATAGGCCCTTTATTCGCTGTGTGCTCTCTGAGATGAAAAAATCACGCTGTTTCTGCAGATTTCTCAAGCGTTGAGAGCGAAATATTCAGCAGTAGGCTAGGCTCTTTTGTTCCGAGAGCTGATCCAGATTCTGTGTGTGTGTGTGTGTGTGTGTGTGTGTGTGAGAGAGAGTGTGGGTGTGTGTGTCAGAGAGAGAAAGCGATGAGAAGAGATAGAGAGAGAGAAACACACAGCCAGCACAGAAGCAGCGTTTAGGATACAGCAGAGTGTGTGAGGCGGAAACAGAGGCTGTGGGATGCTGACAGACTCTTCATTGATGCTTAAAATGGCGAGAGCGTCTTGGACCCCATTGAGCCACTGAACAGTAGATTGGTTGGTCGGATCATGTCTTAGCTGAGATTGGACGCTTGAATTGCATTTTATAATTATTTTTATTTTTTAAATCCACTGCTTCCCTCCAATCAACGCTGTAATTTTTCCACGAGTGCTGGAGTATTATCTGTGTTTAAATGGCATCCAAACGGCGCCCATGCCTTGTTTCGTGCTTTTTGGGAATCCTTCTCAAAGCTTTAATCGGTAAGCCGCTCCACCAATATTACTGGAACAGGATGTTTTTGGCTGGATGTAATAACGTTTTGCTGCCATCCTGCAAGGAGCGTAATGCACGCTGGGTGTTCTGCACGCAGTGTAACCCTGAACTTGGCTGCTGTCCGGTTGTATACAGTCTGCAGATTTCCGTGTGAAGCTCGGAACTGATGTCTTGATTTGCGTAATTGCTTCTTTGGTGATTTGTAATTATTTTTCAGAACTTCTTATGAGTAATTCATATGAGCAAACTCAAATCCAGATGAGACTTTTAATGCAGCCAGCTCCTTGTTTTGGTGGGATAACAAGCTGAAGCATGCAGGAGTTTCTAACATATGCTTTTAGAATATTATATCCTATGCTTCAAGGAAATCAGAAAAATCATTTATGGCACATTTGTCTCTCCTTAACTTAAAAGTTCCGATTTCTAAGTAGGGCTTTTTATATCAGGGGACTTCAAAAGTAGATGGATTTATTGACTGGTCAGTCGTTAGAGCACACCACCCCATGGCTGGGCGAAATGACAGTGGTTATTGCTCAGAGAATAGATTAAAAGACTGTGGTTATTGCCTGCTGGGGAGAATATTTGTACAGATTAAATGTCAAGGTTGTCTCTCTACTCCCTTTTAAATGTTCTCCTCCATCCCTTTGTTCGCTATGACAGTCACTTTCTCTCTCTATGTGGGGGCCCCTAATTCAAAAGGCTGGAGAGTGTATTGAGTATTTGCAAAGCATACCACACAGGGACCCACAAAGGGCCCCGCTGGAATCATAGAGGCTACTGGTTCATAACATGTTCGCTCGCTCGGAGGACTGGGAACAAAAACTGTCAGAAACACACACTCAACCCTGTGATGGATGCAGTTCCAGTCTGCTCAGCGCATTGAAGAAATGAAGCTCGTTCAAGTGCTCGTCTGTCTCAGAGAGTAGATTAGGCTGCTCAGATAAGGGAGATTTTATGGCATTTTAAGCAGTGTTGATAAGGGAGAAAGAAGCAGTATCATTTATATCGGCCTTCCATCTGCTAAGAATAGAAAGTCCGAATTAAAATGCAGAAAATCACTAAAGTGAACAGATGGTGAGAAGTTTCAGTCAGTAAATGCTTACTTCATAATAATATTTTTTCATGGCTCTCATTGAACTTCATGCTTGTTTTGGTTCCTTCCATGTTGTTTTTCTCAAAGCACTTTAATCTTAAAATTAAGGTAGGAGAGAATTCACCTGTGATAGTATTGTTTAATATAACAATGATATTTCACTGACTATTCTTTTCTGACATCCCAATGTTCTCATTACTCTCCATCAGCTATAGCATCTTTACTACTATTATCCAAATATATATATTCACTAGTCTAACTGAACTATCAATTCTTTGCTATGGGCCGGTGACTGAGAGCCCATAAAACTGAAGCAATCTGTTATTTGTATGCAAGACATATACGCTAAAAATATGTCTGCCAATCCTGCTTAAGAGTAGTCGTATGTGATTCTAATATTGCAAACACCGATTTAGCTATAATGCTTGTGATTCAATATGTCTTGCAGGAATCATTAAAGTCACAATTTAAATAGTCTGTGACAACAGCATTGTTAAGCAGCCGATGTGCATTTCTTCTCTGTAAAATGTTTCACTTTGATATTTAGAGCTGTATAGAAAAAGAAAAGCAGAGTAACTATAAATTATATAAATAACTAGAAATTATGTCTAGGACACTTTTTTATGTGTGATTTTAAAACTCATATCCAAATCTAAAGTAACCTCTAGACATTTGACCTTAGCTTCATGGAAACCTGAGTCATCCAAAAACTGTGAATATTGCTATTAAGATTCGTACTGTTATAGAACTGATTCTCTGCAAAACATAATGGTTGGGAAGTAAACACTGAAGCATCTGGCCTTCTTTCTCTCCAGCTCATTAACTTCATTCTTTCACTTTCCTATGTTGCATTAGAATATTCAATTATCTTAGGAACTATCATCTCTGAATATCTGTTGTACCAGCAGATATAGCCAGAGAATATACAATAGGGTACTCTTTGAAAATCATGTGCATTAAGATGGGAAGACAAGAGTATTGATTAAATATTTATTAAGCAGGAGCCAATTGTTAGAATATAAGTATCAACATAGCATGCATAGTTCCCCCTGTGGAAAAAGGATAAACACAGCCCTTTAGCCAGAAATAATTGACTTTGGACAAAAGAAGATGAGTTGTTTTGTGACTCTTTTTAATAGCTCGTTTAACGTAAGGGTTCTCTGTAGTTTGATTAATGAACTTGAAACTAAAACAGAACCCTTGTTGAACATGCTGAAATAAATGCTGATTTTCTTTTATTGTTGTTATTTAATATACATCAATTCTAAGACCTAAAGGTGATATTTGTCTTATATGTAGCAATAATAATATTGCTTCTCCTCTTTATTTGCAATTAGGAGCAATTAATGGATCAAAATCAAAGAAGTAAAGACACTTATTAAACCTTTACAAAACATAAGTTGTTGCAGACGCTACAAACTTATCATATGAACTGTAATCAGTTTATGGTATTTGTTCTCATAAAGGTGAACCAACCAAAGAACTAGCATGATTAAGTCTTTCCATCCACATTTAGACAGTTTCACTGTAATTTCAAGGCATTTTTGCTGTTTGGGAGGTTTCTTTTTTAAACTTAAAGACAAAAACAAAGCTAAATATTTCTCATCAAATTCAAAGACAGAACCTCACATGTTGCTTTTGTTTATTTTTACATTAACCACTGAAAGATACATGGTAACTTTTCAGGTTTTTCGAAAACCCTAAAACTTTGGAAAGATTTTGAAATGCAACCTTAGTTTTAAAGAGAAAAATCCTGCATATTTTACTTCTAACCTCTAAACGTGGTATCAGTAGCTTAAAATTGTATTATTGCATCCACCTTCAGGTGGTATGATATCCCCACCTTGCATCCTGCTAGAAGCCTGCGCAGTATCCTGTTCTCTCAGCTTTGCTTGCTGCCTGCTAACGTCATATACTTGTAAAATTATCTTCTCCTTTTCTTTTTTCTGCCCTGTAGCTATAAATCTATAGTTCAAATCTCAAAACCTATTTCTCAATGGTGGTCAGTAAGCACCACCCTGAGCCACACTGAGTCGACCCTTCTTGTGCTTTTCTGGTAATCAGACAATCAAGAATTTTTAAAAAACATCATTACAATATGTGTGTTAATGTGTGTGTGCTTATCTTACCTTAAAAACCCACACTTCCATAGCTTCAAACTTGTGAACATGTGCCTAGGGCCATTATTCTCTACAGCTGTGCACCAAATCTCCATCTGCACACTCCCCTCTTCCCACAATCTATGAAAGCGCACAATTCACAGATGACCGTAACCTTTTTATTGTTTTCTTTTGTCATTGGAGCTGCATCATAATTAGCTGTTGTGCTCAGTTATATTTACTCTGACATTTCTCCCAGTGCTGTTTATGACCTTCGAGCCACCCAGATCTCATATTTGCATTAGCCGGTCAGTCGGGCAGAATGCTTTATTCGTCAGGAAAGACATTGCTGTCACATTTTCGCCATTAATGGAAGATACTCGGATTTGAGTTAAACACAAAATCATTAAAGCTATTTAATGTGCTTCTAGTGAATGGCACGTTAACACTGCAACATTATTATCACTTTGGTGCAGTGACATTGTCTGCTGTCAGTCTTTAGTTTAATGCAATCAAAGAAACTTGATGTTTCATTTATTTTTTCTAGAAGCATTTTGCATTGGTAACTGTCCTTTCTTGGATAAAACGATGAGCCCATGTGTGCATGTCTGGCACCTGTTTGTAATCAGTTAACAGCTTTCTTTGCTTTCTGGACATCTGAGGCCAGAATCAGGCCAGCTAAGGGTTAAATACTTCTCCACCACCACCCCCTTGTTCACTGATGTCTCTGTGGTCCATTTTACTTTCCGTCCTCTCTGAGGGGAAAAAAGAAGGAGGGAAGGGGGGACCACGTATGGAAAGAACACAGCCCAATCATGGAGGTATATTTTTTGTGCAGTTCTTTTTACATGTGCTCTTCATGGAGGGGCGTGTCGGTGAAATGGTCGACTGTTCCTGAGGAGTAGTACTTTTCTTTTGGAATGTTAGTGGATCTGGCCGAAGGGTTCTCGATTTTGACCCCCTCCTTTGCCCTCATATAGCCCATCCCACCAGATTCCAGGGCCCAGTACAGAGAGTGGTGGTGCTTAGTCCATCAGCAGCTGAAATATGATGCCAAAAGAGCGTGCTGGGCTACTCTTTTACAGAACAAAGTCATGCCTTGCTGTTTACACCCCCGAATACACAAAATTAGATCTCCTCACATTAATATGGACTCAAACCATCAATACAATTAAGCCACTGGAAAGTTTCAGTGAGAGTAATATCTTGTGTTTGCAGTGACCAGTGTTTAAACCTTCTGCCTGTAGTACAGTTTAAAGCTAGAATTCAAGTTTAGATATATGTTACACTACAGGAAAACACTTGCTCTTGATGCAATAAATCTAAAGAGCATGAATTCCCTTGTGACTGTAGCCTAAAATTGGCAAAAAAAACAAAGGCTTTTTATTCATCAGATGCAGGGACCAGTGAACAGCTACCGGAACATAAAGAGCATTCTAGTTTGTCTCAGTGAAAATAGAATAGATTAAAACATAAATATCCTTTATTGTCCCAAAGTGGGAACACTCAAGTGTGTCAGCAGCAGCATAAAATGCAAATGGAAGCATATAGATACAAATGTAAAAAAGTATAAAAATGAATAAGTAACCACAGTAAAGAAAAAATAAATAAATAAAACATAAGAAAAATAAATACTTTACAGTTATAAAAAATGGCATATTCAGATTATAAATTATAATCTGTCTGACCAAAGCTACAGCTCTGTGTGATTTCAGATATAATGCATAGTAATTGATAGTAACAGAATGATTTGACACAGCTTTGCTGACCTGGCAGAAAATATTAGGATGAGTGAGAAATATTTGGGGTGGGTGATATGGCAAGAATATGATATTATGATGTTTTTAATGTAAAATCACAATTTGTCTGAGTAAATCATAATTTAGAACAATAAACATTTCCCAATATATTTTAATGAGATTTTCTGAACTTATGTCAAGCACAATTAAAATGTATTGAATATGTTTACAAATTTGAGACTTAGTGTACAGTCGATCTCAAACTGTTTTGACTCCAAACGGCAAATGACAGCACTACTCAGGTTAAGTGCCCTGTTGCTCAGGGACACCAACAAGTGGTGACAAAAGCCCCACCCCAGCCAGACAATATTTTATGTATAATTTAATTTATTACTATAAATTTAAGATTGAGAGTAAATGCTATAATAAGTTTAAATTCATTTATTATATGTCATTGATGGGATGAAATTTCACTTATTCCCAGCTCTTCACCTCCTAAGTATGAGATCATTGTAAACCTACTGAAATCCTGTTCTGGCTTTTGGTTTTCGTGTGCCACCCTAAGATTATTAGTGCCCCCCATCAGGCCACACTTTTGAAATTTTTCCAGAGGTGCCCTTTCTCGCTACATAATAACCTTAACCTTAATCCAAAGGACAGATGTAAATAGCTAAGTGTGAACAGCCATTGGCAGAATGACATTATCACAATCTTTCTGGTTTTGGAGAAGATTATCAACAAGTTGTAATCCTCTACGATTTGATATTGTCAAACCACTAATCTCTAATAAAGATGAATACTTTAGGAGACAAACAGGTGTATTATCTATCGAATTGCTATACATGTTTCAAAGTAAATTTCTAACATCTGTTTTTGTGTGTATATCTCTCTTCAGGTGGGGTTTGTGGAGCTGAACTCTCCTTGAAGCTGGAGCCCAGCGACATCATTGCTGTTCAGGAGCAGCCGCTCATGCTCCACTGCCAGGTGCATGGCATCCCACCCATCACCACGCAGTGGAGGCGCAACGGCCTGCTCTTAACTCAGGAACGGCATTACACCACCTTCATCAACGGCTCGCTTCTGATAGCCCACTTCCAAAAGACCAAGTCTGATGGCTCATCTGATGAAGGCGACTACGAGTGCATGGCCCAGAACTCTTTTGGGCGCGTGGTGAGCCGAAAAGCCCGCATTCAGGCAGCCAGTAAGTTACTTTATTATTCTTAGGGTTTTTTTGTGTGTTTCATGTGGCTCATTTGCCTGCTTCCTGTTTAACCCATTGTTATTTCTCTTGTTAAATATGCTACATTTTTGTGTATCTTGAGAAAAAAGTGTGACAATTTGTCAGCATTGTAGTTACAAATCAAAATCAAAGCTGATTACTTCAAATGCATTCATTTGCAATGTACAAATTTGAAGATTGCAATAAGTTGTCTTATGTACTGTATAGTCACTTTTAGCTAGCTGGCTAATCATTTAAATATTTATAAATCATTGAGTTTAATTAACTTTCTGATGCTCATCTCTGGTGCTGCTTGGAAATTTAAGCCTCTGACTGCAGCTTTAACAAGAACTCCTGCTGAGACTCTCTCCACTGCGTTGTAGGAGTGCAATAAGCTGTAGGCAACTTAGCAACCCACTCACTGGTACAGGCATCAAGATGCATTTTCTCCAACCTGACGACCGAACTCCTTATTAAAAAAAAATAAAGATCCTCATTAAGTTCCAAGTTTTTGTTGCCATGGGTCATCTTTACCTCATCTCTATCAGATCATTGTAAGACAATCTGACGCTCTGTCCGCCTGATTTGTCTATCGTTGTGCAGCATGAAGTTTTCATCCCGCTTGAAATCAAAGGCCTCAGGGATACACAATCCACACCAGCTTAAAGCGATAATGCACTCTTCCATACTGTGCCAAGTTAAGGCTGTAGTCTCTGAAACACAGATGGACAAAGGCTCACAAAAGCCTGTTGATTCATAGATTATGTGTAGACAGAAAACGGCTGTGACCGATATAGCTTTTCAGCTCTGTGTGGTGCGAAGATTAGCATGGATGTCTCTGACAGAAAGGGAAAAGTCACTTTAGCACAATGGCTGGTCCTGTCAAACAACATGTAACCTTTAGGGCATGCATCTTGAAGTCTTTCTAAAATAAACAAGTCAAAAGAAATAATGCAACATAAATCAGTTCAATCGGTTGTAGAAGCAAGATTCAGTATGCTTTGTGCATCAGCAAATACAGGCAATGATTTGGCTTATTTGAGTTATTTAAGCTTGTTTAAAATCCCATAATATATTTATCTTTTATCACAGAAACATATTCTCACACTGAGAATCTTAGCTCTAATGCATTTATGCATTTAAATGCATAATGCATTTATTCAGTTGGGTAAAAAAAAATTTAATATTACCATATGGCACAAATATTGGTACAACTAACATTCCCTTTAAATAAATGTAAATGAATACTTTTTGTTTATTTATAGTTTTCTTTTTTAACTTGATCAGATTTTAGTAATCCATGACTATTCATGCCTTGGGGGTATACATGTGATATGACGAGGAACATCACTTTCAGCCACAGGCCACTTTGCTGGATAAGATCTTATATTTTCTGGCCACCATGTACAATGAGCATGGTAAGGAAGGAGAAATAAAATCTCCAAAGCTTGAGTGAACCTCAGAAAAATGTGGCACAATGGGGTCAACATGTATTCATAAAAACTGTTGCATGCTGGCTGATTTTTGGGTGGCAAAATGACAGAAAATAAGCCTTTTCTTTTCTACCATCACGACTGCTGGAACTTTTAACGGGGACAGTAAGCTTTGGTTAGATGTGTCTGAGATTAATCATCTCTGCAATAACCATGTCAGGTTGCACTGGTGATAAACAAACAATGAATACATGGAATAGTGCCTCATTCCCAGTATGGAGTATGGTTGAGGGATCTGTGATGCTGTGGGCTTAGTTCTCTTCTTTTAAATAAAAATCTGTCGGTGTCTGCTAGTAAACTGAAAGAGGGTGACCACTGGGTCCTTCAGCAGGACATTAATCCAAAAACATTTCGCCAAAACAGCACAGAAATGTGAGATGCAAAATCGGCCTTCTTTCTAGGATATTACGTTTCCAAACCTAAATGTGTTAAAAAAGCCTGTATGGTGAGCAGAAGAGAAGAGAGCACATGAAAAACTCTAAAGAGATTGTTCAAAGAGGAAGAGTCAAAGACCACTCTCTCTGAATAAACTAACCTTATGACATGTTTTAGGAGACAACAAGACCTGTTTGATTGGCAAAAGAGGATGTACAAAATTACAGCAGTGCTACCAATAATAATGCCATCAGTAATACCGATTAAATTTAGTAAAATTAACGGCTGGAGTTTTCAGTTTTATTTTTTAGCATGAGGTAAAACAAGATTAATTAGCCTCTTTTACATATCTTTACCAGAGGTACCAAAATATTTTGTCCATTGTATATGGTAGAATTAGCTTTTTCCACAAGTTTTCCTGGTAAATAAAATATTGCCAAAAACAGAGTCGTAGCCTTTTTAAGCCTCAAAACATCAAAATGGGCTTTCAGGTGCTCTTAGTGCACACGACAATGTATTTGTGTGGTATTTATGTGGTTTTTAAAAAAACATTGACTAAAAATTAATTATAAAGAGGAGGTTTTCTAATGCAGTCATCTAGTGTGACATTAATGTGCTCTTCTAGTGATTGAGTGTTATGTCAATGGCTCTAAATGGTGTAATAATCAGACATGATTTTAAGGTCTTGTAATTTAATGTCAAATTGCTACATTTATTCTTTAAAGATAATGTTAGAAAAACGTTTTTCATAATTAAATGGTTCAGAGCTGTTAATTAAGAGCTGTAGAGAGCAATTCTCTTTCACAGAAAAAAACAAATTAAACCTCATGGTTGATTTCCACTGTTTCAGCTAGTCTTTTCCATTCAGAAGACAGTTTCTGTTTTTTTGTTTCACTTGCATTGATTAGAATTACTAGGGAATTAGCAGAAGTCACATTCTGACCCCTGACCTCTGATATCTCAGACTGTAAAACACTCTCTTTAATCAAAGTATAAAACGGCTAAATTGCACTGTTATGTATCGATGAGTTAACTCAAGCATCTGTCAATTAGACTTTTCTTTCAGTCAATGTCTAATTTTATACCCATTGTTACCCAATAAGTCTGAGATTTGTGATGCTTTAAAAAACTAATTTTATTTGTTATGGCTGGCTCTGGATTCTCTCTACAACAGAGTATTAGATCTATTGTAGATCAAAGGAAAACAACGATGTGGGCACGGAGGAGTAATAAATATCAGTTTTTTGTTTCCGACACATTTCTGACGTTACAGTGTCAGAGAATATCTCAGTTTTAATATCATAAATGTATCTTAATTCATGGAAAATTATAAATTGTTTCTGGCAAATTTATGACTTTTTGACATCAGAGACTATACTTTTTTCTTGTAAATATGTGAAATTGATCTAGAAATATCTGAGTTCCTTGTTAGAAAGGTATTCCTGTGTGGCCACGTGTTTTTTTTCCTTGATCTACAATGGCTTTAATATTTCTCTCTGTGGTGTCTTATGGAGCAGAATTACAAAGATAATTCTGAATAAGCAGAGATAACAACTTTGCTGCTGAGGTTTTCTTAATTTCCTTCAACTCTTTGCTTCAACATAAGTTGCAGGTCCTTATAATAAATTGTCGCATGAGCTTCATCTTGAGTATGAAATATACATTGTTCCTTTTTTCTTTCCTATGTTTTTACATAATAAAACAAAACAAATATTTTTGAGTGTGTTTGTGCTCCAAGACAAGTGTGTTTAAATGTAGGTGGTCTTGTGCTATTTGCTGTGTATTTGTTTTCTCCCAGAACAAAGCTCTGACTTGTATCACTGTGATATGGTGCGTGGTACGATTTACTAAACCCTCTTTATAGCCCACCCAGTGGATAAAGCCTCTATCCAACCCTTCACGCCATCACCCTCTTTAAATTTCACTTTTCATTTGCTTGACAACCGTTTGTGGGGATTCGCTGCTGGTGGCTGGTGTTGGACAGACTCCCTGCTGCCCATATAAATCTGCAGTTGGTCCCAGAAACGTTTTTTTTTCCTGCCCAAAGGTTATCTCTTTAATGGTGGGTTCCTCTCGTTTTGTGTCTCCCCTCTTCCCCACTTCCTCTAAGACTTCCTCATTAGCTTAGGTTCAGGAAGCTCTTTATCATTCATACCAATGACAAGCCCAGTATAGTGGACCCGGCCGCTGCTCCATCCCCCCACAGCAAAAACTGTGTCACCAGGCACGCACCATGACAGCTTCACGTAACAGTAAAAAAAAAGCATTATTTAGCTTGACATCTTATTTATTTTAGAGAATTTACAGAACACATAGTGTCAGCCTTTTCTAATCAGATAAATAATGTAGGTTTTCCGAATGTGACTTTGATGAAAGAACTGACTGAAATAATGACCAGTGAGTGTCTCATTTGTGTTGGTTTAATCCCCAAATATGTCTCTTTAAAACGGGGTGTTTTCAGGCCTGATAGGACTCAAATATGTCACATTTGACTCCTTAAAGCTCTGTGGATGGTTTATCGTGTGCAGGTAGTGAAAGTTATTTGTGTGGCATTGATGTAAGATTACGTGACAGGGGTTGTTTTGTTGTGAGCTCTGTCTCACTCCCGACTGCCTTCATAGTCTCCTGCCTCGAAGATCACTGGAGCAACATCCCTGCCATCTTGTTGTAGCTTTCTTTGTCTCCCAGCCAGCCAGAGTCCATTCTCAATCTAATATCCCCCTAACCCCTCGTTTACCACCCCTTTGTTCACAAGGAAGCAAATTGTCTCTCTTGTCATATTGGTTAGCCGTATATAGTACTGACATTTAAAAATTGATGTTTGCTTGAATGAGATTAGCTTTTCCTCTTTATTCTCACATGGTTAGGATTATTCTCAGGCATGCATGAAACTGAAGTAATACTCACTACATTTATGTTCTTTTTTTAATTTAAGCAGGAGTCTTTGCATTTAGCTACAAAACTAAAAATGTAGTCCTTCCTCCATTTTTCTTTCTCTCTTCATTCCTCTCATTGGTATTCCTGTCATTTAAACATCATCTCGGTGCATATGGACACGGTGAGCTGATATTGACTCACATAGTCCACCATGATGTGGTCAGTGCTCCATCTGTCTGCCTGTGACTCAGATGGATTCTGGATAAAAGAATATTTTTTTAATTAATTTCTTTGGCTCTGTACCAAGGAGGCAGACAGCGAATAACATCTCCGATATGTGCATTTTAATAACTAAAGGTGTAACATTTATTTGCACTATGCTTTAAAGAAGTCACAATGATGTTACCACAGCTTATTACCAGTCTGCACAAACGTGTTTTTATCAACTTGTGTGAAGTGCCATGATAGAAAATTAGTAGGTGAAGGTGCTATCTACAGCATTCCACACCAATCTAATGCATCAATGGCTGTTAATAATGACACGCAGAATCTTGATCAACCAATTGTTTTTTGAGCCATTAGTGTGTTTTAGAATGGATTGCAGGAATGGGAAAGCAGGTAAATGGAGAGGTGATGAAAATATGACAATGCGATGGTCATATATTCACTTGTGGTAAGCTGTTTATTTATTTATTTATTTGTCATCCTTGATATCCAGCATCAACTGTGCCTGCTACTTTGCAGCTTGTTTAAATCGAATAGGCTTCTAGGAACAACCAGATACGATATAAATGCCATTAGATTCTAACAAGTCCTAGTCCTAGTGAAGGGATAACCTGAGCCAAATAAAAAAGCTCTCAATACAACGGTCTATGTTTGTTCCAACCCTCACCTATGGCAGTGGGACGTATCATGACTAAAGAAACATAGCCCCAGATTATAACTCTTGATATGGACTTAGCATTAATAAGATAAATAAGGTAAGGAATGTAATCATCTAGGTGCCCTCCTCACTAATGATATCAAACACTGATTTAGTTATTTCACTGCATCCCTGATAATAAAAGCCTTTTTATTGGCCTAAACTCTCAAATTTAACGACCATGACTTTGTGTGGTGTTGATAAGTTTAGAACGTCATAGATCCTTCCATTTCCTGTAAGGATGTACTTTGTCCTCTGAGGGTTATTTTCTTGTCAAGAAGCTGAGTAAACTGCTGCTCTGAAAACCCTTCATGACAGTAGCCCTGTGAATCTCAATTATTCTTGAGGATGACACATCATTGACCTTGGAGCTGTGGAAAATCACCAAGGGATCCCAGACTGCAGTAATATTGTCTTAGACTGCTGTGTGTCTTCATGTTGCAGAGTTGAATAGGATGCAGTTTAAAACAGGGCTTCAGAGAGATTTTCTAAGCATATTACTATTATTCAAATCACTTCATTTAGCTAATTGCTGATCAAATATTAATGAAAAGCATTCATCACTAATTATGATTTATTAGAGAAGTGAAAACATTGCACACTGGGAAACCAAAAAGGCATCTGTCCTGGCTTGTTTCAATGATTCACATGAATTCCAGTCAACTTATTTCCCAAAATCTATCAGTAAATGCAACAAAACAGGAGAACACTGGTTGCATGTTTGCTTAAAAGCTAACAGGACTTATCTATGGACAGAAGAAATATATTCCAATACTCGGTTACTTGCTTCAACGTGTTAGATCTTAGCTGCTGCATGGAGCAGAACGGATATCCTTAAGCTCTAAAAATACCTCCTCATGTAAAAGGCATCAAATGGTAAATAAATCAGCCAGAGGAGGTAGATGGAAACAGATGGGTGATATATATATTTAACATTTTGAAACAACCATTACTACATTTATTCCTTAAAGTCTGTGCTAATTGCTGAGTGGTTTCTATCTAATATGTGGGCTGTAGAATGACAAAAGATACATGGATGCTCATGTAGAACCTTCAAAAGTAAAAGTTAAAATGCACTAGAGGAAAAACATCGGATGTAGTACGGAGTGCTGACATTCACGAACTCTGACCTTGCTTTTTTGCCCACTGTAAGCATTTATTTACAACTGCTTTACTGCTTTCCTAAAATTTGTCTAAACTGATGGTAAAAATATTTTTTATATATAATCTAAAATAAGAAAAATCAAACTTGATTGACTTTCCTGTTGGTCTCATAAAATTTCTAAATGCGTTTATTGAAAATCTCCGCAGCTTTCCCTGGCTAAAATAAGGTGTAAAAGAAAAAAGAAAAAAAAAATATATATATATGTATATAGACACAGAATTGCTTTACCCTAGCAAGCCAAACAACTGAAAAATACATGCAAACCAAATATTGAGCTGTAAATTTGCTAATTTGGCATTCAGTTTTTGCTCTTGTCTGACTCTGCTGCTTGTGTGGAATCTGTTGTTAAGGTCTCTGTTGGTCTTCAGACCACCCTAGCAATCCTCAAACAAACAAATGAATAGGGGGCCAAAAATTCCTTCTGCCTCCATTTAGGGCTCAAGGGAGGAATTCCAGAGTAATAGAGGTGAGAGGTGAAAGGAGACGAAGCAGAGTCCAGACCAAAGGTTAGCTGACACCGACTACAGTCCAAATGTGGTATTTTACTTTGCTCTGTCCTCATTAAACCTGCATACTCAACCAACACACTGCGGTAATGTAAAGTTTAGGTTCAAGTTCAACAAACCAAAATCAGCTTTATCCTTCAACTTTTCAACAAAAGGAACAAGCAATGGTTGTGGTCTTTCATCCCTGAAGTTTATGCTGGTGTTTCCGTGACTGCAGGCTTAACTAGGCTGGTTCTTGCTACTGCCCTGTCACCGCGCTTCACTACACTTAACAGAGCCTTTATGGCTACACTGTGCAGTTAAAACACTTACAGGGCTTGCGGCATCCACCCATAAAAGCCCCAAAACTCCCTCTTCCTGTCCACTCCTTGGCGTAAATTTTGTTTTGCATGTGTGAAAACGTGAAAAAGGGCAGAGGTGAAGCCACTGGTAGATGATTTTCCTGACACAGCCACATGCACACACATACGCACACTACAGGGCCTCTCAGTCCAGTTTTCCACATTGTTTAAACTGGGATCAGGAAATCATCCTGCCAATAAGCAGAAGAGACTGAGACAAAAGGCCATATAGTGATGGTCAGGCAGCAGCTTTGGGCCTCTGCCATCTCTCCCCCACTCAGCTCCATGCGTGTTTGTGTGTTTTTGGGGTACCTCTCGCCTCAGAGCAGTTCTTATTGTGCAGCTCGGGGTGTTGAAGTGGCTGGGAACAGGCAGGGGCTGCATGTTCAGCCTGTGGTTATTCTGCTTTGTGGTAGTGGCCTCAGCATTTGTTGTCCTGGCTGACTCAGCTAACAGCGGCTGAGGCCTCTTTTGTCACTGCTGACTCTGAGTGGGTGTGTTTTTCCTTGTACCCCGGCCCCTCAACCCACATTTCACCAATGACTTAGAAATACAGAGGTCCCCCCTAGGGGTTTGATAGGTGGGGGGTTATCTGGGAAACTTTGACCTTTTTGAGTGCGCTAGTGCGGAATAGCCAGTATCTTTTATATCTCCTAACATTATGCTACCCCTCTTCCAAAGCTGCACCTCCTCCTCTGTCCCCAGGGGAAACCCACCCCCTGTCTGTTGGCCCCAGGGCAGAGGCAGTGACCTTGGCTTTGGCTTATAAACAAAAGTGGCCCAAACCTGCTGCTGCATCACAGCTCCAGCCTCTATGCCTCGTAAACGAGCAACGCAGCAATGCATTGAAAGGCAAAAGAGCAACATATGCACAATGTCCGAACTCAAAAAGTAATTCAGAAGGTGCGCACATTTGCTCCATGGCTTTACCTTTTCTGTCATATTTTATGAGTGCCAGAAATGTGAAGCAAAAATCCTTCTTCCTTCTCACAATTAGAGTGATTAAGTTCTGCAAGAAAGCAGGGATTTGACCCAAAATGACACGGATTAGTGATAGCACACATCTTTGTGGTCCTGCTCCAACTGCAGCCATTAAACTTGCCATATTTGCACATCTTTGTTTTTTTTCTTTGTTTTTTTTAGCAAAAGAAGTATTTTTCAAATCACTTTTAAATTATAATAATGTTTTTGTGATGGAAAATAATTAGTTTCCCTATGCATGAATTGTTAGTGACATCATGGTCTGAATGTAAAATGGAGATCTGTTGTAAGAACATGAACTCTCTGAGATCCAAAGTCTTTACTCTCTTCTTTGCTTCCTCTATAGTTGTCACAAAGACCCTGAAGTGTTTGGGGTCAAAAGCCTGTCTGGCTGCTGCATACGTGGAGTCGGTCACTGGGGATAAAATAAATTCCACAGGAGCCAATTAGAGGAGGTTACTGCTGCATGGCACAGGATGAAAGATATTGGGGATGGCCAGTTTCTCCCTGACAACCTGTATGTTGTCTGTAACTCTACTACTTCTAAGAGCCAGGAAGGCTGGCAAAATATGGAGCCCAAGATGCCTGAATTACAATTTATGTTGTTATACTTCATGTTTTACAATTTGTATATTAGAGAAAAGTATGTTTTACCTCTTTGAAACAGACACAGGAATCCATTGGGAATGTTGTTTGGGCAAAATAAGATAAATAATAAGGTTAGTCTGAACCAGTATTGAATCATAAATGTCATTTTGGAAATGTAAAAATGAGGATTGAGTGCAGAAAGGTGAATGCAGCAGATTTTACTCAAACAGCTATATCATATCAATGTTTGCAATATCGCAAGAGACTGCTTGAACACAATGTTTGGTACGGTATTATACATCAAGTCCCATGCACACAAATTCTACATGTCAATAGTATATTGGCAGGTTGGATGAATTTGTCACGATGTGTTTTGGGGTTGGACCACAGCGCAGACAAGAGCTCGGGAGCAGCATTTCAAAGCAGTCTTCAGTTTATTTCAAAATATCAAAGTAACAAAACACTGTAGGTGTAAACCAGAGTCAGGAGTCCAAACTTACAAAGTCACTACAGGAACATGCGGAACTCGAAGCATGGACGAGGGCAATGAACGAAGGTGTGAGACGAGCAGAGAGTTGTGAACGAGGTGTGAACGAACAGAGGAACCAGCAAGGAACAAAGAGAACAGACCAACTAATATACAGAGAGACATGAGAGGGTAACAAAGGGCAGACAATCAAAGAAACAGGGAACAGGTGTGACATGGACGCAGGGAGACAGAGGGAGCAGGTGAACCTAATAAGACTAAGACATGAGGAAAGGGACTAATTAACAAAACAGTGAAACAGACCTAAATGAAAACTATAGACCAAGATAAAACAGAATCAAGAATAAACATGAATTAAAGGAAACTGAGAACTGGAGGTAACACAACAACCTAAGATCTAAGGACTTAGCAAAAAGAAACCATAAAGGAACCCTGACTACAAAAGTAAACAGTAACTAAAGCTAACCTATAAAGGAGGGACTGGAGAATAAAGATAAACTAGAGGAAACAGAGCTAAGAGGGACAATGAATGTAAAGGGGACAAAAACTGAGTAATTAACAACTAAAAGAGGAAAACCACTGACGAGAAGTAACAAAACAGAAAATAAAATAAGAGTGCAAAGGAACCAATACCAAAACATGAATATAAGACGAGAGCAAAGCTAAGGAACCAGAGAACTATAATAATAATAATAAAGAAACCATTCTAAGTAAATAGGGAAGCAACACTAAGGGAACAAGGGCGAGAGGAAAACACACTGGGAGGGAGAAGGAAACCAGAACAGCCAGGAAAACAAAATACCCAAACATGAATACAAACCAAAAACCTCTAGCTAAAGTAAACAAAAACACAAAAACCCAAAACAAAGTCCAAAATGTCACATCCTGACAGAATTGACAACACTAGATTTATTTTTTGACAGCTGTGAGGCTAAAGCTCATAAAGATTAATGGGGATACTGTCAGAACGAAGAAGAAAGAAAAGACAGAAAAATATGGGTTAGTTACAATATTCAGCAACAGTATCTCAATTGCATGTTTTCCTGATAGCCTAATCAATACAAACCAATTAGAAAACAGCAAATAGATTTATAAAGTATATCAGCAACAATCAGGGATAAAATAAACTGTACAGAAAGATAGAATGTAGAGTAATGAGGGAGCTCCAGGTCTCTCCGGATCTGGAGATTGGACCTTGAGACATGGAGAAAAATTCAATTTCAATGCTACGCCATGACCTTCTCACCCCAACAGCTTTGCTTTCAGGGTCAGCATTCGACTAGAAGAGTGATGCAAAGAGTGGATGTACCCTCTTAGCTCCAAGAAGTCTGCCTCTGCCGTGAGAAAATGCCAGAATGCTGCTCTCCAGACCCCAAAGTTGTAAATCATCTCTGTACCGTGTGCATTATCAACACTTAAGATCACATAAAATCCCTGACAGGGACATGTGCTCAGTGGCTGTACGTATGCTGACTGACTGCTTGCACAAAAAGCAACTGCACAGTGTGTGCTCAGTCTGCACATGAACATGTGACCGAGATCGTTTTTTTTCTGTGAAATCTAACTAAAGACATTTAATTCTATCCAGAACTAAGGAGCAATCTCAGGCTCCATCTGCAGACTTCAAATAGCTCTCTTTCAGTGAGTGTCAAAGGATGAAATGTTTATTTTTCCTTTGCAGGTCGGAAATTTGTATCAGCTTTCCAGCTGGTGCCTTTAATCATTTTTACGAATCTGTCTCTCCTATTTTTTCTTTACAGAAGTCGTTTTATGTCACGCGTTAGTGAGTTGTAAGGTGGACCACTTCATTGCCATGGCATGAAAAGATGAAAGATGATGCTTGTAGCATAATAACCCAATCCATTTTCCAGCACGGGCATTATTTGTGAGTGGGAAGACAGCTTTACAGGGTTAGCTGGCTGATGCTGGGTTGGGCGAGCCAGTGATATGTGCTTATGTCTGACAGCCTATGGTAGAGCCCCTCCCATCCACTGTGGTGGGAGGCAGTGGTGGGAGGATGGCAGGCTAGATGAACCTGAAGACTAGAGTCGTCCTAGCTACATGTAGCCCATGTGTTTCCATATTAGTGGGCATCACTTTACATCCCGTGCAATCCTTATAATACCAGATTTCAGACAGATAACTGTTCTAAAATGAGGGGTTATTTACCTGTTTGGAAATGTTTACACAATTCATGGTAACAAACACAAAAAATTAAAGGAAAAACTTCAGTTTACTAGTGTTAGTGAATCAGTTCTCTAAGTTTATGATTCTGTCCACATCAACTGTGCCGAGTTTCCCTTTTTGCTGAAGGAAAACATTCTCACAGCATGATGCTGCCACCACCATGTTTCACAGTGTGGGTTGTGTGCTCAAGGCAATGTGCGATGTTAGTTTTATGCCTCGAAGCATTTTGCATGTAGGTCAAAAAGCTGGGTTTTGGTCTCATCTGACTAGAGCACCTTCCTTCACATCTTTGTTGGGTCCCCTACATGGTTTGTGACAAATTGCAAACTGGACTTTTTATGGCATTATTTCAATAATGGCTTTCTTCTTTCCTCTCTACATTAGAGCTCAGATTTGTTGATTGCACAGCTAATTGTTTTGGTGTCAACAGATTTTTCCACTTGAGCTGTGCAACTCTACGGCTTCTCCAGAGTAATTAATGTTCTCCTCAACCACTCTGTCAGTTTATGTGGGTGGCCATGTATTGGTATGTTTGCAGTAGTAAAATATTCTTTCAAATTTTGGATGATGGGGTCACAAGCACTCTGTGTGATGTTCAAAGCTTGGGATGCTAAAACTTTTCCATATTTATCCTTTCTGGTATCTTCCTTGTTCTCCATGCTGTTTGTTTGATAATGTTATCTGACAAACCCATTAACAGTCCATTAACAGAGATGCTGTATTCATACTGAGCTTGAATTATATGGAGGTAAACTATTTACTAATTCTGTAATATCTGAGCACTGTTGGTTGCACTGTATTTTATTTAGGCTTATCCGAGTAAAGGGGGCACCACACTTTTCAGATTTTTTCTTGTATAAAATATTGAAAACCATGTATGATTTTCTTTCCACTTCACAAATACGCACCACTTTCTGTTGGACTGTCACATAATGCCCAAATGTGATACATATTTACATTTCTATTACTGCTGCTAATGCACAATGGTGGTGTGTTAGGCACATCAAAACATGCTGATCCATTGATGATCCTTCTTAGCTTTGTTCTAGTTTCAGGCATAACCCCTTTTAAAGAACCCTTTCAAAGACTTAACTGGACCCATCTGTTCTTTTTCAGCAAACTTCAGCAGGACACATCCGGTGTTTGATGAGATTTAAACATGTAAAATTAAGCCCCTTACTGGTCTTGGAGTATTTTTACATTAACGTATCCAGAAATGGCATACGGCTAATCAAATAATTGTTGCAGTCCCACAATATACCATGTACCTTTCATTTTCACAGTTGTTAAGCTATTTCAACCTATACAGCATTGAACTCATGAAAGGAAATTATACACAATGCATGTTACCTCAACCATTTGAGAACAATTTTTTTAAGCTGTGGTGTTTTTATTAATATGTATAAATATACACTACCGGTCAAAAGCTTTAGAATGCCTTTCTCATTTAATGGTTTTCTTTAAGTGTATGACTATTTGCATTGTACGTAGATTTTCACTCAAGGCATCAAAATGTGAATGAACACATGAGGAATTATGTAGCAAACAAAAAATTGTAAAATAACTTTAATTATGTTTTATATTTTAGATTCCTTAAAGTAGGCGCCCTTTGCTGTAATGACTGAAATATTAACCTTTGGCCGTCTCTCAATGAACCTCTGGGAAGTTCTTTCAAGACCCTTTGGAAAACCATTGCAGATGACAACCTCATGAAGCTAAGGGTGCAAAGCAGTAATCAGAGCAAAGGGTGGCTATTTTGATGAATCTAAAATATAAAACCTTTTACAGTTATTTCACACTTTTAGTTTGCTACATAATTCCATGTGTGTTTATTCACTGTGTGTTGCCTTTGGTGAGAATCTACAATGTAAATACTCATGAAAATAAAGAGGCCCATTAAGTAAAAAAGTGTGTCTAAAACCTTTAACCGGTAGTGTAAATAAAATGTTAATTAAAAAAAATGTCTCTATGTCAGTAGCACAAATTGCATCCTTATTAAATTGATAATTCAACAAATTGGAACTTCGGTTTATTCTGGAATATAAAATTTCATCAAAAATGTAGATATATATTGTGAAAAAGCAAAAACTGATTTTCTTTCTGTTCTTTTAGTATTTTAACACATTTTACTCCTTATGAACAATCTATGGACAGTCCATAACAAGTAATGTTTTTTCCTTTTTTCAGTTCTTGAGCTTTAGCCTTGGATTTGTCGCTACAAAGGGCAGAAATGTCTAGTTTATGCAAATCCAGGGCTTTTCTTTGTTTATTCAGACCCTGAAAAACATGTTTAATTATTTGAGGGTACAAGCATGCTTGTAAACATTTCTGTGCAGTCTTTTGTTTGCACCTACTATAGGTAGCAGGAAAGACAAAGGGCCATCCTTTCGCACCCAATGTCTGGTAAAAATGGTTGGTAATGACAGGATCTGCTCCTGCCTCTCCTCTCTCCACTACCTGTGTATGAGTTGTGGTTATATTTTTCCACTGATACGGTGAGAGCTCAGCTTCATGCAGTGGGAGTGGCTGAAGAGTCATACGTTTGCATGGACAAAAGAGATAGTGAGGTTACTGATTGTGCATTACCATAAATTTGCCAGATTTAGCAGGTTTGGGGGTAAGCGGAGGCCTGGGTGATCCCCAGCGATCACAGTTGGCTGCCAATCTCAGTGGAGGAAAATAGGGAGACCAAATAAAAGAATAAAGAAAACGTAAGGACTGGAGGGAAAACTGGAAATGTCTAGCTGCTGTGATAAGAAGATGGGCTTTTGACAGTATCCACACATCACAAAATGAGCTGGTGGCAATTTGGGCAGCTCCTTTGGTGGTCATGTTAAACGCAGCATGTTTTTGAAGGGCTGAAGCCATTTGCAGCTTCCCTGAAATGATTATGTTTATTTCCAGTTCCATTTATAAGTCTTTTTATTAAGTTTCAGTCCTTACATTTTTCCTTCTTTTTTTGTGCAGTTGTGCATGCTAATTTGTTTGTCCTATTAATAATAATTAATGCTACAGAATGTATTACTCCTAATAAACAAGCTGATGCTTACTAAACAAACTTTATTCTACATGTTAATGTAGAGAAATGTGGGTATGTAAAATATTTCCTCATTTTCCTTCATCATCAGTCTACTCTCTCTGTCTTCGACACAATCGGCTGCTCTTCCTTCACTGTGTCACACTTTCTTGCCCCCTTCATCACCCCTAGAACACATCTCTGTTTGCCACACACATGATGGCACCATGTTGGTTGAGATTGTGATTAATAGCTGCAGCTCAGCCTAAAAAATTCCCCTGAGTGGGTTTCAGTTGGCTTACGCAGAGAAGAAACTCATTACTGCTGTCAGTTGGGATGATGGCGTAGGGACGGCTAACAGGGACTGTATGTGGGTGTGTGTAGGGGAAACAGAAAGAAAGACACAAATGTCTGAGCATGTCACTAAGTGCAGGCATGCCTGTTCACCCTTTCTATACATAAGCTATCAGGAATTAATAAGAGTTTCAGTTAAAAAAAAAAAAGAGTGTGTGTCACAGGTCTGGTGTCGAAGTAAAAAGGATAATTTCTCAGAAAAGACTGAGCTGCTCTCTTTCAGTGGCCTGTGCACACAAATGTTCAACTTAGAAGTCTTTAATGCATAACCCCTGGACGCGTGGTGCTCTATCACCGCTGTCATTTTCTTCTACCATATGGTGTTTGAAGCTTTGAACCAATTTAACTCTATTTCTGCACATCGCCATCTTTCAAGTGGGACTAGATCTGGTTTCTGATACAATATGGTCAACCTGAAATCATGCCATGGTGTAGTATTCACATATGCGTAAAAAGGGTTGTGATATTGGTACTGCATGGAATTAAGGGCATATTAAGCATTTCTTATTTATTTTCATCATTTATAATCATATTTTATTTTTTTGTAAATATATATTTCATCACAGAAAAAGGGATAGAAACAATAAATCAGCGAGGCCCAAACAGCAAGTCCATCTAGAGACCATGCCTCCTTTAAGGCATGCTCAGATTGCGTGGCAAAATCATGTAAAATTTTGATTTACATGTTGAATAGGTTTTTTTAGATGGAGCGGCGGCTTGTTTTGCTAAAAAGATTTAATGTTTGGGGTCTGGGAATGAGTAATATTTTAGTGAGCATTTATGTTTTTTGGGTTAATCAACAAAAAGACCATTCAATAAAGTAATTAAAACTGTTTAATTCAGCTTATGAATACATTTATTAAAATTTATTTCTTTATTGTTTTGTATCAGTATTTCATTATAACAGAATAAAATGTTTATATTTACATATAATACAGTTTGTTTAAATTATCTACAATTTCCAGCCAATTCCCAGAAATTTACTGAAATTCACAAATTTAGAACATTTCCAAAATTCCCCATCATAGCTTCCTATGGAAGGCTTAAATTTATCAGAAAGTTTCCACACAACTCAACTGACATCCATGTGGGGCAGACCTGAGCGCTGCTGAAACACTGATCATTAATAATTAAAATGTTTAAAGCAAACAGCTTAGCTTATTCAACAAGAGAAGGTAAGTTTTGTTTACACACAATTAGCTGAAAATGCAAAGAAAAAATTTTATGCCGAGTTATCAACAAGTCATATCAAAACACAGAGAAGGGGAGCTAACGGTAGCCTGCTGTTTCTGTAAACTCCGCCCTTAGGCAAGATACTAGCTGAGCGAAGTTTGTGTTTGACTAAGGACTCTTTTAGCTGTACATGCCAATCAAATAATTATTGAGGTGAAGTGCTTTTAGAATACTGTGTCGGCTTTCTGAAACAGATTTAATCCTTGGGGGAAAAATATTGGTGGCTATTAAAAAAATCAGTATCTGAGGTTGGAAGGCTTCATTTCTATCACCCTAATTTTTAGCTCCCTCCGCAGACTCTATCAAATTCAAGTTGGGACTCTGACTGGACCACTTCAAAACATTAATACTGCTTCCAGAAAATTGTTAGTGAAATTAAGGTATTACTTGAATTATAACTTTGTCAGGGGTATTAAAACATTTGGGCTTAACTGCATGTAACCAGCTGCATCCTCTACTAACCTTCTGGCACTCAAAATCAAAACAAACCAAAACAGCAAAATCAATGATTGTGAAAAGGGAATCTTCTTAGACTGATTGTTCAACAGTTTCCTTTAGAACTTGGAATTCAGAATCTTTCAGATTTGTATGTTTTAAAAAAAATCTTGAATATTACATCTTGTTAGTTTTATATTTAGAATTAAATAAATGTGCGCTCAAACTACAAAAACGGTGTCTGATGTTCTCTGCAAAAAATACTGCTCACATCAGCAACCCCAAAGGATGTAGATTTGTGATAAACAGACAGCTCTGGACATTTTGCCCCTGCTGCATCTCTGATGATAGATTTGTTTGCGTCGGTTGTTGATGGGGCTATGTTCTTGGAAGTTGTGAGGTGCAGATTTGCAAATCAGCCCAGGCAGAGAGAGAGATAAATGCAAGAATGGAACCAAACCTCTTAGGCCCCGCGGACCTCCCTCTTCTTTGGGCTTACGTTGTTGTGCTTGTTGGTCGGGGGTGATGAAGGCGTGAGATTTATACATTTGCTCCAGTTGTTTGGGGGAGCCCTGTTTTAAAGGGTGGTGTGAGACGCAGTGGAGCGCATGGGCCGGTCCCGCCCTGCTTCTTTTAGATTTCCCCGGGGAGTGCCAGATGCAGGGTCATCCATCTACCCCTGGGATCAGACCCACCCCCCTTAAAGTCACTGTCAGATGGACAGATAACACTCCCAGGTAAAAATATACCCTCACAAATCATGGTATATGAATTTCTCTAAACAAGAAACAGTGATGGCAATAAAAAGGGCTTTTCAGCAGCAATATATCACTCTCTATTCAAAGTGCCCTCTAACCAACAGTTGTCCTCTAATGAGGAGGAAGTAATGAGTGTCAGGCCGAGGAGAATTGTGATGCCAAATGTCCATCCAGGTTGTTATTCAGTGCGATGTCTGTCTGAGGGCCTTACTCATTTCTGGCTTCACAAAACAGGGGGCGTAGACTGTCTAAAGAGGAGTTTAATGGCATTTGCATTAGAATATGAAAGTAATTTATCCTAAATGTCCTAAAATATCTTAAACTCCTCAACACAAACCAACTGCAAGGATTAAACGATGTATGTTTTAACTTCCTGCAGTGAGAATACTGTAAATGAGTTTTAATACTTCTTGTGGGTATGAGCTTTCACACAATGGCACATGATTGAAGAGGGATCTCATTTGAATTCTGAAGGAGGCCGTTGCATGCAGATGTATTGGTGATATTAATTAGATATGTGGCCTCTGGACAAATAGAGAATTGGTATTGAGAAGCCATCTTTCCTGCAACAATACAGTGAGGGAAGGAAGAGTGTCTACAGCTTTTTAGGGTACATTACTTTTAGCAATAAGTGCCTGGAGAATAATGGTTATCAGAGCATATTTCCAGAACTGACATAAAGGATGTCATCATCATAAGTATTGTTCGGTGTGAGCTTGAATGCATTTGTGAGAAAAGGAATGTGAATTTATTCATTCAATGCTTGTGAATTTCCGCACACTTAACAATAGCTTGCTGGTCCCTGAAATTCTCAAGAGCAACAAATTTCATTTATTCGAAACATTAATGCTCATCTGTCAGGTAAGTTAAAGAAAAAAGGTGGGAAATCCGCAGCTTTCAGAGAGATCAAACCTGACCCACTAAGAGTAGATCTGATCTACATGGATTCAGCTTTCTTTTTTACTTGTATAGCCTGAAAAGCTAAATTAGATTCTTCTGTAAATCCTAAGCAAAAAGTAAGGGCTACGTTTTTAACTATCCGACAGCTCGAGCATCAGATCTAGGGTCAGATATGACAAGAAGTCGGTTGAACTGATGCATTCACAAGGTGGCTGGAAACCCTTGAAAATGCTTTAATTATACTTGGATTATATTACCTAAAAACTATTATTTAGTTTGACAATTTCATTTTTAAATGTTCATGCCCTTCTAGTCTAAGTAAATGCCAATCAGGCGTAACATTATGACAGACAGAAGTGAATAACGCTGGTTGTCTCATTATCATGGCACCTGTTAGCAGGTGAGCAATATAAGGGTGTACGTCAACATTTTATTCTCAATGTTGATGTGTTGACAGTAGGGAAAATTGTCATGTGTGAGGATTTGTGTGAGTTTGACAAGGGCCAAATTGTTATGGTAAGACAAGAGGGCCAGAGCATCTCCAAAACTGCTGCATTTCTGGGCAGTTCCCAGTCTGCGGTGGTCAGTATCAATCAATCAGCACAAGGTAGGAACATTGGTGAAATGGTGACAGGTCCTGACTCATGCCCACTGCCACAACTGCCCACAATGGGCTCATGACCAAGACAATGTACCCAACTTCAAAGAAACAATATTTCCTGAGGGCTTTGGCCTCTCTCAGTAGGATGATTTACCCTGCCACAAACCAAAAATGGTTCAAGAAGGGTTTTAGGAACACAACAACAACTTTGAATAGTTGACTTCGCCCCAAAATTGCTCAGATGCCTATTAATCAAGTATCTATGGGATACACAGTACAAACAATTCAGCTCCACAGAGGTCCCAGTTCACAACTTGCAGGACTCTAATCAGCTGCAAATATTTTTGGTGTCAGATATTACAACTCTCTATCAGGTGTTTAAGGGAGTTCATGCCTCAATATATTAAGGCTGTTTTTGGAGCCAAAAGAGGGCCGCCATTTTGTTAGAGAAGTGGTCATGAATTAGGTGCTAAAAAACATGTTAAATTTTCTTTGAAAAGTCCTTACATTTAACTTTGCATTATAGCCGTGTAAACATCTCAAGTTGGTTTATTAAGGCACTAGTTCAGAGCTCTAGCATATTTATTCATTTATGTGACAAATTCGACAAAAGAGGTTGCAGTAAAGTCTGCTCACTGTTGAAAGAGAAACTTGCAGCTTTTCAGTTATGTGTGAAGCAACAGAGTTTTTTTTACAGGTTGTTAAGCTTAGGAAACGATTAGATTTACTGCTAATAGGGAATAAGGAAAGGCCAAAGTTTGCCTTAAAACACATTTTGAAAGTAAACAGATAGATCTATGCTGTACGTAATTATAATCAGCATTTGATGTCTTAAAGCACTGTATATATTGTATTAGAGATGTAAACTACCAAAAACTGGGCCTTTAAAAAACTGATCAGGCTGAGGTCAGTGTAAGACTTTCAAGGGACTTCACAGGACTTTGTCCCTCTGGAGCTATCCCACATGCAATGTCCTTATTAAGATGGTAATTTGGAAGAGGAACAAATTAAGGAAGGGATAGAGTTAAGAGGAGGTCGAATTCATTCAAGTAAAGGATTTGATGCTTCAGTAATGGGAGAACACCCTCATTCACTGAAGTGTCTCTTTCCCCAAATCTTCTCTATTTGTCTGTTTTTTTTATTCAGTTGTCTTATTTCTGAGCGGAGGTGGCTTTTACAAAAAATCTTTAAATATATTGTCTCTCTTATTATCTGGCATTTAGCAAATAGTAATAATTTTAGTAATAAAGTGACCTAAAGCAAGAAAGATTTAGTCTGATTGAATGTCAGATAGTGATGAAATGTTATGCTTGTTTTCATACAGTGTGTGTGTAAAGTTTTAGCTGTATGGTTGTCCATAATGCACGGTTCTATATATGGAGCAAACCAAACACAACATGATTAACACCTCAATGTTAAACAGTACAAGCACCTCAATGTTGTGAAGAAGAGTAGACCAAAACTTAAATGGAGTACAGTAACATCATCACTGTCCTAACAGGTGGATGTTAGTTGAAGCTCAAGCATATATTAAAAAGAAAAATTGTTATTAATACCATTTCAGACGATAAGGTTGGCGTGTGAAATCCTATTAATACTTTGGTTTTGTAGGAAAATAAAGCGAAGGGCGCAAAGTGAAATAATTTTGACAGATCATAAATTTAGCTGAGATTTGGGGACATTAACACAAAAACATTTGGAATCATCAACGCTGCTGAGTGTGTGTTGTGCATAAGAAAACACACTGACCATCATTAACTACAAGCTTAGATAGAAACTTGGCAAGACTATGATGACATCTGTTCTCATTAGTATCCCATCATCTCCATTGAGTATTTGTTCCAAAATATTTCTTTTTCTGATCTGATAGACATGAGTTTTTCAAAATTACGTCCATTTGAAATGCACAAAAAATATACAAACATTTGACTTATTGTACTGGGATTTATCTTGCAAAGATGTCAAATTTACAGCGAAATTGCTAAAATTAGTTTACAAATCACCAAAACTTTCATTTTCATGTTTATCAATTGTTTATAAGTTAAGTATGAATTTAAATCCTCTTATTTAATGCAAAACTATAACAGAAGGTTTATTAGCTGCTTTTTGACTTCACAAAACCTAGAGATATTGCAAAGACCATAAATTAACAAAAAATGTTGCTGAAGGGTTGTTGTTTACCCACATCTACTGGAAACCAAATAGCACATCTAGGCTTTCTATATCTGTGCGGGCTAAGGATTGGGAAGGGCAAAATGCCAGCGCTACTCAACTTCTGAACATGCATAACTCACATCGGTTAATGGCAGGGACCATGCAAATTTCATGTTGAAAAGAGAGACAGCTGCATTTGAAAGTAAACAAGATCATGTGGTAGGCAGTGCTAGGATCACACTGAGCCCATGTTTGGAAAGCAGATGAGATTTGTGAGCCCATTAAAGCCATCTCTGACTGTAATGAGGGAAAGTTTGAAGATTTTAATGAGTTTTACACCCTGTGTGTCCTGAAACAATACAAAGAAATGGCTTTTTATGTTTTTCTTTCTGTTGTTCTCACATAGCATATTGTTTGATAGTTCCATGTGAGTCTTTGCATATTCAAATACTTATTAATTATTGTTCATTAAAACAAAACCACATCCAAAGAGTTGGCAGAAGCAGGAAGAAACACTTAGATAATCTCAAATCCCTTTTTCTTTTTTGTCACCGGTTTGCCTGTTATTTTAGGTCTTATATTCTCCTCCCACCCTGCTCCCCCCTGCTGTTATACGCTCTTCTTTTTCCCGTGCCTGTCCCTAATCTCACGAAGCCGTGACTGGGAATCCTTTGAATAATCCCTTAATTTTCAGCATCTGTTGAGCTTTAATGGATCCCCCTTTAATTGGAGTCTATAAACTGAAGAGAGTGGCGGATGCTAAGTGTGAGATTAAGGTCCACTGTGAACGGTGCATTAAGGTGGGGGGTTGTAATAGGCGAAGCAGGGACCGGTGGAAAGAAATGATGTGCCGCGGAGGATGTTAATGGTGGTGCTGGAGCGAGGGGTGTGGCAGGCAGGGCGAAGGTAGTTGAAGAGGCACTGGCTTTGTCTCTGAGGTCGATGGGCTGGGTGAGGAGGGCCGGTAGAAAAAAACAAAGCAGACATTGAGAAATATGCCTCTCCATCATGCCGTTATTGCGCGGTATGTCATTATATCTGCCTACCTCAGCATCCTGCAAATTGATAATGCACCACCAAGAGCTATCTCTGTGTTTACACTGCATAATTACACTGATTACGTGTTTGTTCACCATTTGGCCGCCAGTCTCGTAATGTTTGTAATGACAGTAATGGATACTGATTTAAAAAGCCTATATTTTACCATCACAATGTTTCTATTATATCTATACATGTAAGACATTTGAAATGCATGTGTTGGTTCCACCTACACATTCCTTCCTGAGAGCACTACAGACTGATTTTTTCTTATATTAGTTTAATTACATCATGTCTGATTCAAAAAGGCAGCACTGGGCATCAGCAATCCATGTCGTTTGGGTCTAAAAGATTAGAATTAATTGATTAAAATCATGACCTGGATTTTCTAATAATGTATTATTTAAATAAACATTTCATGTCTAATTCAGTGTAGGAAACTACATAAAACTGCAAAGGAGATGGGCTGCATGGTGGCTCCGGTGGTCAGCAATGATCAGAATCAGAATTTGCTTTATTGCCAAGTTCGTACATACAAACAAGGAATTTGACTCCGGTACACTTTGCTCTTTGGTTTTGTTTTTGTATTACAGAATATACATATTTACAATGTACAATATACACATTTATAATAAAAAGGTGCATTTGCAACATCTGTATGCTGTTGTTTTGTACTCTATTGAATGTTCATCAGAGAAACAGCCTGGGGGAAGAAACTGTCTTTGTGGCGGCTGGTTTTAGTAAACAGTGCTCTGTAGTGGCGGCCTGAAGGTAAAACTCTGAACAGTTTATGTGCAGGGTGTGTGGGGTCTGCAGAGATTTTTGCAGCTCTTTTTCTGACCCTAGACCTGTATAAGTCCTGGATGGAGGGAAGGTCAGCTCTGATTAGTCTCTCTGCAGTCCCAATTATTCATTGCAGTCTGGACCTGTCCTGTTTTGTGGATGAGCCAAACCACACTGAGATGGATGAAGACAAGACAGACTGAATGATGGCAGTGTAGAAGATGACCAGCAGCTCCTGTGGAAGGTTGAACTTCTTGGGTTGCCTCAGGAAGAACAGTCTCACTGGGCCTTCTTTCGAACAGTGTCTATGTGTGAAGACCATCTCAGGTCCTCAGACCTAAGTTCCTAAGAACCTAAAGTGGTCCACAGCCAGCACGGTGTTGTTGAGGATGGTGAGGGGGGTGTATGGGGGTGGTGTTCTCCGAAAGTCCACCACCATTTCCACAGTCTTGAGTGGGTTCTGTTCAAGGTGGTTCTGACCGCACCAGTGTACCAGCCGATCCACCTGCTGTCTGTATGCAGACTCATCACCGTCCTGGATCAGTCCAATGACAGTGGTGTCATCTGCAAACTTCAGGAGTTTCATGGACGAGTCCGATGAGGTGCAGTCATTTGTGTAGAGGGAGAAGAGGAGTGGGGATAGAACACACCCCTGGGGGGCACCAGTACTTATTAATCTGGTTTGGGAGAAGATGCTCCCCAGTCTCACCTGCTGCTGTCGGTCCGTCAGGAAGCTGTTGATCCATTGACAAGTGGGGGCTGGGACGTTGAGCTGGGTGAGCTTCTGGTGGATGATGTCTGGTATGATGGTGTTGAAGGCCGAGCTGAAGTCTACAAACAGGATCCTGGCGTACGTCCCTGGACGGTCGAGGTGTTGCAGGATGAAGTGTAGACCTAAGTTAACAGCATCATCTGCCGACCTGTTTGCTCGGTAAGCAAACTGCAGGGGGTCCAGCAGGTGGCCTGTGATTTCTTTCAGGTGCTTCAGCACCAGCCGCTCAAAGGATTTCATGATCACAGACATCAGGGCTACAGGCCTGTAGTCATTTAATCCTACGATGGTGGGTTTCTTGGGAACCGGGATGATGGTGGATCGTTTGAGGCAGGAGGGGACCTCACACGTCTCCAATGACTTGTTTCAAGATCTGGTTGATTTGCACAGGCTTTCAGGCATGATGGGGAGACGTTATCAGGTCCTCCAGCTTTCTTTGTTTTCATGCGCTGAAGGAGCCTATTTACATCTTCCTCAGAGATCTTTAGTGCAGGGGGTTGGTTGCTTTATGGGAAGAACTTGTTCCTGAATGGGATGTGGAGGGGATGATTTGAGGTGTGAATGGCTTCTTGTCATGTCTGCAGTAGAAGCCATTCAGACGGTTGGCCAGGCGAGGACTCTGTTCAGGAAGGGTGTGGGGCCTCCTATAGGCAGTCAGGTTTCTCAGACCAGTCCATACAGCTGAAGTGTCACCAGTAGAAAGGCTGTTCTTAAGCTTCTCACTATAGCTTCTCTTAGCTGCTTTGATCTCTTTTTTTAGTCTGTTCCTGGTCTGCCTGTACCGCGCCCAATCTCAAATGTGAGCTTCTTCCTTGTCCTTGCGCAGATTCCTGAGGTGTGGAGTAAACCATGGCTTATTGTTTCCAAAGGTGCAGAAGGTCTTGGTCTGCACACACATGTCCTCACAGAAACTGATGTATGATGTCACCACATCAGTTAGTTGGTTTAAGTCAGTGGCTGAAGTTTCAAAAACAGTCCAGTCTGTGCATTCAAAGCAGGCCTGTAGCATCTGCTTTGATTCCTCAGTCCACTTCTTAACAGTGTGAACCGCGGGTTTGGAAGCTCTTAGTCTCTGTCTGTAGGTTGGGATGAGGTGGATTAGATAATGATTCGAAAAACCCAGAGCAGCCCTGGTAACAGCATGATATGAGTCATTTATAGTTGTGTAACAATGGTCCAGGGTGTTTTTGTCTGTGGTGGGACACTTAATATGCTGTCTGTATTTGGGGAGCTCATTGGAGAGCTTTGCTCTGTTAAAATCTCCCAGTATTATAATGAAAGAGTCCGTGTGTTTTTTCTCCACGTCTGTAATGTTGTGATGATGTGAGTTGAAGTCTTGTTTTGTCTCTCTGTTGGCCCTTTTATGAAATGGTAACCAATTTATCATGCACCATGCCTCTTGCCGGTGGACTAATAAGCTCCCAGGACCCTTGGCAGAAAGAAGTTGTCACGGTGTGACATTTTGGACTTTGGTTTTGGTGTCTTGTGAGGGTTTGTTTTGTCTAGATGTTTCTATTTTGGTTTTTGCATCATGTTTATTTGTTTCTTTTCCTCCCTCTACCATCTCCTTGTGTGTATTGTGTTCCTCTAACTCTTAGTTCCTTTTGTTTTTGCTTTCTTATTATTTTTTGTATTATTATTATTATTATTATTCAACCTTGGATTCTTATTTAGTATCTCTGTGTTTAGTTATGGTTAGGTATTTGTTCTTATTCCAACTTTAGTTATTGTTTACGTTTGTTTATTTTATCATTTAGATTCTTATGGGCTCTTGTTTATTTCTTAGGTTATTGTTTTTGTTTCTATGTTTCCCTCTAGTTTCTCTGTTTACTTTTGTTCATAGTTATTCTAGTTCTTTATTTCCTCCTCTGCTTTATGCTCTTGCTTAGTTTGTTTTCTGTTTGTTCATTCCTCTCACTCTTCCTCAGCCTTTGTATTTGTTTCACCTGTTCCTTCTGCTTCCCTGCCTCATTGTCACACCTGTTCTCGGTTCCCTTGATTACCTGCCTTTGTCTTTCCCCAGTATATTAGTTGGTTTGGTGTCTCTGTTCATCGCTGGTTCATCGCTGGTTCCTCCTGTTCTCAACCCACGTATTTGTACTGAGTTTTTCCATGTTCCTGCAGAACCAATCTTGTAAGTTTTTGGATCAGGACTTTGTATCTGCAGTGCCTTGTTTGGTTCCTTTGATAACCTCTGGAAATAAAGCTGAAAACCTTTTACAACATGTTGCTGCCCAGCTCTTGTCTGCACTTTGGTCTGCCCAAAAACCACATTATGACAGAAGTAGGTGCATAGATATGCAAGTGTTTTATATATATTTGTCATGAGCATTTTACAATAATGCCTCTTTCACATGTTTGCATATCTAAGTTGCATCACAATGACACAAAAGATATGCAGCTGTAAGATTTCCCACTAAGACAGGGTTCCACAGATTGTTTTCGGACTTCGGAAGTTTATTGTCATTCTGTTTTTACATTTTGGCGAAATCTTCTAAAGAGCTACAAAAGCAATACACAGTATATAGTAAAAGTAACAGAATGAAGCATAATGAAACATTAAAAAAAACAAGGGACATAACTTTGTTAGTAAACAAAAGTACAACTGGAAAAAAATATATGATTGCAAATGAAGAGGTAGTGAAGTGTAGGTGGTGATTAGAAAAAATCAGCAGCATAAGTGTTACAAGTTAGAGATGGCATATAAACCTCACAAAGCTGTCACTCCTATGACATTTTTGTGACTGCAATACAAATTTTATAGCAAAAATGTTACTGTCATAATTCTTGAGTGTTCGGTTGTGATTCTTATTTATGTTTTTCATTATTGTTCATTTCCTTATTCTGCTGTAGTCGGTGTTCTTTATCATTAGTTAAATGTTGCTTTCTTAGTTATTCATTTTGCTTAGTCACTTAGTTTATTTCATGTGTATTCTACTTTATTCCCTTTAAATCTGCATTTGTCTTTTCCTTCTTTATTTAGTGTTCTGTTTATGTCGAGCCTCGTCTCCTCCTTGAGTTGCTCAGCCTTCCCTCTGCCCTGCCACCTGGCAATTAAACTCCTTCATCCCACCTGTGCCTACCAATTACCTCGATCTATCTCACCTGTGTCTCTATGTCTTCTCTTCACTTTCCCCATGTATTTAAGCTCTCTGGTTGTCATTATTCTTTACTGCTCCCTTCCCTTGACTGAATGCTCCATGTTGCTTCCAGTGCTACCTGTTTCACCTTTTTGTGAAAGTCTTGTTTTTGTTGTTTTTTTTTATTTAGATTTACTAGAAAAGCATTGAGCCAGATTTCTGTTCTGCTCTGCAGTTTAGCCATGGACTACTAAAACATGACTGTTTGGCAAATTACTGCTAGACTGTACAGACACTCTGCAGTTATGACAATCTGCTCACCTGAGCATCTCAAATGCTTGAAATACCTAACATGGCAGCAAAACTAGCAGTAGTTTATTATTAATTCAGCTATTAATTATTAGGCCCCTTGAGGGCACTCATGACCAAATTGGTCAGGCTATCATTTAATATGAAAAAATAAATAAACATCCTCGCACAGTAGCACACTGTGAATTTTAAATCCTTATTACACTATACCTGCAATATATTATGAGTGGCACACAAACAATTAACATATACGTAACAAGACTTCGTGTTTCACAAAATATGCCTTACTTCATTATGTCTGGATGCCCGTACAGTTTTTTTAGGAACAGCAACATGTGTGGCAATGTAAACAGCAACTCAACTTAACAGGTACCGGTCCTTCTCAATAAATTAGCATATTGTGATAAAGTTCATTATTTTCCATAATGTCATGATGAAAATTTAACATTCATATATTTTAGATTCATTGCACACTAACTGAAATATTTCAAGTCTTTTATTGTCTTAATACAGATGATTTTGGCATACAGCTCATGAAAACTCAAAATTCCTATCTCACAAAATTAGCATATTATTAAAAGGGTCTCTAAACGAGCTATGAACCTAATCATCTGAATCAACGAGTTAACTCTAAACACCTGCAAAAGATTCCTGAGGCCTTTAAAACTCCCAGCCTGGTTCATCACTCAAAACCCCAATCATGGGTAAGACTGCCGACCTGACTGCTGTCCAGAAGGCCACTATTGACACCCTCAAGCAAGAGGGTAAGACACAGAAATAAATTTCTGAACAAATAGGCTGTTCCCAGAGTGCTGTACCAAGGCACCTCAGTGGGAAGTCTGTGGGAAAGAAAAAGTGTGGCAGAAAACGCTGCACAACGAGAAGAGGTGACCGGACCCTGAGGAAGATTGTGGAGAAGGGCCGATTCCAGACCTTGGGGGACCTGCGGAAGCAGTGAACTGAATCTGGAGTAGAAACATCCAGAGCCACCGTGCACAGGCGTGTGCCGGAAATGGGCTACAGGTGCCGCATTCCCCAGACCTGGGCTACAGAGAAGCAGCACTGGACTGTTGCTCAGTGGTCCAAAGTACTTTTTTCGGATGAAAGCAAATTCTGCATGTCATTCGGAAATCAAAGTGCCAGAGTCTGGAGGAAGACCGGGGAGAAGGAAATGCCAAAATGCCAGAAGTCCAGTGTCAAGTACCCACAGTCAGTGATGGTCTGGGGTGCCGTGTCAGCTGCTGGTGTTGGTCCACTGTGTTTTATCAAGGGCAGGGTCAATGCAGCTAGCTATCAGGAGATTTTGGAGCACTTCATGCTTCCATCTGCTGAAAAGCTTTATGGAGATGAAGATTTCGTTTTTCAGCACGACCTGGCACCTGCTCACAGTGCCAAAACCACTGGTAAATGGTTTACTGACCATGGTATCGCTGTGCTCAATTGGCCTGCCAACTCTCCTGACCTGAACCCCATAGAGAATCTGTGGGATATTGTGAAGAGAACGTTGAGAGACTCAAGACCCAACACTCTGGATGAGCTAAAGGCCGCTATCGAAGCATCCTGGGCCTCCATAAGACCTCAGCAGTGCCACAGGCTGATTGCCTCCATGCCACGCCGCATTGAAGCAGTCATTTCTGCAAAAGGATTCTTGACCAAGTATTGAGTGCATAACTGTACATGATTATTTGAAGGTTGACGTTGTTTGTATTAAAAACACTTTTCTTTTATTGGTCGGATGAAATATGCTAATTTTGTGAGATAGGAATTTTGGGTTTTCATGAGCTGTATGCCACAATCATCCGTATTAAGACAATAAAAGACCTGAAATATTTCAGTTAGTGTGCAATGAATCTAAAATATATGAATGTTAAATTTTCATCATTACATTATAGAAAATAATGAACTTTATCACAATATGCTAATTTTTTGAGAAGGACCTGTATGTTTGTGAGTTGTGACTATTATCCCTTTGCTACTACACCCATTTTCTGCAGAAATTCCTAATAGCAGCCATCAATCTTAATATATTTAACTTACTGCACACCAGCTCCATGCTATTGATCAGCATAACAACTAGCAGACAGTGACACCACTGCAATGCCTGATGCAGACAAACTTGCAATAGCAGAAAAGGCAATTCGGTTCTTGTCAAACACATTGCATTACTTGAGAGGGGAAATTCAGGTTCAGCTGGAGGAACAGTGAACTAAAGACTTTTAAAATTATTTAAGAGAAACAAGTTTGATCATTAAAGGGGACAATATTGACAGCATGCTTTGAATTGCCATTTCTGGAAATAAAATAAACACATGTTTGACTGCATTGTGAGACTCTGACCCTTGCAGTAAGGACAACCTTATTTATGTCTGTGTGTGCAAGCCAATAGGAGCTTACCAACATACATGTGCTCACATTCATGCGACTTTGGAGTCAGCTTCACCAGAGTGTTTGACTTAAGGGGCTGCAATTTTCACTAAATCCTAATAGGAGGCATTAATACACTGGGGTTTACAACTTTCTTTCAAAATGGAGAAAAACCACAGAACTGTGAATTTCTTCTCCATCAAAGAAATTGACACAATTTGTGTGCCCTTGCTGTCCATAACTGATAACTGTTCAATAACTGCTGCAATAGAAGGCAACTTGACTTGTTCTTCCTTATTCAAGAAGACGTTTCCGCCCTTTTCCAAAAGGCTTTCTCAGTTTTGAACATGTCTTGACAGTATCAGGCTTATAAATTGTAATGAGAACTATCACACTAACAGGACACGTAAGATCATTAGTATGGTACCTATGTTCAGAAATAAAGAAGCCTGTTGGGCAAGAGGTGAAATGTCTTCAAACAAGAGAAACAAGGGAAGTTGTTGGTTGCTTCCTATTTAAGCACTTAGGGTTATAGTGAATGACTTAGAAGGTATAACAATGACAATCCATGAGTAATAATTTATCCAACAGTGGATAACATTTATCTCCTTCCACAGTATATCTTCAGAACAAGCACCCTTGTTGTTTTCCTTTATCTTCTTGTGGTTCAAGTGTCTGTCTTCTTTGTCTGTTGTGCATTTGAGCCTACCTTAAATGGGCGTTTTATATTGCCTTCAGAACAGGTTGTAAATTCTGAGTGGTATAAGGTCATCTGTAAAGGAACCTGACAAGTACAGACGACAAAACTGCAAGCTATAAATTGTGCCGTAGTCTCCCCACATCCTACTACCTTTACATTTTGTATGGTTATGTGTCTTGAGCTACCAGTAGGATTTTTTTGGTCAATTTTTAGAGGTTATTGATTATAGTTCCACTACATATGAAAAAATCCCTGTTCAGATATTGTGTGGGATGTAATCTGGTTTTAAGGATGTGCATTATTTAATTGTCTTTTTTCCAAAGCCAAATGGAGGTTTTCCTCTCCATAAAGCAACACAAAGAGTAAAACGTAAAGCTTGACTGCCAGAAATAACTGTCAGGTCATGCCTTATAAATTTTATTACAGGTACATTGGCCTGGGTGCATTTAACATAAATGATCAGTTGGTTTGTTTTCTAAGCCTCGTTTCCATCTGAACATCTGCCACTTGGGCAACCATGGCAGATGTTCTGGTAAATTGATGCTTTTGCTCACTCAGGCTCCGACGCAGGAAGGTGTCATGGTGACAGTGTGTTAAAGGGGGGGAATGAGTGTGTGTCAGTGTGTGTGATGCCCATCCTTCCATAGGTGATAAGAATCGCACACCACAAACCAGCAGATGGATTACAGCTGTGCTCAAGCATTGCACTGGGTTCAGGACAGAAGGAAAAAGCGGGGGCCCGATTGGGCAGTCAGCCAATAGAATATCATATCTGCATTAAAATGCTTTCTCCATTGTCCCATCGTAGGGATTGCCATTTCAAGGATGCCTGTTTAAAGGTTGTTGAAGTGTGAGCTCTCCAAGCTGAAATTGCACCGTACACCTTCTCCATTATTTATTGGTCTCATCTCTGTTTTACTGGTTTACCAAGGCAGAGCAAGAGTGGGTGCAACAGCCACTGCTTGACCAACATGTTCTTAATTATGTCACAGGCTTGAGAGGACTCGTGGGAGTGGAGGTGAGGAGCGTGATCAAGAGCAGCACAGATGTACTTTACGCTGGAGGTGGTTGGAAGCAAAGAGAAGGCAGTGCAATGACATTAAAACACATCTAGCTGCAGGCTAGACTGTTGCTGCAGTAGGTTTGTCTCTGTGATAGCATCATTACATTTGTCATATCAATAAATCATGCCCACCACAGGAAAGGAGAACATTGCCAGAGCAGTAAAATACATAAAATAGCTAACCCCCTTGGCTGATTTCTTCACTACAGTTTGCAGTGTTGCTAATAATGGTGAAAGTTTTTGATCTGTATGTTACCTATATGCTGTGTGTTTGAGTTTGAGTAATAAAGACCACCTCCTTGGGTCATTAGGCAAAAAAATAATAGTAATAATAATTCACACAGGGATAATTGAAACAATCACCAAATAATTTGCATTTCTTAGTTAAATAGATTTGTTGACATGAAAGCACCTTTAGATCCCCTAGCTTTAGGTTTGGGTAAACATGACCAGAGGTGTCAAGTTAAAAGGTGAAAATTTTCAACAATACCTGCATATCGCTGCCCAATATGGACATATGCAAATGCATTTTTTATTAGGTACAGGTCCTTCTCAAAAAATTAGCATATTGTGATAAAGTTCATTATTTTCTATAATGTCATGATGAAAATTTAACATTCATATATTTTAGATTCATTGCACACTAACTGAAATATTTCAGGTCTTTTATTGTCTTAATACGGATGATTTTGGCATACAGCTCATGAAAACCCAAAATTCCTATCTCACAAAATTAGCATATTTCATCCGACCAATAAAAGAAAAGTGTTTTTAATACAAAAAACGTCAACCTTCAAATAATCATGTACAGTTATGCACTCAATACTTGGTCGGGAAGCCTTTTGCAGAAATGACTGCTTCAATGCGGCGTGGCATGGAGGCAATCAGCCTGTGACACTGCTGAGGTCTTATGGAGGCCCAGGATGCTTCGATAGCGGCCTTTAGCTCATCCAGAGTGTTGGGTCTTGAGTCTCTCAACGTTCTCTTCACAATATCCCACAGATTCTCTATGGGGTTCAGGTCAGGAGAGTTGGCAGGCCAATTGAGCACAGTGATACCATGGTCAGTAAACCATTTACCAGTGGTTTTGGCACTGTGAACAGGTGCCAGGTCGTGCTGAAAAATGAAATCTTCATCTCCATAAAGCTTTTCAGCAGTTGGAAGCATGAAGTGCTCCAAAATCTCCTGATAGCTAGCTGCATTGACCCTGCCCTTGATAAAACACAGTGGACCAACACCAGCAGCTGACACGGCACCCCAGACCATCACTGACTGTGGGTACTTGACACTGGACTTCTGGCATTTTGGCATTTCCTTTTCCCCAGTCTTCCTCCAGACTCTGGCACCTTGATTTCCGAATGACATGCAGAATTGGCTTTCATCCGAAAAAAGTACTTTGGACCACTGAGCAACAGTCCAGTGCTGCTTCTCTGTAGCCCAGGACTGGGGAATGTGGCACCTGTAGCCCATTTCCTGCACACGCCTGTGCACGGTGGCTCTGGATGTTTCTACTCCAGACTCAGTCCACTGCTTCCGCAGGTCCCCCAAGGTCTGGAATCGGCCCTTCTCCACAATCTTCCTCAGGGTCCGGTCACCTCTTCTCGTTGTGCAGCGTTTTCTGCCACACTTTTTCCTTCCCACAGACTTCCCACTGAGGTGCCTTGATACAGCACTCTGGGAACAGCCTATTTGTTCAGAAATGTCTTTCTGTGTCTTACCCTCTTGCTTGAGGGTGTCAATAGTGGCCTTCTGGACAGCAGTCAGGTCGGCAGTCTTACCCATGATTGGGGTTTTGAGTGATGAACCAGGCTGGGAATTTTAAAGGCCCCAGGAATCTTTTGCAGGTGTTTAGAGTTAACTCGTTGATTCAGATGATTAGGTTCATAGCTCGTTTAGAGACCCTTTTAATGATATGCTAATTTTGTGAGATAGGAATTTTGGGTTTTCATGAGCTGTATGCCAAAATCATCTGTATTAAGAAATAAAAGACCTGAAATATTTCAGTTAGTGTGCAATGAATCTAAAATATATGAATGTTAAATTTTCATCATTACATTATAGAAAATAATGAATTTTATCACAATATGCTAATATTTTGAGAAGGACCTGTATTTGTTCTCACTTACAAATATTCCTGCATAAGTAGGTGAGGTTTCTTTCAGGCTAATTTTCATGCTGATATCTGCTTGATTCGGACACCTTTTGTTTAATGTGAAACACACAGCAGGACTGTCCCTTTCACTTTTGACAAAATCTGATTTACAGTGCAGCTACTTGTTGAAAACACCCTGCTTCACACTTCCTGTCTGCAACCCTTCCTCATATTATTCCCTCAATCATTCTTCTTTTGTCACAAACTGTCGAACATATGTTGAAGGACCGATCTCCTCACTGTGCACTTGTCTATGGGTTTCTTTTTAGCATGCATCCCGTCCATTCTCTCCTCTATTGCGGCAATTAGACCTGCTTCATTTCAGCCAGCGGCGTCACGCTGGTAGTGGACACTCTTTAATCATGTGTGAGTGTCTGTCAACAGAGAGCAAAGGAAGAGCGAAAAACAAAGGCTGAACAGGTCCAGTGGGGCCAGGCTTTGCAATGAGTCAGAGCGCCTCAATTTTCCTACAGCATAGGGGGGTTGAAATGGTTGTGTTCCAGTCAGACCAGCTCTTTACATTAGCATATGTTTAGGTATGGTGGCAATAGCTTAGCTTCAGTTTTAGGCTGATTGCAACCTTTAACAACAAGAGACTTAAACACACTTAAGATTGTGAAAGGCTGTTTTCTTTACACCTGGTGCAGACAGTTAACAAGACCCCTTTCCTGTATGCATTTATCTGTATATGTTTCCCTATTGTGATTTGGACAATTGTGTCTGATTTTGTGAGGGTTTGCAGGGGGCAAGGGCCTCTTAAAGAACTCATGTTTTATGCATGAGGGCCAAGGGTGGGGCCCACTAGGGGTGTGTGTCAGAGGACACACAGAAGAGCCAAATCAGCAAGCACCGTGAGTACTTGGCAAAGATGCACAAGATGGCTTCTTTAGGCACTGGTCCCATTTTGTCCTCTTTTGTTCTTTAATGTTTAAGTGTCCCATTATATTCAGACATTACTGTACACTATATAAACCGCTGTATTTTACGACTTTACTTTATATCCTTCCTGGATAGCATTATTCAGCCAAAGCTAATTGTTTTTCTATATATACAGTTGTGTTTAATGTAGCACAAGTCCAACATCACTAATCAGATCAATCATGTTAAAATTATATTTCTAAATGGAAAGTAATTTGCTAGGAGGTAAAGGAAACCAACAGACTCAACAGGCCGGCGATTGATTTAGCTGACTGTGTGTAACTTGATTAGTGAAAGTTGTGTGTTCAAAATAATAGCAGTGTGGTTTAATACTTCAGTCAGTGGGGTCGTTCTTTTTGTGAAAAAAGCAGGAGCCAAAAAGATGATCTTTATTTAAGGACAAATGCAGCAAAAGCTGCTCATAGTGGTTATAGTGCAAATCTCTAAAAATCTGAACAAAATGGGTCCTTTCAGACATTGTTTAGAAAAATAGCAGGATGATTGCAGAAATGAAAACATGTAAAGAAGTGCTGAAACTGATTGGCTGCTCAGCTAGAATGATGTCAAAATATTTAAAAATAAAAGCTGCGTTTTGAATGAATCAAGGAGTAGCCAAAATGGCACGGAGTCAGGCAATGATCAGCTCCGGGGTGATAAAAGATAATCTACAGCTTCCTGGGAGTATTGTAACAATTTAAGACATCTATGTAAAGCCAAGCTGCTACCAAGAAGCCCTCACAAAGTCTAGTTGTTGAAAAAATGACATGAAATGAAGAGGTTTAAATTTGAAGAACACCTTAATGGCACAGCATTTTATGAACTGATGAAAGCAAGATTGTTCTGTTTGGGTCTAGGGGCCACAACACCGACAAACATTGAATTTAAACCACACAAGCATGGTGGCATAGGCATCATGCTATGGGGATGTTTTGTATACTATGATGCTGGGTTTATTTATGGGATATCATGCATCAATTTAAATAAATTAAAATACTTGAAGAGGTCATGGTGTCCTACGCCAAAAAGGAAATACTAATTTAATTTGTAAAAGAATGTGCAGTGTTTCTAACTCGTTTGCCTGTAAAGAAATAAAAGCTACTGCAAACGTTCTTCACTTTATGAAAAACACATCTATTATTTTGAACAAAGCTGTGTTTTTTGGCTGGAAGACTTGGACTGCATGTCTGCACCAAGTTCTTGTCAGCACTTTTGAAAGAGGTAATATAACAAACTGCTCCTCCAGACTTTGCCTCCGGCACAGTTTTACAGTACGTTAACCAGAAACTACATTGCTTCTGTAAAGACTGCAAAATGGATTTGTAAAGATTTTTGTGTTGTACTGACGTTCTACACAGTAAATGTAACAAAATAGTTGATTACATATCAGGTTCTAAAATAAATTGGATGATCTTTGTTGTAAGTGATTAACAGTCATAAGTAATTGCTTATAATCAGAGACTCAAATCAGTAAAACGACTGACCTTATATTAGGACAAAATAATATATATTTGTCTCACAGGACTTGAGACAGAACTTTTAGTTCTCCACCTGAACCATCTTTCAGACCCAGTTAGGAAGAAAAGATGAGAGCTAAAAGTTGCATAGCTCTTGACATTCTGCTAAAGATCTAGGCTGCAGGAAGACCTCCTACTAAGCTTTTCTTCTCCCTCACACTTTCTTCCTTTCTCCAAGGATTTGCAGTATAAGCCTCCTCATGGCTTTTTCTCCCTTTGTTCTCTCATGTCTTATATTTTACTGGGATTATACCAACTTTTCTGGCTGTACAGTTTTTGATCTGGATGTATGGCACATACTGCATCCACTTTAGTACATATTTAACCTGAAAACCAGTAAAAATCAATATGCCCTCATAAATGTGACAAGTCCAGGAGGGATATAAGCATAGGAATTGTTTTGTTTAAAATGGAAATTGTTGAAAATGATCATCTATATCCATCCATCCATCCATCCATCCACCCCTTTAATACCTGTAAGGCTGCAAAGGAACTGGTCTCCAGTCACTGGGCAAAAGGCAGGGTACACCAGGACAGTGTTTTTTCCCAACTTGTTTGTGTATAACCATTGCAATGGTTTGTTGAAAGATTTGGCTAATAGAATCTTGTTTTTTTTTAAAGATAAAGTGACAAGTAGATGGAGGGTCACTATTAATGCTGAAAAGGATAAAATGTCAGAATTGTTTTAGCCTTGACGTAGACAGTATATTGGAAAAGAAATGGCATCATGCAGGACAGAAAAAGACACAATATATGTGAATGAAATGAATGCATAAATGTTTATTTTATTTATTTTTTTATTAAAATAAAAACTATTTCAAACAGATATTTAAGGAACAATTGCACCATGATCAAATAAGAGTTCATTAATTTTGAAATAAAATGGTGCTAATATTGTTCAAATGTCTTTCCTTTAAGACAAAATTCCACATTGCAAGGTGTTAACAGAAAACTGAGGTTTGCAAATCCCAAGTTTTTATCATTTGTTTCTCTGTCTTTTGTCTCTTCACCTTAGCCATTACCGGTAGACAGCCACCCACCCATAGTCTGGTTCTGGTAAAGTTTTCTCCTTGTTTATAATAAGAGGAAGGTTTTTTGCTTTTCACTTTTCGCCAAGCACTACACAAAAGGGAATTGTGTTTACTTTGTAATATGGCATGATCCTGACCCTGCCATCTAACATGCCCCGAGACGACTTTTCTTATAACTCGGTGCTATATAAACAAGGTTGTATTGAATTAATTTTCATTAGAGCTCCTGATATCCATCCAGAGATCTAAGGTCAAGTCATGTTGGAGAATGCCATTCTTCTCATTAAGCTGTGATATGAAATAATTACTTGGACTTTGATACAGCACTGGTGCCACTCTGCTCTAAAGTGCCGCCACTTTATGTGAACTCTTTCTCACTGACTTGTCTGCTTTCATCTGCTGAACTTTATGTTTACACTCCAGTTTTTATGTAAATACATCTAGATTGAAATAACTCAACCCTCCAATACTAATGCTAAGGTCAATGTCAATGATAAACGGTTGATAGGTTACAGTACACAAAAGAGATCGGGTTTCATACAAAGTAAACAATGTAATTGAAAAATGCAAGCAGGCAGTAGTGAAGCATATTTCGGACATTAAATAAGCATGCTCTCTGCTTTGTCTTCCTGCAGCTAATAACTTAATGTAGGCTACATGTTGGAGCAAGAGGTTAAGAAATAATAAGGGTTCTGGATTGTCCTGTTGTAATACAGTAACTATGTTAAAATTAGTCATTCTTCGTCCAAGTTAATTATGGCTGACATTTAAAAGAAGCCATTCCTGTTGAAGCAGGTGGGAGAACTGAGAGAGAGGAGAGGGCCTCTCTCTAATTGAGTTTGCTGCTGGCTCCAACTCTGATTATGCTTTTGTTCTGCAGGGAGTAGATATGTGAAGTGCAGTTGAATGAGGCTCTCAGTAAGGATATTAATACTGGTTTTGTTGTATTGTGTCTGTATCTTTTTCTTTATTAGCAAGCAATTTGAAAGAAAGCTGAGGGAGAAAAGGCTGACCTACATACTAAATATGGCATAAAATCCATGTCTGCATCTGTGCTTAAAGTAGAGATTGCTGCCTGCATTAAAAGTCAGCAGGAAATTCAAAGGCTCTGTGCAGCAAAAGAGATTTCAATTTTGAGGAGATTTGTAGAAATCGTATCTAATTCTTAGTGGAAATTCACTATAGATTATTGCATTATCTGTATATTTTTCAAGTACTTTTTACGTCTTTGTCAAGTCCACTGAGTTAATTCAGTAGAACAAAGCATTACATAACAATAAGTCTCATGGACTCATGGCCTCGATTGCTACCACATCTTCATATAACCTCAGACTGATTCTGTAATACAGAGATCGGACTCTATGGGGACCATACCATCTGTTGCAGGGCTCCATGTTCTTTGTAATCACAGAGGCTTCTTGCGCTGTTGCTGTTTTGTGATGTTATGGCCTACAATCCTATTCTCCCCTTGCTCTCTACAGCTATGGCAGACTTCCATGTGCAACCAGAGTCGGTGCATGCTGAGGAAACTGGTGTGGCTCGATTCCAGTGCCAGATCCATGGTCTGCCAGAGCCGGTCATTAGCTGGGAAAAAGACAGTCGTCCAGTGGACACTACAAATGAGAGGTTGGGCTGAGCATGGCCTGAGGCTTCTTTGAAACAGTAGTACTTTTTATCAATGTGCCTTACCTGATACAGCATTCTACTTTTTCTCTCTTTTAGGTATACACTGCTACCAACAGGTGTTCTGCAGATCACAGGACTGCGTCAAGACGACAGTGGGAACTTCTGTTGTGTGGCACATAACAGTGCAGGAGTAAAACACAGTGCAGAGGCTCTTCTAACTGTTTCAGGTGATTATTAACAAAGATTTATCACTAACATAATATGTATATATAATTTATGAAGACTATTTAAAATCCAGTAGATTGCTTGCCACAAGCCATGTTTGGAACACAATAAACATGTGGTCACATGAAACCAAACTTGACATTTTTTGTCGAGATGCAGAACGCTGAACGTGATGGAAACCTAACGTTGCACGTCACTCAAGGTGATATGCAACATAGTGGTGGTAGCAGCATCATGCTGTGGGAATGCTTTTCTTCAGCATGTACAGGAACATCCATATGAGTGCTGGTGAAGATGGATTAAGCTAATTTAAGCATCTGGCAACCCTGAAAGAAAGCCTGTTACAGGCTGCAAAAGATGTGGGTCTGGGACAGAGGGTAACCTTCAGGATGGACAACATCCCTAACTATGCAGAATTACTTACAATGAAATGATTTAGATCAAATCATAATTATGCATTAGAATTACCCAGTCGAAGTCCTGACCTCAATCCTGTTGATAGTCTGTAGATTATCAAAGACTTGAGAGCTAATGTTTGCAGATGCTCTTTATTCAGTCTGACTGAGCAAAAGCTATTCTGTAAAGAAAAGGCAAACATTTCAGTCTGTAAATGTGAAAAGCTGATGGTCTCTACCTGCTGGACCTTCAAAAGACTTGCATCTGTAATTGCAGTGAAAAATGGTTCACAAAAGTATGGATTCCAATGCATGATAAACTTTGTAGATTTGTATTAGTAAAAAGTTATTTCTTATTTTCCATCCACTTAGTACTTTGCGTTAGTCTGTAAGATGCAATTCTAAAGAAATACATAAAAACATGTTCAATTCAATTCAGTTTATTTATATAGCACCAATTCACAACACATGTCGTCTTAAGGCACTTCACAACAGTCAGGTTCATACATTCCAATTAATTAAAACAGTGCAGTCAGATTCAGTTATTTATTCAAATTGGATAAAACGTTTTTCTGTCTAAGGAAACCCAGCAGATTACATCGAGTCAGAGACTTGCAGCAGTCTCTCCTCCTGGATGAGCATGTAGAGACAGTGGACAGTCACTGGCGTTGAGTTTGCAGCAATTCCTCATACTGAGCATGCATGTAGCGACAGTGGAGAGGAAAAACTCCCTTTTAACAGGAAGAAACCTCCAGCAGAACCACATTATAACAAAAACATGTTATAATGTGACAAAGTGTGAAAACATTTAAGGGATATGAAAACTTTAACAAGGCTCTGCACGGATCCCTTGAGTACATTTGAATATTGTTGAAAAGTTAATTTATTTCACTAACTCACTTCACGAAGTGAAACATATGTAAATTAATTACACACATACTGATGTTTTCAAGCCTTTCTAACCTTTATAATTATGAAGGTTTTCTAATGACAGCTAGTGAAAAGACGACATTTAAGATTACAATATTACATCAGATTAATAAAAAAAACATTCTAATACAGAAAGCTAGGTTTATTGAAACACCATTCTAATAGTGTACCTGCTCAAAGGTTAATTTCTAAAGGTACGTTTAATCTGACAAACACGCCTCATCAGAACGCATATTCTAATTTAATGAACATGTCTGTATATTCAGCAAATTCACAAAAAAGCAATTAAAACATACCAAGCTGTTTTCTTTTCTTGCAGGCTCTCACTCTTCTGTTTACAAAGAGCCTATGATTCTGGTCGGCCCAGAGAATCTCACCCTCACTGTTCACCAGACTGCCATCCTGGAGTGTGTTGCCACAGGATACCCTCGCCCCATTGTGTCTTGGAGCAGATTAGGTGAGAAAAATGCCTCATGAAAGCACAGAAAAGAAAAGGCTACAGAAGTGATGCATTCTGCATATTTCTATTTGGAATTATCTGCTAAGATGAAGTAAAATTTTGTTCAGTTGATATTTGAAGGGCCACGTCCTGGTGGGTCTGTTTATCTCTTGTTGCCCCGCTCTGTGTAATGCAGATGTGTACACAGAATACATTTCAGACAGTAAATCTATTGTGTATACACAAGGCTGTAGGACTCAACATTAAGCCTCAGGGCTAAACATTATGCTTGACTCTCTGCTGATAAATACATGCTTCATCTCCTCATGAAGTCAAACCTTTCTTCGAAGCATAGGAGAGCCTCTGAGTAATTGCCACGAGGTGCTAAGCCAGATACAATTAGTTTTTCCTCCCTACATGTTTTTGTTTTACCTTTACCATCACTCAGCTCTGCCTCAACCAATTTTTCAGTCCCCTATCTGTTTTCTTACCTATTAAATAGCTTGATTTGTGGTCCTAAATGTAAATTGCTGCCCCTCCCAAGCAGTCAGCCATAATCAGATTGACAGTATTGCCTTACGCAATGCTGCCAAAATGAAATGCTAACACGATGGGATTTGTGTGTATTAGATTACAGCAGGGAGGCCTGGATAAACTGCATAATGAATCTGATAGTTTCACATCAGTCACTCCTTAATGCTAGAGTTAGTTTGTTGCTATTTACTGAACAGCGCTGCCGCCCGCTAGCTTGAGCTCTTTCTTTCCTGACACTAAATTAATTAGTTAGAGGCTGGGAGAGGGAAGGTGATTGAGGGAAGCAAGGGAAAAGAAAGGAATACATGCAGCACAAATAAAACGAAAATGCTTCTCTTGAGACAATGGTCCAATGGATCATTAGTTCTTTCTATACTTAGGTGGGCAAAATCAATCAAGCAGCCTTTTATAAAGTCCAGAATATGGTCCGGAAGTGGATCGAACAACAAGGTAGACCCAACTGGCAGAGTGGAAAAATATGTACTTGAGGGCAGAATTTGACACATAAAAATAGGGAAAACTGTAAAACCTAGGTTGAGGCTGTTAACTGACGGTGCCATTTTTCATAGTCTGGATAACTCTTACCTCTGCTGTTTTGGTGATTTCAGTGACTTGTTGCAGTTTAGGTTAATGTTTGTTCTTGAGTGTAAAGAAATACACTTTATTCAAATATGAAAAGTTATTAAGTTAATCAAGGCAGGGTTATGCTTAGATTTATTGTTAAATTAGTTGTAAATGTAAGGGAATTCAATAAAAGAGTTATTTATCACCAGGTTTTCTAAACCTTTGGTCTTATCTACAAACAAAATGTAGACCTTTGAACATACAGTTTGAGAATTCCAATGAAACATGGCAAAATGGTAATTTCTTTAACCTATGTTGACATAACTGATAATAAAGAGCACATTGAATCTTTGACTGGCCCTCCTGCCTGCTCATGTGTCCAGCACGGCACCCATCAGCATCCCTGCACGATTGATCATTTAAAACATCAGATCTGGAGCATACAAGCTGCAGATTGAAGCCAAAGATGGGATTGGAATGTCCCCTTGTCCCCATAGCTAATATCAGAGGCAAGTTGAAGTCATTGTTGGGCCTGACACTGCAGATAGGGAGCACAGGGAAAGCGTTAGCTTATCATGTAATGGCAGTAAGAGCAGAGAGGGTATAGCCAGGGATCATGTAAGGAAATTATGTGTGCATCTGTAGTTTCTAGAAACAAAGTGGCCTTTTTAGTATAAACTGTAATCTAAAGCAATCTCAAAGACATGAACAATAAATAATCCTGCTCAAGCTTTACTTAAAGAAAGGCATCCAAAGAGAAGCTTTATTTTCTGCAAAAAAACTACATGTTTTGTCAAACATGTGTTTCACAGATTGCCATGAAAAGAAGCTCAGAATTGGAAACCATTGCACTTAAACAGTGAATAAAAACTCTGACCTTCCTCCTTGTGTCTATTGCATCAGCGACTTCGCCACATTATAATTCTGCGCCTAACTGTGAAAGTTCATCCTTGAGGGACAGAAATAGCACTCTGTCAGCTGGTGGTTGTATTCTTGCATTATGTTTGGTCTTTCTTGCCTGTGCTTTTAAACCTTCTCTAATCCTCAGTGCAACACACACACACACACACACACACACACAAACGCTGATAATCCCTTACAGTACATAAAGGTATGGTTGGGATACACCTGCCTCATGTAATTCCTTCCCATCTTTGTGAACTGCTCTGTTTTATCTACCATCTGTGATCAGACGGCCAGCCCATCGGAGTGGAGGGAATTCAGGTGCTCGGCACAGGGAACCTGATGATCTCAGATGTTGGTGTGCAGCACTCTGGCGTCTACGTTTGTGCTGCTAACAAACCAGGGACACGTGTTCGCAGGACAGCTCAAGGACGACTAGTAGTCCAAGGTGAGCTCTGGATATAAGGGGTTTCCTTTTAGTTATTCCTGTTTTTACAGGTGGGCAGCTATAACTAAGGTCACATGATACCATACAGTTTAGAGTCAGACTGCATGATTACCATAACATTAATCGAGTTATTTATGCCTTAAGCTAAAGCAGTGTCTCAACCATGATAAATGTGAACTCTCTGCGACAAGTGTGCCTTATGTAGGTGTTCTTTAATTTAAATACTGAGCTAGTGGGTGGTTCCAATCTCTCATGCTTGTGGTTTTTGCAAAACTACCCCTAAGAAAAATGGAAGCATGCCATACTCCTTTAGATACATTTTTTAACAGACTACAGCAGCAGTTACTGTTTGGTTTTGGTGTTTCAGGTGAGGCCGTCTAGGATGTATTTCTGTATACCTGTATACCAAGAAGCAAAAAAAGCATCCCTCCATGTTGTTTTCTACAACCCACTTCTATTGTAAGCCTTAAAACCCCTGCAACCATACAATACTGAGCAGAAGCAAGGAAGGTAAATTACTCAAAAGGTCTGGATGCAAATCTTTAGTAATGGCAGAGCCTGGATAATTGTTTAGCATCATCCATCAATCCATTAAGATTCGCTAACAAGAGCTTAGTAGGTAATCACGTCTGCAGTATGACATGAACAAGTCACTTCTCTAAATTATTCTGTAAAGCAGTATGTAATCACTCAAAAACTGAATGGAGATAAGAGCAGCTTTTAATAGCATTAGCCATTAAACACAAGCATTCTATCAAATGCCGAGTATTAAATTTATAGAGGTAAGCCTGATTGCATCTTTTATGGCAAATAGCTTTAGATAGAGAGAGCAAAGACTGTTTTCATTGGTAGGCTCTGAACGTAGAGTCCACTGTGACACTGGGTGATTACATACAGGATTCAAGAGGTTTTGATAGTGTGGGAGTTTATACAGAGAAATTTGGATTCTATGAACAAAAAATTTGAAGAATAACACTTTATTTTAACATAATAATCATTTTTGTGTTATTATTCTAGTGAGGAAAAAAGTAAAAATGCTTCTCCTTTTGCAAACATTTGTATCCACAACCTTTTAATTTTTCTTCTCAATTTGTTTCATCAGATATTGTTTCTCTCTCTCTATAAATACAGTTATCCATTTTTTCTAAATGTGACCCACATATGCAGCCAAATTACACATGAAATGCAGTATTTTATCTTCATAAAAGACTTGCCAGAGATCTTCAATAAAGTTCAACGAGAAGGCCAGTAAATAGATCAGGATATTGTAGTGCAAGTGTTAAGTAATTAGACCTTACCATTAAAAATGTCCCTGTCTTTATCGGTCCTTAGTGCAAACACATTGTGCCTGTAATTAATAGTCTTTATATTGATGGCTTTGTGGAAGGATTACAAGGAGAAAATATCCCTTTATTATTGCTGTATTGATTTGCTAAGTGGAGGATTTTGTATTACTCCTCCACAATCACACGCAAAAAGGATGAAGGTTTACAAAAAACAAAACCTTCAAAGAAATTAAACATTTATTGCTTTGGCAAGAGTTCTGTGACAGTGAAATTTGGCTTTTACCCCTCTAACAATCCTCATCACTGTGCGAATTGAAAAGACAAACTTTGGTCCTCGTCCACAGCCTTGTTACCAAAGTTGGTTTTTTTCTGACTCTTAGTTTAGATAGGTTAAGGGGAGAAGCTGTTTTCTTGCAGTCATATCCATCACCACACAACTGCTTTACTTGAATGGTATGTTCTCTTGTCCTTCCCATTTTGAAGATTGGCTAGGGGAAATGGGTCTCTGAAAACAGGGAGTCATGGATTACTAATTAAAGGTTCCTAGAAACTTTGATCAAATTATAAAAGTAAAGTATACATTAGAAAATGCTTCAGTTTTATTTTCTTTATTCAAGGGGTGGCAGTAAATGTCACCATTAATTTTGTTGATTATTTGTTTTCCCATTAAATGAATGCACTCAAATTAAAGGTTGATTTTTTTCCAAAAACAATTATGCTAAACGATGCCATTTTAATGCTTTTTAAACCAGGGTTTCTAATAAAGGTGCTTTATATAATCTATGCTTGCAAATTTACTTTCATTCATAATCCTATACTGAAAGCATTTTTTTCTCCTTATATTTTTTAACACCCAGGTTTTACATTTTACAGTGACAGCAAAGATGTTTGTTCAATGGCTTTTAACCCTAGAGCAAGGGCATCCTTAAGAGACATGGTGTTCATATGCTATAAACAACGCAGCTATAGTGGAGCAATATAGATATATCTTACCTTGCTTTTATTCTTTCATACAAGGAGCGTGAAACATTTAAAAATTCTTAACCCTGATCTATGTTTAGCCTTCAGCCCTTTTGAGCGGCCCTGTTGATGTACTATAAGATTTTGTTTAATGACACCTCTGTAGATGTTTTTGTTCTTCACAGTACTGAAGACTGTGCCTTGAAGGTGTTTGATGAAACCTAAACAAGATTGATTTTATTTTTATTTTTTTTACATGTGATGGAGCCATTTCTCTGTGGTCCTGTGCATTAATTGTCACCAAGAAGGAAACAGCTAGCCTCTACTTTGCTCATGAATTGATCAATGGACCACACTGTGCTTTAGCCCATCATGGTATTGATCCTAATCAATATTTCATTTCATCAGCCTGTCAACTCTAAGACTCGCTCTTACCTAGCTGGAGACAGCATCTGAAAGCCATAGATGTTAATTATGTCAGTTTCTTTGGTTTTTGTCATTGATTTGTGAAAACAAAGGTGTTCTGTTAACTCCAGACAAATGTGTTGTAGCCCTGGTCTAATATGAGAAAACAATGTTTTACTGCATGTCCTTGAGGTATTGGTAAGCCACTTGACACATCTATGGAAATGAGAGTTTCGGTAGCTATCCATTTAGTACACAAGGCCAGCAGCCACAAACTTGGTGAATGGACAAAGGTACTTACAAAACCATAACATATCAGGAAATAGACCTCCTCAGAAATGATGTCACATTCATTTTAAGTCCCTTTCTGGTCCAAAAGTGAACTGAGAGAGGAGTCAAACTGTTAGGGCCAGCAGTGAAAAGCAAGAGCAAGATGGATGACTGATGTAGATGATCTGACCCACGCCAGAGGTGCAAATCAATATCATCCTGTGCTCTTGCTGATATCTGCCTTTGAGTTAGTCGGCTTTAAAGAAATAAAAAATAAAAAACTGCAAGTGAGAAAAAAACTATACTGCTTGGATGCAGAAAGATAAATGAAAGAAACGTCTCAAGCTGTCGGCTTCCTCTTTTATTTAATTGTCTAGAGGCACCTTTGCTTTTTTACTGGAGGAATGGAAAAGCATCAGATGATATTTGATGTAAAAGGGTGGGAGCAAGAATAAAGGCTGAACTGCAGGGAAGAAAAACAAACTGGAACTTAAGACAATCTGGACAAAGAACAGGATACTAGGAAAATAACAATGACAACTAAGAAACGCTAAATTTATTTATTGCTTTTTCTTATTCGGTACTTTTGTTATTGTCAGTATATCACTTAAAAAGACCAAAGCCTTCATATAATCAGTGGTGCAAACAGGTACTTTCTGTGTAGCCAGATGCTGATAAAACTATTCCCCCAGCTCCCTGCTCTTTTATTGCAAAGGATTATTAAAAATAATGTTTCTTCATAACATTGAACATGGCTGCCTCAGTTGTTCTTGAGACATTTTATTTCATCTACTTACTCACTAACATTAAATCTGCTTATATGCATCAAGGATTGTTTTTTAAAAAGAGAAAATATAATGTCTCAGTGTCAGCCATGTGGCTATATGTGGTAAAATTTTGAATTTAGCTAGTTTGAACATTTGTCTATTTGTTTTTTGCATTTTATTATTGCGCACAGTAAAGGTTAAAGGTGCCAAAGAGAAAAGGGGAATACATGCAGTAAGTGGCCCAGGCTTGGATGTGAACCCAGAACAGTTGGACTGAGAACTGCTAGCCTGTAAATGGGACATTTGCTTTACACACTAAGTTACGTGATGAGTATTATTTAAAGAAATTGCTAAAGTGTAAAATAAAAATAGTTTTTCAGGCAACTTTCCTTACTCATCACCAAACTTTGAGCACAACTATAGAGCAGAAAGCATTGCTGATATAAATTTGTTTTTGCTGGGGTACTTGGGATGCATGACAGTAAAAACAAGGTGCACTGCGGTCATTAAAATCCCAAAACCAGGAAAAATCTCTGCAGAGTCTGCACCTTGTCTCAAAATCCAAAACACTGGCTCTCTATAAGACATTTCTCTTTAGATAATGATATGTATAACTTGTCGTGGTGCGACATTTTGGTCTTTGCTTTTGGTTTTGTGTTTTTGTTTACCTTTTTAGCTAGATGTTTCTTATTTGTGTTTTGTATTCATGTTTGTTGTAGTTTTCTGCTTTGGTTATCTTCTGCCCCCCAGTGTGCTCTCCTCGCTCCTAGTTTCCTTGACGTCGCCTTCCTGTTTTCTTAGAAGGGTTTCCATATTATGATTATTATTATTTATCAGAGTTCTCTGCACTCTCTTATTTATTAGTTTCTTTTTTGTTACTACTCTCGTCATTTGTTTTCCCCTTTTAGTTATTACTTGGTTTATTTCCCTTTATTCTCCTATTCTTCTTAGCTTTGTTCCCCTAGTTCATCTTTGTTCTCCAGCCTCTCCTCTATAGGTTAGCTTTAATTATTGTTTACTTTTATTCTAGTCCTCGTTTCCTCTGCTTCATTCTTAGTTTTATTCTATCAGTGTTGGTTTGAGTTTGTTTAGTTTTGTAGTCGGGTTTCCTTATGGTTTCTGTTTTACTAAGTTCTTAGGTTCTTGTGTTCCCTCAGTTTCCTTCAGTTCATGTTTATCCTTGAATCTTACGCTTTATTTTTATCTTGGTTTATAGTTTCATTTAGGTCTGCTTACTGTCCTGTCTTTAGTCCCTTTCCTCATGCTTTGGTTTAATTAGGTTCACCTGCTCCCTCTGCCTCCCTGCCTCCTTGTCTCACCTGTTCTTAGTTCCTTTGATCACCTGCCTTTGTTCTCCCTCTGTATTTTAGTTGGTTTTGTGTCATTGCCCTTTGCTGGTTCCTTCGCTCACACTTGCTACCCTCGTTCATGCCATGTTCCTGCAGTGTCGCAGCTTCGTACGTTTTTGGATTCCGGTTCTGTGTTGTACCTGCAGTGATTTTGTTATGGTTTTTGATCTTTCAAATAAAATAAGGATTTATTTAAGATGCTACTTCCAAGCTCTTGTCTGCGCTTCGGTCCACCCCAAAACCCCACTGTGACATAACTATACATTTACATTCACGTTTCCCTTGAAACCCAGAGCTTCTGGGATGTGTGAAAACTCACTTGGAGAGATTATTTGAATATTTGGCTGTATGTGTTTATTGATATGACTGACTGGATACAGGGTGGGCATTTTTACTCTCCCAGACTAATTAGGCTGTCATTCCTGTCCCTAGTTTACAGCCCTTGTAGTTTCTGTAAAATCTGTTGTGTTGTAAACTCACCTCGTCATGAACATTTTTATTATTTTCCGAGCCCAGTGAGACTAACACTAGCCCCAGACTACTCATTTTGTCAAATAAGAGCAAAAATACAGATAAAAACCATGCAAGATCATTCAGAGATATTGTTAGCAAACACTGTCCATAAGTCTGTATAAAACCACTTAAACATGAAATAGTGCTTTGATATTATTTCATTTTCCTGTCAGCAGTGGCTATAAACCTTATAAATGTCTGTTTACAAAAGATGTGTATTTGTTTTTGCCTCCTGGCTGAGTTTGTAGAAGCTAATGTTTATCACCAAGGAACCTACTTATTAGCTAAAAGGCAGCTATCAGTTTTAAAATTTTTAATTACAACTGACAATACTTGCATATAAACAATGTATATTTTCATTTAAGCAAAGTAATTTATATTAAACAGCAACTTTATTAGGTACACCTTGGTAATACAGTGTTGGTCTGAGTCAGTTAAGAATTTTCGGCTGCATATCTAAAATGCAAAGTAAAATCTGGTGACTGTGGAGACCATTGGCGTCCAGTGAACCTATTGGCATGTTTAAAAATGCACTTTAAAATCTGTGCTTTGTGACATGGTACACTATCTGGCTTGAAGTAACCACTAGACGATGGGTTGAACGTGGCCATAAAGGGGTGGACATGGTCAGCAACAATACTCAGGTAGGTTGTTGATTTTAAACAATGCTCAATTAGTTCTGAGGGGCACAAAGTATACCAAAAACATATGCCCCACACCATTACACCACCACCACAGAAATTGAGACTCATTGGACCAGGCAGATATTTCCAATTGATTATTGTCCAATTTTGGGAAGCCAGTGTAAGTTATAGCCTCAGCTTTATGTTTTTAGCTGACATGAGAGGCACTCTGTGTGGTGCGGATTTTATGCCAATTTTTGCCCTGATGTTTCCCTTCCGACATACCCTGATTATCGTGATGGCTCTTAGGATAATTTACCTTCCCGCCATGTGTGGTGTGTTAGGAGTGATCTAGTGTGCCGGGATGGACGTCAGGACTGCTCCGACCTCAAATTGGGGATATTCAACATGTTGGATTGTCGTGGCCCGCTGTCCTAGCATGTGGGGTGTTCCCCGAGGACAAACAAGCATGCAGCCTCCTGAATGTGACGTGTAGTTAATCAGAAAGCCGGGTGACAAAAAGACAGAGGGGAATTATTCTGAACTCATCGTGAGAGGGTTTACGAGTTTTACCGTCTGACGTCTGAATGTTCGTGAGTGAAATCAGTTTGTAGGGCCAAATCTATTACGTATATCTATGATTTCTCATCACCTGTGGGGTCTCTAAGGTATTGAAAATCAGCCGCAAATTTGAAAATCCTGCCATTTGAACCAGGTATTAGAGATGGTATTTCACATACATTGGTTGTAAGAAGTGGTTATCTGAGCAACTGTTTCCTTTCTTTTACCTCCACCCAGTCGACACATTTTCCTATGGCCTCCCAGACCAGCCTGTCTGGCACCAACATGCACTCCATTATCAAAGTCACTGTATTGCACCGACTACACCAAAACAAATTCCTTGTATGTCCAAAAACGTACTTGGCAATAAAGCTTTTCTGATTTTGATTCTGATTCTGATTAAAACTCTTTCTTACCCATTCTGTTGTTCAGTAAGATCTTCTTCATGTCATCTTCAGCACCATATCTAAATGGATTCAGTTGCTGTCATGTAATTGGCTGATTCACTATTTATGTTAACCGGCTTTCAAAATAGATTTAAATCTGTCTTACTCATGGGGAACAGAGTGGACCACAAGCTTTCTGTGGCTAGAGGTTTCCAAAAGGTTGTGTGAACCCTGCCTGGCTCATTGCAAGCAAGTGCTTGACACAGGGATTTTTATTTGTAGTTAATTTTTAGATATTTATTTATCATGTTTTCAATCTGATGTTTAATTTCCGAGTGAGTGCACCACTGATGCCAATTAATTTTGTTGTATTTTTGTATACAATAACAATAAAGTCTTTAAACAATTCCGTCAGTTTGTGATATAATAACAGATTGGGGGTTGCATGCATTAAGGAAAAACAATACAAAAGCATAAACATAAAAAAATTAAACTAGACATTTGTATATATGTAAATAAATGAAGAAAATTATTAGTTATAGAATACCTATGCGAAGAATTTAAAGCAGATATTTAAAGCAAATTAGGATTGTTGTTAAGTAGGATTTACATTGTCTTACTTTCCTTCTTCCACTTTTCTGTTTACCTCCCTCACACTCCTTTTTATGTACCTATTAGAGCATCGATCCTGTGTCTTTCATAATTAAAGTAATTGACCCTTGCCTGAATTATAGATTTAAATCAGTACTTACACTTCTATACCCTAGGCGCTTAGATTTTTTCTTACTCCTGCTTGCTCTTTTATTACTATCTTGACACATCAGGATCTAGTTTAAAATCGCAGTATTTTATATCTCTGGCAGTTCCCGATCCCACCAATATCTGGGGATGAGCGAGTGATGTTGCCTGATTATATTCTCCATGTCCTTCTTCTTTCAGCTCCAGCAGAGTTTGTTCAGCTTCCACAGTCCATCGCTCGACCAGTTGGCACCACAGCCATCTTTACCTGCCAAGCGCAGGGTGAGCCCGAGCCTCAGCTCACCTGGCTGAAGAATGGGCAGGTTCTGGAGCCAGGAGGACATGTTAAACTCAGGAACAACAACAGGTAGACATATATTATTGATACTTTTTCCTTGCATTTCTGGGGCTCGGTTTATGAATACTGTGTACATAAAATGTTGTTGGAATTATTTAAAGCAATAAATTTGGTTTATTGCAAATAAAATTGTCATCAATTGTTGACTTTAATATATTTATTTATGAAAAACCCAATACATTGTATGTAAAAAGTAAAATTTGAGTTGTTTACTTGAAAAAACCTTCTGAGAATATGTTAAAAATGAACTGTTTATTATAAGAGCCTGTGAACATATTGATGCTAATTGCTGGTGTTACTTTCTGCTTGATGAGCCTGAAGGTTTTTGCCTAAGTGACATTTTTTATTCATCACACAGTTGTAGAGCACTAACTATACAGGGTCTGAAAAACTGAAGAGGCTCTGCAATGCTTTCATTTATTCTTTTGCGATAACCCACTTTACCCTGTTCAGGGTCACTGGAGGGTATTAGCCTGTCCTACTTGTCAATTAGTGAGAAGAGATGTATACAGGCTTAAAGATAATTAAATGTACAATTTCAGAATGAGAACAGGTCTCATTGGCCAAGATCGTGTGCTCAAGCGCTCACAGCATACAGACAATAAAAAAATAAATAAATATGCTCTCTGGTGAAAGTGATTGTAGTGTAGCTATGTAGAGGGCAAATACAGAAAAAAACCCACAAAGCACAACCAAACCTGGTACAGAAGTGGCCATTTGAGTTGCCATCATGAATGTGTTTTCACATATTTGTGTAAAAAGAATGTTACTCTACTGTGACTGTACTTTCTATTGGCAGAAACCAATCTACTGCATATAGGAATGCAAAGCAGAATATGTATTTTGTAGTTAAATTCAAGCCACCGAACAGTTTACCTATGTGATTGCTTGTCTCATTTGTCTTTGGTTTGGTCCTCTTATGCACTGGTGAGCAGTTCAGTATGCACCCCAGCTGTTGACTGCAATGATAGACTCCAGCCTGTCATGGCTCCAGCCCTGCCCAACCCACAATGAACATGGCAGATTTCATATTTGGCAAATACCTGCTAGATATTTTAAAATACTTTGTACTTAATTATTACTGATCACACTTTATGGGGAAATGCTTCCTGTTGTGCTCCTTCTGTAAACATGCTTTGAATGTTTTTACATGTGCATTGTTTCCATCCCTTCAGTAATCCTTTTGAGTGATGATTGGAAACTGAAATTATCCATGGATGTGGGTCAAAAACTCATTTTAAAATGTTTTTATGGATTACGTCACATCCAAAGTTTAATTATCCCAGTTGACCCTGGCCACAGTTATCCAAGTGTATTATAAGTATAAAGTAAATTAAATATGTTGAAAAAAAAATCAATGCTTGCACTTTGCAGCAGCAAGTGAAAAGAGCAGACATATCCATTGCTCACATTTATTTCTCTGCTTCCACTCGCATCTACCAGCCTGTATTATCAAGACAGATGGAATGATATAATGCTAAAGGCAGAAAGAGGACAGGAAAAAAAAAATAGGTGAGAAGCCTGACTGAAAGGTTGAATTAAAAAAAAGTGCTTTGGAGAGAAACGATGAGTCTGCAGGAAGAATAAATGGATGAAGAGAGAGACTAGAAAGATGGAATAAGTAGTCAGAGCATCACTTCAGTTCCTCTTCTCTTCGTTACAGATGACCTGCTGTAATACTGTAATATGAAGACCATGCATCACAAACTGCACTCTGTGATTGGTTACAGAGGCAGATCTTAGCTTGAGCTCCACCATTAGTTAATGAGCTCATAAACTCTGGTTGGCTGATTGGCCAAGAAATGCAATCAGCCATGTGGAGAACAGAGCAGCTTCAAGAGCATCTTAAGACTCTGTCGCTGAACTGCGCAGTAGGTGGAAAGAACATGAAACAATGTAATTCCTTTTCACGGTCAGGTGCAATAATGTGGATGTGTAGCTGTTTAATGCTGTTCACAGAATCACTCTTACATCCTGCAAGATAAATTGTTATCTGTAGAAATATTCTGAAATAAACACCAAATTACCTGAGTTTGCTGAAAATCTATGTTTTTGTTACTCTTTAAACACGGATGTTTATGTACACTAAGATTGCTATATCTTCAATCAATTTTGAATGTCCAGATGACGATATCATGGCTTTGTGAGCTTCTGACTGGTTAATTCATAACATTTAAGTTAATTGGAGCCACAGCTGTGGCTTTATTTTATTATTAAACAATTTTACTCCAGCATTTTACTCCACAGGTCAATGTGTTGGTATGGCAATCACAAAGCCCTGATCTAGACCTTGTAGAAAATGTGTGGGCAGTGCTGAACCAGTTCTGTTATAAGGAATGGGCCAACAGTTCAACAAACTATTGTGAGCAACTTATGGAGGGATGCCCAAAATGTTTGACCCTAGTGGTACAACTTAAACGGCAACTGAACCAAATACAAAAAAATGTATGTTAACTTCTGAATTTGAGGAAAAAAAACAAAGATCTAAAACAATCCCTTTTAGTATTTAGCAAATAATGAGAATTATGTAACTGATGTAAAATAGGAAATGTTTAGTTTGATTTAATGTCAGGCAGTGATGAAAAACGTCTGTGTACACAATGTATGTACAATAGAAGTCTGTTTTCACCTATAAATGTGCATGAAAGGTCAGACCTTACTCTTAACTAAGGCAAGTGATCGTTTTCATTAAGGATTAGGGAAGAAAAAGAAATTGAATAACTTTGCTTTTTTCTATTTCTTTTCAGAATGTAGGGTTTTTAAGGGCATTCACAGACTACACACTAGATGTGCATATTCATAATATAGTCTTCAATCAATATTTAATCAAAAGAGATTTTAAAGAGGTTGTGATCATATCTCAGAGATTAAAGCTGAAACTTACTCCCAGGTTGTAATACCAGCTAGCACATGCTGCACATTAGTTCAGTGAAATATTCAATAGAATTAGTCAGATCCATTTTTATATGTTGAGTGATAGTAATAGGTTTAAATGCATTTTTTTTTCTTTTCTGCAAGCTTCCTCCCTGCTTTGTAACCAGCTTTGTAGTGTATATCTCTCACCCCCCCCCCCCTCTCTCTATAGATATATATATAGAGAGAGAGAGAGATAGTGAGAAAATCCTGTTCATGTCAAATTTTTATCAATTTATTTTTTATTTTATTTTCTCTTTATTTTGTGCCACCAGAGATGGCATCACAAGTTTGAGTCTCCAATTTGAGTCGCACTTGAGTCGCAAAGTCCTTCTGACTTGACTTGGACTTGTGCCGTAAGGCCTTGAGATATGACTTGGACTCCTGGTCTGACACTCGTGTCCTGGTTACACTTTTAATCTCATGTAATGAAGAGTAAAAGGAAGCTAGTATGTTTTACTGTAAAAGGATGCATTTGATTATCAGCCAGAGACATTTGTGGAGTATGGGCTGTTAATGGCTCATAACAATCTGTTCATGTTAGCTGTAGCTTCACAATGATGACCACAAGAATGTCTCTTCAAATGAACACTGTATTAAATGACTTTCGTTCATTTAGGAAACAAAATAAATTTAAATGAATGCCAACATTTTCTCGCTCCTAATCTAGCTGCAAAATTTCAACGATGCTTCTGACTGACAATATCAAAATTCAACCACTTCCTGCTCTGTACATTCAACACACTCTATTTACTTACCACACTTTGCCTCTTTATAGCTTTACTATTTAGAATTTAGAACGAAGGTTAAATCTGATTTTAGAAAATTGGTTTCCAAACATAAAAAAATCTCCAGCTCAAAATGAGGAGAAGAAACCCAATAAATCATATTTTGTGCAACAAATAATGGAGTGGACAATATGAAGATGGGGATAAACACGTACTAACTTAGTCATTATAAAGACAAAAAAGCACCTTCTTTGATTTTTTCAGAAATTCAACATCAACAGGTTTTTATATCTTTTTGTTATTTTTCTTAGAGCAATAAAGCTATTTCTAATAGAATAAATACAACATTTGATCAATCATAATCATAGTAAGGAATGTTGCCTATTTTGTAAGTTGGCTTTGATCATCTCCTTTTTTGTACACATTTTGGTAAAGGCATATTCTAGGACAACTTTGAGTACAAAACTAATTTCCACAGAGGGTAAAATAAGAATTATTGAAGAATAAAACCTTTAGTAGTTGGTGGTGCTATTGTATTTTTATAGTAGCACGCACTAAATCTAACCATAGTGTTTCTAAAATTTGTTGGCCTAATTGTCAGTTAAATAATTTTGTCAGTCCAAACAAACATTCTCTTTAGTAACATTCGATTATGCTATGTTTTTCATCTTTCATGCAGCTTAGCACTAGATAAAGGCAATAATAATACAATGTTTGTTCCTCTACCTAACCATGGGACCTCCATTAAATTGTAATTATAATGAACATCGTTAGACTTTATAAAGTTTTATCTGAAGAAATAAATTTGGATCAGGTACAATTTACTTTTAGTGATACACAAAACAAAAGTAATGATATGTTAATAAATTCAAGAGCTCCAGGCAGCACAGTTATCCTGCTCCATGTTGCATATTTATATATTTATGCACTCATATTATGGCTGATGATGGAGGATTAGTGGATAGACAGTGCAACAGCCCCTGTAGAAAGATTTTAATTAAGGTTTGTGGCTTATATTGCTGTGAGTTTGTATATATATATACATACAAACGCTTCTCCTCTTAGCCACGTCTCAGGAAACTGAAGTAGGGAAGGGAGCAGAATCGATTGCACATTTCATTTACTTGCATGTTTGCACCGAAATAATCAAAAAAACAAGTGGGTCCGTATATGCACAAATAGGCCTGTGGTGCACGGCCTTATTCATTTCAAACACGTGCATAATCAAAGAAAAAGCATGCTGCCCTATACTCCTTGTCCAATACGTAGTCCACACACTAATGAACAAAGAGGTTGAAGCTGGTTAAAGATCCAATGACAGTATAGAAGAGTTTACTTAGCGCTCATGGTGGGTCATCACACCTCAAAAGATCCTGACTCGTGTAGTGGTGCACACTCCCAAACATTAACAGACATGCTGCTTTGTAAGCCCTGTCATTATCAGCCCTGACTGACCGGGTTCCTGTGAAATGTTTCTCAAAGCCGCTGTTAAAGCTGTTACTAATTATGTATTTCAAGGCTTGCCTCATTCTTATGCCTCCAAAGCAGCTACGCATGATCAGCCAGTATATACATACTGTGATCTGTGATCAGACAGCCTAACAATGTGAAAGCCAGCCAGTGTTGTTTGAAAGTGATACTGTTGCCGATGAAGGGAAATAATTAACGTGTAACGTGTTCCAAAGGAGCGTGTGAGCAACATGTTCTTTAATTACTGGCCAACATCTGAGAGAACAGGCTTCCACTCTGACGTAAGAATTTGTCATTGAAATATAGTCTCAAAGTTTTTTTTTTCTTTTATGTTTTTGCCTGTTTTTTTTTGTGTGTTGTTTTCTATACCTTCCCACCCCCCAATAACAAGAGCTGTGGCCTGGGCATTGGCCTTGAACTCTGACCCGCCTGTAATCAGTCATATCCCCGGGCCCCTCCCTCCTTTCAGGCCACAGACAGCTCCTTGCTCCTCGCCCTCCCCCGCTATCCACACCTCTTCCTCCTGTTCTCTCTTTGTCCCCATATTTCCCTCCTTTACACACTTGCTGAATCCAGAACGGCCCCGCTGCCTTTTGATGGGGCGCTGCTCAGAAACAACAGAGGGTAAACATGGACTAAGCAGCTGAACAACAGACCCTAAAACCCCGCTGTCATCTACCCCTCCGCCCTGACCCACTGCCTCGTCCGTCAATCTGTGAAGTGACCTCAAACTGATGCGTAAATGATGGTGTCAGCTTGTCAGGACGGGACAGCCTGCTTTAGGGAGCTTACAACAAGCAAACAGCCTGAATTCTCCCATATTCTTTCTCCTCTGTCACTCAGACGTTCCCTTTGTCCCTCGCACATTGTGTACATCCAGGGTTTGATGTTGCATATTAATGTGAACTGTGAGATTGGAATAATCATTTGCATTGCAAAACTGACCCCATTGAGTTGTGTCTCAAGAGAATCATGAGAAGTAACGTAAAACAAAGATTCACATTTGGTACCTGAATTATGGAATGAACTTAATGATGAAATAAAATATGCATAGTCATGCATTATAGCTTGCTTTGTTGATAATCTGATCAATGTTTGTTTAAGAGAGGCATACATTTGCACTAAGGCTTCATCCTGTTCTCCCACTGGTTTTCTGACTTGCTGCTCATGTTTTGCGTCTTTCCCAGATTCCAACTGTTGAGACAAATCAATCAATCACTGTTATACAGACAAGTACTCTTAATATGTTTCTTTTGTATGCTATATATGTTCATATCTACTTAAACTTTCATCTCATAAGTTGTGGAGGAGTCTTTGATGGGATGTGGGGAATTTAATAAGCTACGCTTCAGCAGGATATGACCACACATCTGTGACTTGTCACAAACCTTTGAATGTTATTGTACCTTGTCAAGCAAGCAAAAACATTTTCCCCCGCTTCCCTTCACACGCTCAGGGGGCCCATCAAGCCCTGGTAGCACCAGTAGTACTTCCTCCTTACTTTTCCTACTTCTCTTGCATCTGGTCCGGCGCCCTGCCTTCAAACACTCCATCCGTCGCAAATATGAAAGGCTGTCACAAATGTAATGGTTGATTGGCAAGCCGAAGGCCGCTGTACAGCCACCTTAAGGGTCAGAGGTGAGATTAGTTGGACCTCTTTGACCTGATAACTTTACAGATTGAATCCACCTGGCAGGCAGGGTGGAATAATGACTGTTCCACATAGCAGCCTATTCAGATTCACATAACTGTATCCCAGCACATCCATTTTGAAAAGGAAAAAGAATGATTTAGTAATTCTGCACCATACCTACTGACCCAGAAAATTACCTATACACTGCTGTTGAATCCTAAGATGTTACCTTTTCCCTAAAACTCCATTTTCCAGATCCAGGAGGTGTTGAAATTTAACCCTCCAGACTGACATGCTGTTCTTTCCATAAGTTATTTGCTGTTTCTCGGTGGAAGTTCATAGATTCTTGATTAATTTTGTTTTAACACTCCAAAGATGTATCCTGTCCATCCAAGGGAGATGACATTTTGCTTGACAGGCTCTTACAAACAGCAGGTGACAGATTAGGGACATACTCTAAGAGGTTGAAGTCAGGTGCCACTCACTTCTCCTGTTTAAACTTAAAGCACCGCAGAACTGAAAGGCACCTTCTTATTAAAAAAAAAAAAATGCCTCTGATCTCTTGAAATGTCACGATCAGCGGGTCTTGGCACCATCTTGATTTTGAAAAAGACTTCTATAAATCTCACTCTTTTTCATATCATTGCTTGCACATTGTGAGTTTGTTTCTCTGTATGTTAAACAATAAATGATGCAGAAATAGCCTTGGCTTAAAAAAATAGAAAAAAGAAACACATCAAATCATAGGTCTTCACTCCCATAAGAAAATGTCTCTATATGTGAGAACAGTTTGTGTGTTCTTGTCCTAAAACTTGCACACATATGAACAAACATACATTGTGCATATCTGCACACTATCACATAAAAAGCTACCCTACATACTGTATATGTTTCCTTTAAGAAGAGACCTGCCATGTGAGTGGGAAGGCAACCAAGCAGAAATGGAAGTGTGAGGACAAAGAGCAGTGTGGCAGCAGTGCAAGAGAGAGTGGGGGCATATATATATATATATATATATATATGTGTGTGTGTGTGTGTGTGAGTGTGTGTGAGTGACTATAGATACATGACTTTACATGTGTGCACCGGCAGATGAAAGGTATTATTGATGCAGGAAAATTACATTTTTTGTAACCCTGAAATAGATTTATTGGATCCTAGAGGAGTTTCAGGAGACAACGCATGTGGTTTGCATGAGTAAGGATGGCTCATACACTCCGCTGCTGTCTGTCACACAGGAATTTGTGTCACAAATCTCTTTACTCTCACTCAGCAGAGCACAGGGCTTTTTGTGCTTGATAAAAATATTGTCCCATTTATATTTTATGCTGTATCCTCTTCTGTTTCCCAAGACATGATGCAAATACATTAAGTTTATTTGTTTTAACACAGGCATTATTGACTATTGGTGCAAAAAACATACATAAAATGAACAAGTTGAAAATGTATTAAACATTTTTGAAACTGGTCAATCAGTGTCAATTTCAGACTGGTGCTGTATGTTACTATTCATACTTTATAATACCATATACAATAATACTATTTACATTGTAAAAGGAGATTTGTTTTTTTAGTTGTTCCACAGCTGCCTTCAGGAATGTTTTCCTCAGTTGCACAAATTTCAGAGCATCTCTAATCTAACTATGCTCATAACACAGAACAATATGACAGTGCTTCCATTTTTTTCCCAGCGAGGAGCCACCAAATTGTTCAGAGCTCAGCCTACTTATATAAAATGCCGTAATGTTGTGGAAGACCTCCTGTCTTGTTCCGGTACCAAAGAAAACTCACCCATCAGTCCTCAATGACTATAGACCTGTTGCCCTGACACCCCACATCATGAAGGTCCAAGAGAGACTCCTGCTGGCCCACCTGAGAAAGCAAACAATAAACTATCAGGACCCCCATCAGTTTGCTTATCGCTGTGGAGTTGGAGTTGAAGATGCCATCATACACCTGCTTCAACAAACCCACTGTCATCTGGACCAAGCCAGCAGCACTGTGAGGATCATGTTCTTTGATTTCTCCAGTGCATTTAACACAATCCAACCTGATTTGCTTTGTCAGAAACTCCAGAAGACTCAGGTGGAGGCCTCAACAATCTCCTGGATCAAAGACTACATGACAAACAGACCACAGTTTGTGAGACTGAAGGGTTATGAGTCTAACCAGGTAGTTAGCAGCACAGGAGCCCCACAGGGCACTGTACTCCCACCATTCCTTTTCACTCTGTACACCTCAGACTTCCAGTACAAGACAGACTCCTGTCATCTGCAGAAATTACTCAGATGATTCTGCAGTTGTGGGGTAGATCAGAGATGGACAAGAAGATGAGTACAGGGAGCTGGTGGACCGCTTTGTGGCATGGTGTGGAAACAATTGTAAGGATTATGATTATTGATTAATTAATATTTATCAATAATTATAATTAAAAATCATAATTTGAGAAAATTAATTTCTTCACCAAAAATCCTCATTTATGAATCGAAACCAGAGATGTCTTCTGGTGTTGTAATTGTAGCCTAAAGCCCTTGATAATTACAACCGTTAAATACCCACTAATAATTGATAACTATTACCAGAGATGTCACTGTTTAATCAACCGTTTCTGCTGAAAAGTGCAGAACTTTAACCTTATTTTGACTGACAAATCACAGTTGCACAAAATAAACACAAAACGCCTTCTCTTTATCTACGTGAAAATTTATTAAACCAATCAGCCTGATAGAATCAGCTGTTCGATCCAATGATCTTCACCTACTCAAACATGCAAAGTTCTACACAAAAGTGTAAAATATCTAACTAAACAAAATAAAACAAAACAGCAGTGGGTGTGTATGAGATCAAACCAGCAGTTATGGCAAAATAAAAGGGGAATATGGTTGAACGAAGCTTTGGGTGCGCCCCTCCCAAAGTGTAGCTAAACAGGACACGGGCGGTCATAAACCTTCCCCAAGCAAGGTTGTAAAACTCAGCCCACACAAAGGATCATAAACCCTTTTGGCGGCAAACCAGTAAAACATGAAGTTTAAGACAAAGAAAATGGTTGACTTTCACCATAAGGTTATTCTAGCAGTCCAGACACACGGAGCACCTGCTCACAGGTGTTCGCACAGTAAAAGCACAATCTTTCAGACTCGGCGGCCTCAGACAACAACAGTAATCACGTTTCAAAAGACAATGGCATGCACATACAATTCAGAACACATTAGACTCTAAGTGGCGATTCTATCCTGCCCAATCTTTATTCCTTATAAAGAAATAAAAATAAAAGGTGGATTTTACTTGTTGTTGTCTCCTCTGACCAGAGGGGGAGAGGGGGGGGGGGGGGGGGGTGAAGAGTTCCACGCGTCCGCGGATACTTAGCGAAGCAGTCCGTTTTCTTCCTTGGTGACCTCCGTGGCAGAAAGGTAGAAGAGTTATGATGGACCGTCACTAGTTGACTGGTACAAAACAAGGAGTGAAAGTTGCGTCTCCTTGAAACTCCGTGGTTTTTTGGTTACGTGTTATGGTGCGTTCACGCGAGAGCGATGGACGAGTTGAAAAATCTGAACTTTTTCCTAAATTCGCGTCGTGTCAACCAATCAGGGACTGGATGTGGCTGTGACGTAGGGTGAAAGACCACAGCGGAGAAGAAGCGGTTGTCAGTGAAGATGGAGGACCAGATCATAGTGGCAGTGTGCGGCAAGCCAGAGTTGTATGACTCAACTAATTACTTTTACCGAGACAAGTACAGAAAGGCCTGGCCTGGTTATGTTTAGGCACAAATATCTTATATTTAGGAGATGTGGACATTAAAAATCAGCTGTTTTTTTTACTGAGGTGAGATTTATTTGCTCACTGAAGACAGATGGACAGGCGTTCAGCAGCGGGGATATAGTGCCGGTAGTTGGTGTTCCGGAGGGCGATTTGTCTTCCAACGCGGGACAGCAGATCTTCGAACTGGGTCCTGGATAGACGGAAGTACCGCTGAAATCGACCGTCATCCAGACGCAGCTCCTGGAGTAAGTGGTGGTAATCTCTGAACTGTTCCCGTCCCTGAAGAATCTGGTGAACCCAGGTATGTTGACGTCGGCTGCGTTTTTCGGCTCTCCACAGGTAAAACACCGTAATTATCCGTGAAATCCATGTCTGCCATGTTCAGTTGAAACCAGCAAGCAGCAGATGGGAGCTCCTCCTATTTGATGACGCGGCGAAGCGTTGCCGCTTGTTGCCAAATGCCAACGCGGAGTTCACGCGGAATGTCAAGGGGGCAAAAGCACACAAATGAGGCAAAATATTCGCGGAATCCGCGTTCGGTGTGAACGCACCATTAAACTCACGTCTTCGATCGGCAAAGTGAAATTTCTGGCCGCCTTATTCCAGAAACCTATTTCATGAATTTTTTGTTGGCCATCGAAGGAGAATAAATGAAGAATCCATGTGGGACCTCTTCTTCTCCAGAGAGAGATGCTTCAGATGTTGGTCCGGTATCCAACGTGAAAGAGCTTCTTTCAAACGTTCGCCTTCCTATATTACCTCCTGTGACGTCAGACCTGGGACGGCCCTGTCATATCAGCCGCAGTGGCCGCTGGGTTTTGTAGGACAGACTATCCTGTGGCACAAAGGCGTCCAGGAACGTGCAAATGGTCCGATATTCAGCAAACAAGTGGTCTAACACAATCATCTCATCTTGAACGTGACTAAAACAAAGGAGATTATTGTAGATTTTAAGAGAAACATTAATAAGTCAAAAACTATTTCCATCATGGGAGAAGAAGTGGAGGTGGTGGAGGAGTATAAATACCTCAGTGTTCACCTGGACAACAGACTGGAGTGGAGATACAACTGTGAAGCTGTCTATAAGAAGGGACAGAGCAGACTGTACTTCTTGAGGAAGCTTGGATCCTTTGGTGTTTGCAGCAAGATGCTGCATATCTTCTACAAGTCTGTTGTGGAGAGTGTGATCACTTCTGCCATCAACTTCTGGGGAAGCAGAATCAGAGCCAGGGACTTAAAAAAGCTCAACAAGCTGATAAAGAAGTCTGGCTCTGTTCTGGGGACTCCTCTGGAACCTCTGGAGATTTTTGTGCAAAGAAGGATTCTTCATAAAATGAAGAACATTATGGAGAACCCTGAGCATCCTCTTCATGAGACTGTCCTACAACAACAGAGTGTCTTCAGTCAGAGGCTTCTTCAGATGTGCTGTAAGACGGAGCACTACAGGAGATCCTTCCTGCCCACAGCCATCAGCATCTACAACGTCTCTTTGAAGAAACCCTCATAATGAGCTACAACAACATTTAATTTCCCTTTGGGATTAATAAAGTATTTTTGAATTGAATTGAATTAATTCTTGAAAGCATGCATAGCAACACCAAGTGATTCCATAATGTTAGATGACATTTCTGCTATCGATGGTATTACATCAACATAACTTAAATGGTGCACACCTCAGTGCTCTGCATTCTAACTCACCTGGAAAAATGCCCTCATGTAACCCAACATCATTCATATATCATGGCTGCCATCAGCCAGCAAGCACTGCAATTCAATTCAATTCAATTCAGTTTTATTTATATAGCGCCAATTCACAACACATGTTGTTTCAAGACACTTCACAACAGTCAGGTACATACATTCCAATTAATCCTAACCATTGAACAGTGCAGTCGGAGTTAGCTTTTTATTCAAATTGGATAAAACGTTTTTCTATCTAAGGAAACCCAGCAGATTGCATCCAGTCAGTGACTTGCAGCATTCCCTCCTCCTGAATGAGCATGTAGAGACAGTGGACAGTCACTGGCGTTGACTTTGCAGCAATCCCTCATACAGAGCATGCATGTAGCGACAGTGGAGAGGAAAAATTCCCTTTTAACAGGAAGAAACCTCCACCAGAACCAGGCTCAGTGTGAGCAGCCATCTGCCACGACTGACTGGGTGTTTGAGAGAACAGAGCAGAGACACAAAAAGAACAAAGAAGCACTGATCCGGGAGTACTTTCTATGGGAAGGAAAAGTAAATGTTAATGGATGTAGCTCCTTTAGTTGTTTCACCTAGAAAGAAAGAACAGATAAACTCTGAGCCAGTTTTCAAGGTTAGAGTCTGAAAGAGAGCACATACAGTTAGTTACAGTTAAGCTCAGTCAATCGCCATGTCTAGGAGAGAGAAAGGGTTAAACTCTAAAAGACAGGGCTATGTGGATCATTGGTAGAGGGTGAGCATTAAGTTGTTGCCAGCAGAAGCTCGGACGATTCCCCTCTCCAGAAAAGTGTCACAGGTAGACACATAGCCAGGCCAGATGTAGCTTCTAAGAAGAGAATAGAGAAAACAAGGTTAAAAGCTGAAATAACAGCAAATAATGCAAAATTGGAGAGTAGTGTGAGAATGTAGCGAAGAGGGTGAAAGTGGTCGTTATGTCCTCCAGCAGCCTAAGCCTATAGCAGCATAACTACACAGATAGTTTCAGTTCAGATTATTTTGTTAAACGGCGCTTATTTACAACAATGTCGTCTCAAGGAACCCCACAAACGGTCCCACTGATGGTCATTGTTATACTAAAAACCACAAGGATTGGAATACCTCTCTCTGTCAGACTGATTATAACCATTGGAAAAGAGAAGGGGTCATACAGGTAGCAGAAATGGAGGGTGTGTTTGCACCTCAACCATAACTGAGCCGGTTTAGCTGGCTAAACCTGACTCCCCTTACTCCAACCAACAGGGAGGGAGGAAGGCTCCCTCCCTGATAAACTAAGCCACTCTAACTATAAGCTTTATCAAAAAGGAAAGTTTTAAGCCTAGCCTTAAAAGTAGACAGGGTGTCTGCCTCACGGACTAAAGCTGGGAGCTGGTTCCACAGGAGAGGAGCCTGATAACTAAAGGATCTGCCTCCCATTCTACCTCTAGAGACTCTAGGAACCACCAGTAAACCTGCAGTCTGAGAACGAAGTGCCCTGTTAGGAACATATGGAACCATCAGATCTCTGATGTATGATGGAGCTTGGTCATTAAGGGCTTTATATGTGAGGAGGAGAATTTTAAATTCTATTCTAAATTTAACAGGGAGCCAATGAAGGGAAGCTAAAAAAGGAGAAACATGATCTCTCTTTTTAATTTTCATCAGAACTCTTGCTGCAGCATTTTGAATCAGCTGAAGGCTTTTAACTGCATTTTGTGGACATCCTGATAGTAAAGAATTACAATAGTCCAGCCTTGAAGTAACAAATGCATGGACTAGTTTTTCAGCGTCACTCCTGGATAGGATATTTCTAATTTTGGCAATGTTCCGGAGGTGAAAGAAGGAAATCCTAGAAACCTGTTTAATATAGGATTTAAATGACATGTTCTGGTCAAAAATAACACAAAGGTTTTTTACTTTATTACCGGAGGTCAATTTAATGCCATCCAGGTTAAGTGATTGACTAAGCAGTTTCTTTTTTAAAGACTCCGGTCCAAAGACGACAACTTCTGTCTTGTCTGAATTTAGAAGCAAAAAATTTAAAGTCATCCAAGTTTTTATATCTTCAAGACATGCTTGTGGTCTATCTAACTGGTTGGGCTCATCAGGATTTATGGATAAGTAAAGCTGACTATCATCAGCGTAACAGTGAAAATGTATCCCATGCTGCCTGATAATTTGACCTATTGGAAGCATATATATAGTAAAGAGAATTGGCCCAAATACTGAACCCTGTGGTACTCCACAATTAACCCTGGAGTTTAAAGATGATTTATCATTTACATGAACAAACTGGAATCTGTCAGACAGATAAGATTTAAACCAGCCTAGTGCTGTTCCCCTGATCCCTACAGCATATTCCAGCCTTTTTAAGAGAATATTATGGTCGACTGTATCAAATGCAGCATTGAGATCTAACAGAACCAGAACAGACACAAGTCCATTATCTGAGGCCATAAGAATATCATTGGTGACTTTCAGCAGAGCTGTTTCAGTGCTATGATGAGCTCTGAAACCTGACTGAAACTCTTCAAACAGGTCATTACTGTGTAAATGCTCCCATATTTGATTAGCAACTATTTAGAATTTTAGATAAGAATGGAAGATTGGATATAGGTCTGTAATTTTTCAAGTCATCTCGATCAAGCGAAGGTTTCTTAAGTAAAGGTTTAATTACAGCTACCTTAAAAGCTTGTGGTACATATCCATTTACCAAGGATAAATTAATCATATCTAAAATGGGGCTGGTAATCAGAGGGAACACTTCCTTAAATAATTTGGTTGGGATTGGGTCTAACATACAAGTTGAAGGTTTAGATGAAGCTAATATTTCTGATAACTCAGGAAGCTTCACAGGATCAAAACAGTCCAAACACAAATCAGGTTCTGCAGTTCTTTCCAATGTTGTCTCACTTGCTGAGGATGAAAGAATCATCTTCGGGAGTATGTCAAAGATGTTCTTTTTAATAGAATCAATTTTATTTAAGAAGAATCCCATAAAGTCATGGCTGCTAAGAGCTAAGAGAAAGGATTGCTCAACAGAGCTATGACTCTGTGTAAGTTTAGCAACTGTACTAAAGAGAAACCTAGTATTATTCTTGTTCTCTTCTATTAATGATGAGAAATAAGCTGTTCCAGCTTGGCGAAGTGTCTTTTTATATATACAACAGTAGGCTATTTTTCCAGATTAAGTAGGAATCCTCTAGGTGTGTAGAGCGCCATTTTCTCTCCAATTTTCTAACATTGCGCTTTAAAGTACGCAGCTCTGAATTAAACCAAGGAGCTAGCCTCCTATGAATGATTACTTTCTTTTTCAAAGGGGCAGCATTGTCTAATGCATCACGCAATGATGAAGAAACATTATGAACAAAAGAATCAATTTGTGAAGGGGCAGAAACAGAATTATTGCCCTCCATTGTGCTTTTCAGTGATAATGAGGAAATTAAAAGTGGAACAGATTCTTTAAAGGTTGTTACAGCATTGTCTGATAATGATCTACTATAATGAAATTTTCTTTCAGGTGTGGAGTACTCGGTTAAATTAAACTCAAAGGTTATTAAGAAATGGTCAGACAGGACAGGGTTATGAGCGAATATTGTTATGTCTTTACATTCAATGCCATATGTCAACACAAGGTCCAGAGAATGAAGACAAAGGTGGGTAAGTTTGTTAATGTTTTGAGCAAAGCCAATTGAGTCTAAGATAGCATTAAACGCTATATTTAGGCTATCACTTTCAGCGTCAACATGAATGTTAAAATCCCCCACTATAATAACTTTATCTGTATTTAACACTAATTCAGATAAAAGGTCTGAAAACTGATCTAAAAATTGAGAGTAAGGACCTGGTGGACGGTACAAAACAATAAACAGAAGTGGTTTTAGTGCTTTGCAATTTGGATGAGGAAAACTAAGGATTAAATATTCAAAAGAGTTGTAGCTATTGATTGGTCTGGGACTAATCAATAAATCCAACTGACAGATGGTTGCTACACCTCCTCCTCGCCCAGTATTTCGAGGAATGTGAAAATTTAAATAATTAGTAGGAGTTGACTCATTTATAGTAACATAATCCTCTTGCTGCAGCCAGGTTTCTGTGAGGCAAAATAAATCAATCTGATTGTCACAAATCAAGTCATTAACTAGCAATGTCTTCGAAGAGAGACATCTTATGTTCAGTAAGCCACATTTAATTGTTTATTTTTCTTTTCGGTCTGAGTTGTGTTTATTTTTATGAGATTTTCCTGATTTTCTCCTTTTAGATTATTTTTTAACCTATTCAATTTTGGCCGTGGGTGAGACACTGTCTTAATAGGGTAATGGCTGGGTAGCAGTACAGAAGCTGCAGAGAGGAGTGTTAAACTATGACCCTGCTTCCAGGTCTGAACCCTGGGTTATCAGAGTTTTGGAGAACTCATAAATTTGGCCAGATTCCTAGAAAGAAGAGCCGCTCCATCCAAAGTGGGATGATGCCGTCTCTCCGGATAAGACCAGGTTTTCCCCAAAATGTTCACCAGTTATCAATGTAACCCACATCGTTTTCTGGACACCACCTAGACAGCCAGCAGTTGAATGACTGCATGCGGCTAAACATGTCGTCACTGGTCAGATCAGGGAGTGGACCAGAGAAAATTACGGAGTCCGACATTGTTTTGGCAAACTTACACACAGAAGCAACACTAACTTTGGTGACCTCCGATTGACGTAACCGGGTGTCATTACCGCCAGCATGAATAACAATCTTACTGTATTTACGCTTATCCTTAGCCAGCAGTTTCAGGTATGATTTGATGTCGCCCATTCTGGCCCCTGGCAGACATTTGACTATGGTCGCTGGTGTCTCTAGTGCCACGTTTCTGACTATGGAGCTGCCAATTACCAGAGTTGGCTTCTCAGTGGGTGTGTCACTGAGCGGGGAAAATCTGTTAGAAACGCAGACAGGTTGGTGGTGACCTGTGGGCTGGGATCTAGGACTATGCTTTCTACGTACCCTCACCCAGCCGGCCTGAGGCCCAATTGTGTTGTAGTGGCGCCGAGATAGTGTATTTGCAACTTAAAGTGGGAATCTCTGAGCGCACACATTTCACCTGCTTCAATTTGATGGCCTGGTATTTTTACAAATGCTAAAGTGATACTAACATACAGGGCCTTGTCAGAATATTCAAACACCACTTCCATTTTGTGTTTTTACATCCACAAACCTTATTGTATTTAAATGGGATTTTATGTTTTAGATCAACTCAAAGTAGTGCATAATTGTAAAGTGGCATTCTGTGGCATTCATTTGGGTTCAGCCTGGTCTACTCTAGGACCTCCAAATAAAACCCAGTACAACCACCTGCCTTTAGGAATTCACCTGATAAGTAAACACAGTCCACTTTTTATTTAATATCTGTATAAAAACAGCTGTTCTGTGAAGGGCTCAGAGTTTTGCTAGACTATACTAGTAGACAAAGATTGATGAATTCATTAGACAAGTCAGAGATAAGGTTTTGGGGAATTTTAAAGCTTGATTAAGTCTCTTTAGTTATGGTGAAACATGGTGGTGGCAGCATACTGCTATGGGCTTCTATTTAGCAGGGAAAGGGAAACTTGTTATACTTTGTAGAAAGATAGAGTCAAATAAAGTGCAGTCCAAGAAGAAAACCTATTGGAAAAGAGTTTAGACTAGAGAAGAGCTTCCCATTCCAGCAGGACAATGACCCTGAACATAGAGCCATAGTTAAAATAAAATGGTTTTATACTGAAGCATATTCATGAGTTAGAATGTCCTAATCAAAGTCCAAATCTAACTACAACTGAAAATCAGTGGCAGGTCTTGAAACCTGCTGTTCACAGATGCAGTCCATCCAATCTAATGGAGCCTCAGCTTTTTTACAAAGAAGAATGGGAATGGGAAGAATGTTCCTGTCTAGATATGCAAAGCTGATAAAGACACACCCAAAAAACTTAAATGCATTGGACTCTGTATTTTTTACACATAGTGTTTCAGTTAATTAAAAAAAATGTGAAAGCCATGTATCCTTTCCCCTTCACATCAGTTCTTTGTGTTAGTCCAACAGTTTGTTGTAACTTGACAAAATGTGAAAAAGTTCAAGGGATGTGCATACTTGTGCCATGAATGCAGTTAACGTGCAACTGTGACACAAGGAATGGTGTTACAAGGTTTTCTGTTCTAGAAACTCAACTCTTCCATCTTTTTTTTTATTTCCATCTTTCTCTATTCCCTCTTCCCCCTGCTGTCTTCTCTTCTCTCACAGCACTCTGACGATATACAGCATCAGCCAGGAGGATGAGGCCATCTACCAGTGCATCGCTGAGAACAGTGCCGGCTCCACTCAGGCCAGTGCCCGTCTCACTGTGCTCTGGGCGGATGGACTGCCTGGTGTGCCCACCCATGTGCAGGCAGAGGCCCTCTCCCCCACCACCATTCAGGTGTCCTGGAGGGAGCCCGACCGAAACACTCAGGACATCATCGGATATGTGCTCCACATTCGCAAGACATCAGGTAGGTACTTGTATTATAATTATTATATTATCCTAGTATTTCATATTTCATTTACCATTAAAAAATGTCTATGACTCTGTTAATGTTATTTAGGAAGTACTTTTCAAATCTTTTTACTTACACAACATGATGGTTTTGGAGGTTAACTGAAATGTTTCCAGCCTAAAGAGACATTTTTCAAACAAAATCACATCTTCTGTCTTGTTAAACCTCTAAAACAGATTTCAGACATGTAAACCAAGACCAATAATCCTCAGTCCCAAGGATGCAAACTAGAGAAATCCAGACCTTTTGTGTTTGTCATTTACATTTATTAGATATGTTTGTTTATGCTCATTTTGTCACACTGACAGGTTCTGTTTGTACTAGGAATAAACATGATTTATTGTGTGATCTGATTTTAAATTTAGAGCTCTAAGTAGTTTTAAACAGATTTGGGGGGCATTGGTATCCAATCCAGACGAGTTCTGGCATCTTTTCAACACAGCAAATGTAATTGCACCTTGGGCTACAATAAAGACCATCTGATCTGCTTTCACATATGCAGGAGATGTTCAGCAGGGATCTTCTCTTCCTGGGTGTCTTGAAAAAATGTATTTAATATAAAACTGAGTCTGAATTCATCCCTTGCCATAACCTGCTTGGCCTGTCTTATCTTTAGTTTTGCACAAAGTGAGGGCACTGCCAGTGCTTTGAAGTCATTTTCTAAGTCCTGGATGCTGCCTGGTGTAGTTTCCATTAAATGTTTATATTTGAGACTTGCACTGGGAAGGCCTTCTAAACTGGCATTTTAATTCAGCTCAGAGCTTGACATAAAGTGTAGGAGGAAGGAAAGCGTGTGCTGTTACACCAAGGTGCACAGAGCCATTAGACGTATGATGGTGAATAGATGTTTTCAGTGATTTAGACTTTTCTTTAACTTTCAAGTATCACAATGAAAACTGGTGAAACTTTGCAGGCTTCATATTGCTTTCCAAAAAAACAACAATCATTTTTGTTTTTTTTATTATTTAACGTCTTTGACATATAACATGTAGTACATACTGATTGTAATTCTTGCCAAGAACAACCATTAATGTAACTCAGGCTGAAATACAATAAGGTTCTTAAAGGCTCTTAAATACATTAAGAAAAACTTACATCTAGTTTGTTTCTCAGTGTTTATTATGTGAGTTGAAGATAAGACCAATGTATTGCAAAGGCACGTTTTAATATGGAGGTTTGTATGGAGATACATATTTATTTCAAGCATAAAATGATGCTCACTTGTTTTTGGGCCACAAAACACGTTTCATTGCCAAGACTAAAGCTTGTGAGTCTGTTCACAGCTTTCGGATGAGTGTAAGTGTGTGTATCAGTGTGTGAGAGAACCGTAGAGCTGATGTTAACCTCAGTACTTCTCTGGGATAATTAAGGACCCCGGGGATGGCCAACCAGTAGAATCTGCTGTAATTACCATCAGATCGTATGGCCCAGTAGACTGAGGGATGGGTGTGGATAGCAGTTATGGCTGGGTGTGTCTGAATTAAAAGCAAAAAAAAAACAATCCTGTAATCTATACAATTATCCCCCGTTTACCCTGTCTATCCACTCACTCCACCCCTAAAATTTACCCCATCACTGTATCTCCAGGCTGACAGGACCATGCTAGAATAGTTTTAACTCACCAATGAACTTTTGTAAAACCAGGAAAATGGGCAATAATCACAAAATAATTCCTTTCTCCCTTATTTTCTCTCATTTTAATTGAAACCATTTCCATTTCTTTACCTATTTACCTTCTAAATCGGCTCCTTTTAAAATCTAACATCTTTTTCTTCTGCTGCCATCTTCTCTCTTTCAGACCCACTGGAAATGGAGTATGAGGAGGCGGTCAGTAAGGTGACACTACAGCAGATCATCCGCGACCTGGAGCCCTCCACCAGTTACAACTTCTACGTCAAGGCCTACACATCCCATGGAGCCAGCAAACCATCAGAGAGGGTTACAGAAAGCACTCACGGCGAGGGTGAGTTTAACTTGTAGAGAAAGCTCATCTTTCACCCATAAAATCACTTGCTGCAGTATGTTACAGAGCAGGCTTAGATCAATTTCCCTGGGATTGCTTATTTAATACTTTAAACCTAATTTGTTAAATTGAGTAATCTGGTTTAGTTTGGCATCAAAGTCTCACTTGTTAACATCAGCTCAACTTTTGCTTAAAGCTGATTACAAGATTATTAGACACAGTAGATTAATTAATATGAAATAACTATTTTATTTTTTTGCATATCTTTGTTCACTTACATTTGTTTTCGTTTTTTAAATATAAAAAGACCAAAGATAACATAAAGAAAATGACAAGGAAAATACAATAACAAGTCCATTGCTGTTTGAAAGTCAGACATATTTGTAGGTTTATCATTTTTTGTTTGTTTTTTAAATGTTGTTGAATAGTCTTTCTAGTTCTTTCCAACCATTTCTGACCTGCTGCTGTTATCTGCTTTGTTGCAGTTATTTTGACTGACATTCTGTTTTGCGTTGCAGTGCCTGCTCCTCCTTCCCTCTTCACCAAGGTGTTGAACAGCAGTGTTGTACAGGTAACGTGGGATTCTTCCTCCAAGATGGGCCAACACCAAGGCTTCAGACTCTACTACAGGAGAGCACATACGCCACTGTTTATTGGTCCCATCCCTTTCCCTCACAACATCACCCAGTACAACATCACTCAGCTTGGTGAGACCTACTGTTTGATAGAAAATAAAATACTTTTTGTTAGTTATCAAACCTTTTCTAGAGACTTTTGTAGCTTTTTACGCATTTGTATTCCAGTACCTGTCAATTTCAAGATAAATATTTTCGTTTAAACCTCTTGAGGAATAAAATTAAAATTACAATGTCACTCATCAATATTTGAAGTAGTAACTGATCTCAGTGTATTTGTAACTTAACTTTCAGAAGAATATTTTCTAAAAAGAAAATTAAAAATCACAGAAATATAATAACTAAGTCATAAAATCATGCCTAAGTTGTATCTAAATGTATATTTTTATAAGCTGATGTAGAGCAGAGAGTTCAGGGCAGTAAGTACCACTAAATCTAGCTAAAAAGAGTAGTATCTGTGGATTTCACATGAATGCTGTATCGAGGTCATTGTTTAGCAAACTTCTATTATAAATCCAGAAATGTAACGTATTTGATTCATTGACTCATGAGTCTTTGGAAACTTAGAAAAAAGGGTGTTTGTCAAACTATTTTGTAGATTTCTTGCACATTTAGTTCACCCAGAAAACTCATTGGCTTTGCCTGTCAGTTGTTTCAAAATAGTCTCCTGTTTGAATCAAATTTTGATCGATCTTCTGAGATTTTTTACACAATGCTTCACCTTTTCAGTTTGCGTTTTGTAGTTCAGATACATTTTTAAAGGTTTTGTGTCAACCTAAAGATAATTTTCCTTGACACCTGATGGCGGAAAGGTTTTCCTACTTTACTCTACCAAGTGATCATTCAGGTATAATTAGTCCCTTAATCTTACTGGTTGGACCTTAAGGCACTTTGTTAATCATATCCTGTCATAAAGACACAATTTTTTCAAATTTATTTAGCTAAAACTATGAAAATTGCAAAAGACGGGAAATAGCACTTTGCACATTTTGTAAGCACTTTCACTGTACAATATGCTGTTGGGTTTAAGTACAAAGATTTGGCATAAAATTTGAAAAAAAAAAAAGCAGCAAAGGTCCAAAGTAAAACCCTAAAGAAAATGAGAGAAAACTTTTAGAACTACTGATCAAATCCGCTTTAGATGATAATAAGAAAGTCTTGGTCATTGATAAAATATAATTAAATTATATTTAATTATATTAATTATATAATTATATATGGAAACCTGAACGAACGTTACACAAGTACCGTTGTTTTTAAATCTTGGTCTCAGAATTGTCTACTTTAAGCTAAATTAGAGTTGTGATGCACTGATTGGTATCCAAAGCAATTGTTGTTCTTGTTTTATTTTTAATCCCTTATTTCCTACTTGGCTCAGCCACCGTTTCACTGCAGGGTGATGGTGCTTTATGTGTTGTACAATACTGCAATGACAATGATGTCATTTTTTTTTTTGGGGGGGGGGGGGGTAAAAATAAACAACAAAAATTTGCTATCTTTTTTTTTTTTTACTAATGTTATTTTGTTATTGATTGAGAAATGTTATTTCTTCTTTCCCTCTAAGATTAGTTTTGGGTTCCTGAGATAAGCATTGTTTTAGTCAATGAACAAATTTGCAGATTCCTTCACACTTCACATAGTTGGCTTATATTTTCTTTATAATGCCTATAAGTATAATCAGTCACTGTAGAGATGATCACTGCATTTAGAATTAAGGTCAAAGAAAAGATATTGTTCCTATAAAGAACAGAGCCGGAATATCTCAGTAAGGCTTTTATTTCAAAAGATTCTCTAGCCAAAAGGACTCCTGCCTGAGAGAAAAACTTATCAATATGGATTAGATGACAACAAAGTAGAACTGAAATGACCCCAGCTTTTAAGATTTTTCCTACTTAAAATGTCGTTTTTAGAACATTTCATAATGTGGCCTTTTTCTGTGTTTTACTTTCTTCAGATTCTTCCATGGTTTATGAGATAAAGCTCCTTGCATACAACCAACACGGAGATGGGAATGCCACCACTAGAATTGTTTCACTTCGTGAGGCACTAGAAAAATCTGGTGATATATATTGTTTTGGATAAACCTCTATACTGTTGCACATGATCCTTTACGTTTTCTTCTTTCTGAAATCATCAAGTCACCTCTCTGTTTCCATGTGAACCTGCCTGTTACCTTACCAACACGTGCTGTGTTTCCTCAGTGCTGGATGGCTCATGTAACTGTGTAAAAGATGAACAGAGCAAAACCTCCACTACCGGCATCATAATTGGAATCCACATCGGTGTGACGTGCATCGTCTTCTGTGTGCTCTTCCTCGTCTTCAGCTACCGCGGCAGGTCAGAACCAAAATCCCCGCCAACAAATGAAAACAATGAAAGCAACTTGCCTGCACTTTCTAGAGTTAATGTTTATACTGCAATAAAGTGTGTTATATGTGTGTGTGTTGGTGTAATCTCCAGGCTAATGATGTGTAAGACAGTTCAAGCCACCCCCCAGGCAGGGCACAGCACAGTCCTGGAATCCTCTTCCTCTTCTCATGGGGCCTCTGGGCTCAACGGGGCTGCCAGGAGAGAGATGGAGGTCAATGGCAGCGCTGCAGGGAAGAAAGTGGTCGACAGCAACGAGCTGCAGAGACTCTTTACTCAACCCAACGCACAAGATGCCTGCATGGTGAGTGCTGACAATGAGAGCTACAGTTCAAATCTGAAGTAGCAGTTCTTTACAGAAACATAAAAAAACATATTTTTAAGCCTGATTTATTTCATTTGTAAGAATAGGAATATGCTCTTCTGAAGAAACTGCCAACTTTCCACTGAAAACCGACAGCCCTAAGTTTTACTAACGCAAATACACCATCCCTCAAAATCACAGAAGTCTTAGTTTTAGTTTATTCTGGTTTTATTAATAAACTAAAATACATGTACCACTATAATATTGAAAAAATGTAACCATGGCCCTCACAAGTGTGACGTTCAGCTCAAAATGATTTGGTTATTTAGGCGATTTGATTTCGTTCAGGTATCTGCAATTCCCATTTAAGAATAAACACAGAAATACACAAGCTCTGTAAAATTATTATGATATATTCAAAATACTAAAAGAATCATTAAAAAACAATTATTAATTTATATTAAGAGCAAGTAGCAAACCAAAAACATCATAGAAAAATAAGACTAAAATAAATATATGGCTAAAACAGACTAATATTTTTGGGAAAAACTAGAAAAGAAATTACAGTTCCACTTCTATAAATAGAAAAACAAAACTAAATTATTACAGGAAAAAATAATATTCATTTATTACCCATTTCTTATTTTCTGAAATACTTTTGTTGAATCTGTTGGCATAATTGATTTACTGAGTGTAATGTATTTATTTATTAAACAATTATTTGAGTTATGCAGTGGAATTGGTTCTGGGTGTTATTGAAGTTCACTTGTGCTTGCAAAAACTTAATATAATATATTTATATTTTTCTTTATTGTTGTTTGTTTGTTGTTCTAAACAACGATCTTTGAAGTGGTCAAAATTAATCTATAACTGTGATCAAGAACAGTTCAATTTTCCCCTTTTTTAACCATTTTTACAGTCTATGGAGCTTTAGATTGAACTTTTTTTAGCCCCCCTTCTAAATGTGTTATGTACTAAAAGACACATATATCACATTATGATGAAATACCTTTAAATAATATATTGAAGAAAAACAGTAAGGACAGTAATAAAAACATTAAAGGTTTGAAGAAAGTGGGCATTGTGGTGCTTATAAACTTAGCATGCAGCCTTGTTGGTATTTGACTAATAACTCTTGCTTGCTTGTGTTTTTAGTCCAACTCCTACATACTGAATGACACCGACCTGTCTACAATACCTTTGGATGAGTTTGTAGAGGAGAGGGAGACGCCATTTCAGGAGCATTCTTCAGCCAGAGCGGCTCAGCCAGACCAAGGCTAATCATGTATGAAGGCCCATTCACATTCGACACTTTTAGTGTCCACTTAGACTTTTCTCTCACTCAGGTCAACAAGTGTTTCTTTTCAAAGTATTCTTTCCTTTTGTTCAAATAATTTTTTTATGGGTAAGTTTAGAGGTACTGGGGGATCTGGGACAGTTTATTGGAGTGTTTTATTCATTTTCTGGTGTTTGCCAGCACAGAGAATAGAGACCCTTGAATGTCTTTGTTATTACTTTATTTTTATGTTTATATTAGAACTGTCGCTATACAATTTGAAATCGTCACAAAACCGTATCAATCAAATTGTGCCAACATCTGCTGTTTTTTGTGCAAATCTGCTAAAAACATAACCTACAAAATCAGAGTCCCAATACTTCATTAAAAAGTATTAAAAGGAGTGAATGCAGTAAGGTCTGGTGGATGGTACTATATAAAAAAGGTGGAGCTGTATGGCCCAAAATATTTTAAATGCTTCGTTCTGCTGTATAGAGATCCGTTTTTCTGAGTTTTGTGACTATTTCACATTTTTCTGTGAGACTAAGCTTTGAGATTCACATAAATACCTACACTCTGATCGTGGTTATCAGTTGTTGGTCTTATTTCTATTTTTCTGTGGATGTCAAAGACTTGCTGCCGGCTCTTAACCACCAATGATTCCACCTTCGTACTCAGAAAACCTCAACCTTCTTCCAGGGATTCAATACATTCTGTCTCAGGACTTTGTTTCAGTAATATCAACATTTTTATGAGTTCTTGGCCTTCATACAGGTTCTAGACTTGGCTGTGTGAACCTTACAAGTTGATAAAAGCCTACCTCAGCCGGAATGAATGTGTTTCGGGAAGTTGTAGGGACTTTGCCTTCCCCTGTGATCATACTCACTCTACAAATGATGAGGAACCAGTTGTTTGCATAACTACAACGTCAGGTGCTGCTCTACCTCAGAAGTCAACAATCGTCTCTCCTCTCCTTCTTAACGACGTAAAAACAGACAAAAGAGCATCCAACATAAAGCACTTCCAAATGCTGAAATTATTGTTCTACCTCAAGATAACAAAATTAATGTTGTCGCTGTTGTTGTTGTAGTTTGTTTTATTTTTTTATTGCATAATGAAAACCCTTCTTTTTCTCCCTTTGTGAAGTCCTGGCTCTTCCCCTCTGTTGTTGAATATGATGTTTGTAGAGAGTCAGTACCTCATGCAAGTTGACAGACTGATAACGCTGTATACAATGTGTTGAAAAATATGTACGAGTTAAGCTGGGAGTTAACTTCTAGCATGTTATTTTCATTGGTTGAGTGTAAGAAGATGTTAATTAGAGATACACTGCATTGCTATTCATGTCCCTGGGAGGATTTAAGATAAAAGACATATTTATTGTCAGACTGACCAGGATACAGTATATTACCAATGCAACTGCAGATGATGCAGTGGTTAATAGTCCATATTTTAGTTTTTAATTGATCAAATTATTTCAGACAGATAAGGTTAATCTATTAACTAAGAAATAAAGAAAAAAAATCAAAATTATTTTTCTAAAATTATTGGTGTTAAGACTTTAATGACTACTTTGACATTGCAGTAAGTTTTGGCTGGAGATGAGAAGATCAATCCTGCTCTTTCAACGTTTTTTGTTTTTTTTCCACCTTGAAGACGTTGTATCAGAATAGCTTGGCAAAAATCCAAACAACAAAAATGCAAAATGCAGCTAGTTATCCTAGACCACTATGCTGGTGGTTAGGAACATTTTTGTTTTCTTTTTTGTCACGTAAATTGGTAAATTTTAATCCCAAATCTTCTGTAAGTACAAGAGAAGCAGCAGCATCTCAGAACATTAGGCTTAGCTTATTTGCGGTGCCTTGCCTTGTAAAGTAAACATTTTTGTCCATTTTGACACATAACTGCAAACATCAGTGTATATTATTGGGATTTCATGTGATAGAACAACACAAAAAAGTGTATTTTTGTGAAACAATGTGAAAACGATGCACTGTTTTCAAATTTTGAATTTAGACTTTGACTGGGCCACTCTAAAGCATGAATATGGCTTGATTTAGATCATTTATTGTAGCTCTGGTTCCCATACATGGCTTGTGGCAAACTGGATGCAATATACATTATGGTTTTCGTTCTACAATGGCTTTCTTCTTGGTAGGTAGCAGTTCTGCTGTACCTATACCAGTTTCAGATTAAAAATTGAACAGAGCTCAACAGTCTTACATTTGAACTATTGGTTTTTAATAAAATCCTCTTCAAATGTATCCCTGAACTGTTGGGTGTATTTCTTATTCTTTATAATGCTGTTTTTTATTTGTGAAGGAAATTGAAAACTATGAACCATTTCCCTTTGACATTGCAATTAAGCACTACTGTGCTTTGTTTTATCTAAGAAAATCCCAATGATATGTATAGAAGTCTGTGGTTGTAAAGTGACAAAATGTGAAAAGTTTAAGGGGAATCAATAGTCACACGGCAGTGTGGCGTGTTTTCGCTGGTTGCAATAGAGCTTAGCTCATTTAAGCTTTTCTTAAAGGCAGAAAATGATGGAGGAGGTAGTATTAGGTAAACTAAATCCAGTCACCACCATCATTAATCTTGTTTTATGTGTATAAAACAGCAAACGGAGACAACACAGTAAAAGGTAGAGTGGTGTTGATCCCTCATCAAAACCAGAAACTAAATATGCATTTTTGCTAACTATTATGTCAACAACACACATGTGGTATTGATCTTTAAAAAGAAGACCAAATATGCATTTCCAAAAAGGAAACAAAGTAAATTTGTATTTTTCAAAACTCAGATTGAAAGCAGTGTATCTCTAAGTTCTTTATGAACATTTGTTGCTGCATTACTTTTAGATGCATCTTTTTTTTCTTTTGCATTATATCACCTGACATTGTTTTTTTAAAGAAACAGTCGCCTTTTACACATCTGGTGCCCAGTAGATGAAAAATATTCCATACCTTGCTCGTCTTCTGTTACTCTTGCCAAAACCACCATAGCTGCTCACCCATCTTCCTCCCAACACTTCCGGATCACCTGCCTTTTACTTCTTAGACTCTGATGACTGCAAACAGAGAGCTGGCTGAAGGAGACTAACACATAGAGATTGTTCGGTAACAAAAAATAAAAAAAAACACACAGGGACTCTCTATGCAGCTCAATTGCTCTCTGTCATCACAGATGCATTTTGGTTATCTACCTCAACCCTGTTATTGGCCTTTCTCTCAGGTTCTAATGAAGGAAACTATATAATATGAACAGTAAAGTAGTTAATTTTAGTAGACAAACACAGAAACAATACTCAGCCACACAAATAGAGGGAGAACTTTTCAGGACCTTTATGTCATGCACTATGTAAACACCTCATACTTAATTTCTGGTTCTAGATAAGAATGTGTTTCACTTTTTTTTTTTACTTTATTTTAACTTTTTTTTTTCCTCACTTTGATTTACTTGTGCCAGGAAAAGTGAGAAAACAGTGGGTGACACGTACAACTCACACAGGTCCACATGATCTGTTCATTGATTTTCCTCTCAGGCTAAGACTTACTTATGCCTTAACTAGATTAAATTCAGATTATTTATAAGATCATAAAAACAGAAAACCTCTCTCATAATTCAGTGTAACAAAAGTTGCAATTTTAACACACAATTTTCCAAAATGTGGAAAGTTGAGTTGTACGAGTCCCCTCTGCAGTCATTTTAATTTTTTTATGCAAACCAGCACTTCTGTACTGTATATGTGGTTACCATCTTTTTAATCATTATACATGGTCTCCAGTTGTATGCCTTTTAAATTATGTAGACTTAAATCTCTGCAGATGTTCTTCTTGCTTATATTTCTTCTACTTAATTGTTAATATCTCATTGGAGGTGCTAGGATGAAAAAGCAGTAAACTGTCAAAATAGTGTATCAAATGTCGAAGTTAAATCTCGCCTCTCTGTATATTTATTAACCACCAATGTAATATTTTCCCTCCAGGGCTGCTTGCAGCCAGAATCAGTGTTGTTTTAACCTTTGTTGGGAGTAGTTTTACTAAGGATCCACTGATCCACTGGGTCTGTGGTTCAGCTGTGATCATGTGTACGTGATAAGACTTTCATAGGTCAGGCTGTCATGTTGCAGAATAACGTTAGATTTAATGGGTTGCTCAGAGCTGTCATCACAGACTATCAGCAAAGGGGACCTTATGACTCTTTTGCTAACACTTTAAGTAAAATGTGAGATTTTTTCTTCTGTGTTTTACAATCTGTTCTCATCTCTTTTTTTTTCCCCCTCTTTGTTTAAAAACCTTGAATTTTGGTCGAAGAAGATTGTGTGCTCAGGAACTCATTGATCTTTGCTCATATAACTCAAACCAGGTTTCTTCCATAATTCTGTACAATGTTCAGGTCAAACAGATTTTCTGTGAGGTGTAATTATCTATGCTGGACATTTAAGTAAATAGGAATCCAGCGGGGACAAAAATAAATCAATACAAGTGTTTTATTAGCACGAAAAAGAAATGTTTCATCTGCCTCTGTAGCACACCTAAGGGGAGATAAGCATCACCATAAGATGAAACAGCAGCCTTGGGAAAATAATGTGACAAACAGTAACATTTACAATAACAACTTAGATTTTTAAAAATAAAAGAAATGTAGCTTTCTGGTATCTTTTAGGGTATTAAATAAAATATATTCAGGTTTAGAATGTGAATGAGACTATTTTAATTGAGCTTTACAAAATTGTGAAAAGTTTAGATTTAATTTTATTTACATAACAATCAATAGAAAGATTGATATATAATCATTAAATCACTATTTTCTGCCGTAAATCAGCCTCAAAAGCTTTCAAAGGGAGCGCTGTGAGCTGGGCATTCACAGGGTTTGTTTTACTTCGAGTAAAACGATGATGTATGGCTCAAACGCATTTCCCACGAGCATCTATCTTTCTTCTGATATGCATCATCTAAACACGAAAGCAGATCAAGTCAGAAGGAGAGGAAAAAGGCTTAGACTGACTAGAATGATAATATACTTCTGTATGTAATCCTGTACCTCTGTTCTCAGTGCAACGGATGTGTATGAAAACCTGATAAATTCAAAAATGTTTTTCTAAAAGCTGAAACAGTGCAATCAGCTCTTTTCTTGATAGATCCATGACATTAATCAAACTGCTGCCAAATGACCACTATGATATGATTGTGAAATACTTATAATTCCAATTAATTTGCCTGTTTGGTGTTCTTACTTATCCTGGGTTTCAAGATTTTCTAAGTAATTTATTATCAGATCGTGATTTGCTGTAATTGTTCTTCATTATTTGAGCTCAGTGTTATATTTTTACATGCTTCTTTCAAGAAGGAAGATTAAATCCAGTGTATTTAAAGGTAGTAGGCAAAGTAAACTCTACAGTAGATCTGCATAGAAAAAATAAAAAGCAAGAAAAAAAAAAAACAAGAAAGCTAATGTGTTATTTTAGCTTAATTAAAAAAGTGTTGGTTAATTCTTATTGGACTTGTGATGATAACACTGTGATATTCAGCCATATAATGGCAAAAATAATGTTGTGATCTCAGTATGGTACTATTGATGGTCCTGTCTCACATTGTCAGTCAATCAGTTTTAATGGTGTGTATTGATGAAAAAAGGCTGACTGACCTTTCCAGTTGACAAAGTCTGTCTTGCCCCTCGTTGGGGCCAGATGATCACATCATCCTCATCCTGTTCCCATCTGGCATCCTGTTCACATGATTGTCTTGGGGTGAGGTCCTGTCAGTCGTGTTACCTTTTTTTAAAACAATATGTTGTGTTTATTTTCCCCTTCACACCATCTTTGCTCGAGGAGAATGTCTGGGTTGTATTGATGTTACAAACATGAGCTTAAGCCACCCTTCATATCTCTGAAATGGGGAAAAAAGCTCCTGGGTAGAATTTGCTCTGCAAGTGAAACCAACTACACAACACCTGTCCTTTAAATTTAGGATTAAACATTAAAGTCAACTACAGCCTTTTAGTAAAAACACAGAATACTGAGACATTTATTAAATGTCTCTGTATAGATAATAAAATTACACTGTTAATCTTGCTTCACAACGTGGAAACAGAGAATTCAAGAACACATTAAGGGGCAAAATTATATCAATAGGTTGTCAACATAACTTGTTGAAGTAAAGAAATTTCATCAGCTCTAACCCACTGCTGTCAGGGTTCTAAGAGTTATACGCACAACATTGAACAAATTATGTTTAGTATCATCGTAACCTTACAAACTCAACTTCAGATTTGTTAGCAGTAGGATTTAAACTTCTACTTTCTGTAGAAAGAAGTCATTAGAGATTGCAAACATAATCCAATAGTGAAGTTACATTTTTAATACTGAGCTCAAAGTTACCAGAGAAATAAATGAATTTTGTAATTGTCATTAAAAACATCTGCTTATATCAGATAGGTTTCCTGAGTTGTATTACAAAATATATGGCAAACAAACAGAGACTGGTCACCACTCTTTAAAAGTATCAACTTGTTTTTCATTTTACAAGGATTAATGGTGGATAAAAGTAAAAACTTTTATTTTGTCTATGCAGTTTAATTTTACTATGTTCTGCAGAGTTCAAACATGGTGCCAGCCTGAACACAGAAAATTAACACTGTGCATTTCCAGCTGTTTAATGTGTCATCAACTTCACTTTAGGAATGAAGGGAACATAAAGGTTTATATTTAGCTCATCGCCATATAGTCATGTTTGTTTGTCTGTGACAGATTTTTTTTATTTTGTTATTATTGTATGTCTGTCTGATGAGGTCACTGCCAATATCTGCTTTTTACCCACAGTTTGATCCAGGTCAACACAAAATGTTTTAGTTATTGTTCTCAGAGCATTGTCAGGGATCTCTACATTTCCATAAAATTTTGTTTCTACACTCTCCGGTGTCACAATTCTAAGTTATAAATCTCTATACATATCCACATATACTGTGTGTACTGTATGTGTGTATGTATAAATGTATAAAAAGAACATTTTTTAGTGGGTTGTATTGTTTTAGGGTTCATTGTGCAAAACTGATTGAAGAAAAAAAACAATATCAGTGATAATAAACTAGTTACAATAATAATAAACCCTGTCTTGGTCTTCTATTGTCTGTATATCTGTGTACGTAGTTGAAAACATAGTAATTTAAACATGTGTTTTCTTCTAGCAGTCCACAGAGATGCAGCTGATCAATGCACTTTTATGGTCTCTCTATCCTTTCTATGTTTCGATCTCCTGTTGCCACATTAACTCATGGCCTCCAGGTTAGACAAAGACTATTGAACACAAGGCCCAAAGCTCCTGGTCGATGAGTTTTGGTGCCAAACTTAAACCCATGCTAAATCTGAATGCATTTCTGAACTTTGAGACAAATCCAAAGTCCAATATATGTCATCTGCCTCTTTCTCTCCTGGATAACACACCGAAGGAAGTTTACCTTTTGACTTGTTTTGACCGTCCTCTTAGTATTGAGTATGGAATGCAGCAATATCACAACACATTGATTCAGACAAAATAAAAGTGAAAACAGTGAAAGGTTTATTTACAAAAACTGGCACCATCTAAGAAGTACAGAGGATTGGTTAGGTGGAGTGAAGAATAAGCGAAAAAAATAATTGTTGAGTTTGAAATGAGGTAAAGGAAGTTAGCTTACTTTTCAAGAGTTGGAAGATGGCAGAGGATATTGTGATCCTGGCGGGGGGTTGTGAAATGGTCAGTGAATAATGCCAACAAAGAGTATTTGAGGGAGAGACCTGAAATCCAGAAGGAGACCGAACAGAGTGTTGGAAAGCAGGCATGCAGGCAACTACTGAGAACCGGGGAGCTGCAGAGGACAACCGTGGAGCAGGTGAGTTTTCCAGTCATCTCATGCTTAGTAGGCTCACACTCCACCATAAGACAATAATTGGTAATAGTGGCAAAAGAGCATATGATGCTGAAAGCTGGAGGTGGGGCTTCAAGCCATAACTCCAGCCATCAATGAGTCAGTGGAAACGTAACAGCTTTCGTGCGGAGTAGAGCAAGATAGGGTGGAGTAGAGCTGTGCGATGCTGAAACCATGAATAGGAAAGGAATGAGATATCTGTAAAGTTGTTCCCCTTAAACAAACACCCAGACACAACATTTGAGACCAAAGCTGTGAAACCTTATTCCCAACTGGACCACCTCAACTAGCCCATGGTTCCCTCTGACCCATTTAGCATTTAGAGCGACACCACATTGTCCCAGGAGATCATGAAGGACAATAAGGTGGGGCGCAGATGTCTTTTGGCTCCTCACACCCATTCCTTTTCAGCGGCTCAAAGTGAGCAGTCGAGGCAGAGAGGGGCCAGATGTCAGAGCCACAGCTTCCTTCTGCTTCTCCCTCCTCTTTTTTAATGCTCCCAGATTTCCTCTGCGTTAACGCACATCCCAGGTGACAACCCTCCAGTCAGATCACAAATACTAAAAACCATCCTGTCAACTCCTTCTTTTTTAATACTGATGTCAAATTTATGGTATTTAATAGAAGGCATTCATCTGTAGAAAACTAAAATCATTTTCTTTGAGCATTTAACAAAATGTTCAAAATTATACTAGAAAAATTGACCCAATTAATTCACAGCACAAACACACTTTATAACAAGTATTTTGCTAAGTTTGTAAATTCTGTAAACATTTCTGAGGTAAGAATGAAAAAGATCCCTTTTTCATTGTAGGGTACATCTTAGAGTCTGATGCTTCTGTGTTAAAGGAGAAACTGAAAACAGTATGATGCAAACAACAGAAGTAAAGGGAAAGCTGAAAAAGCTTATCAAAGTTTCTCTGAAAAGTCCGAATTCAAGGAAATATGTGTGATAATATAGGCCCAATCCCCAGTACTGGGGACAGAATTTAACTTTTGTTTTCTTCTACTTTCTCTACTGCAAGTTCCATTAGTTAAACATAAACATATGTGGTATCCACAGTAATTGTATAATCCTGGCTAAAAGCTGATATAAACTATTTATACAAACACCAAAAACAGTTAAAACTAAAGGCAGTTTAATCAGACAATAAACAAACTCCACAAAATTACATAACCGCAAAACTCAGCTGTTCACCACACGGCTTCAACACACAACCGGCATGTCTGCTGTAAGCAGAGAACTCACAGATTCCAAAAAATACGTTTTGTCGCAATTCACCCAGGTTTTGCTCAACCAGCAGCAAAGGAAGGCCTGTATTATCACTCCCATTTGATTCAATCTGTGAAACTGCAGAAAGGATATTTTAATCCAGAACAATATCCTAATTGAATGGACTGGCAAGCTGTCCAGGGTGACAGCTGGAGATAGAAACCAGCCCCCTGCAACCCTGCATGTAGAAGCAGGGACAGACAAGTATAGGATGAATTTATATTCTGACTGCATACCAATAATATTAATAGAATTATGGTCCATGAATTGAAAAGTTATTTCCTAGTGGTGTTGCTATAATACTGATTCATAGTGCAACTTTTGTTAAAATAGCATAGATTATAATATTTTTTTATTTTATTTTGAGGGATCTGTATAGCTAGTGCATTTTTAAAGTGACTGGTTTTTAATTATGACACGCTTGAAGACTTTGTCCCTGTGAGGCCCTGATGTTTGCGGCTGCAGCTTTAATAACACAAAACTTAACTCGTGGCTTCAACTAGTGTGGGTTGAAGATGCATCCAAAGTAAAGCGAGATTATTTTTCATCTGTCACAAACGCACAAGGAATCAAGACAAATGTGGGTGAAGAATCCGAACTGGAAGCGAGATCCAAAAACTGTGTTTGCTTCTTTCACGTTCCTAAAATAAAGCCCATGGAGGAAGATTCTCACCCTGTCACGATTTAGAGATGCTTGGGTTTTGTTTTTCACATCTCTTTAATATTCTGCAATCTTGCCTATAATCGTTATTGTGTATGATTCTCCACTCAAACAGACACACCCCAAGTTGTGATTTTGCTGCGACCGACTACTAGAGAAGGTCAGCAGAATGTCAGTTTCTGAAAAGGATTAGGAGCGCTGATGAGAGCAGAACAAGTATGATCCTAGATTCAAGAACTGAGTAACAAATGCATGCTTTAAAAACGTTCTTATAACAGGAATCTCATCAGTGATGACATCCCAGTCTTTCTATTGCTGACCACCTTCTCAACCAACAACAGAAAACTGCAATCCAAATAGTCAAATACACAATAAGCAGATAGAGAAAGTCAGATAAGTACAGAATTACATTATTTTTTTGCATTCATAGTGTTGCAGCAAAATCACCCTGATGAGGTGGGATTGTGGCTAATTAACTAGGGTACAGAGCTAAACAGAAACCTAGAGGAGAATCTAACATAAATCTAACTGGAATAACTATATAAAGGAACAGTAGAAAAAACACAAAAGAATACACTCTTGCAGAAAACACCTAACCATAAAAGCACAGGGCAATTAACTAAAAAAGGCAAAAGCTGAAGAACATAATAAATTGCAAAGAAATTATCAAAATACCCACACAAAAGAAAATCAAACCCCAAACACATCATGATTGTGGCAAAGTTAGGGAAAAAAACTCCCATTTATTCCAATTTAATACTGATACAATTACATACAGGTGTATCACATAATGTGCCTGCAATAAGAACATTGTTACTCTGCATTTTGAAAAAGTGTTACATGGTGCCTCCACAGTCAGAAAGAGACTGCAAGACAAGTTTAATTGTAATAGAGGACGTGCAAGGTGGTAACCAATGCTCTCTAAGAACAACACAAAGCCCAAACTAAAGTTCGCCAGAGAGAATGGAGACAAAGACAAGTACTTCTGAAATAATTTCATTGGTCAGGTGATGGTTAAATTTAATTATTTGGACAGCAGAACATAGGGCATAAACAAATCACTGCATTACAGGAAAATAACCTCATACCTACTGTGAAGCATAGAGCTGGAAGTGTCTTGCTTGGGGGATACATTGCTGCAGGAGGACTTGGCTAGCTCAACATAATAGAATCCATCGAAAAATCTTACCATGTATTAGAGAGAGTTAGATGCAAATGTGACACTAGCTGTGAAAAAAAAAAATAAAGCATTATATTGAAGTTAAACTAGACTCTGCCATTCACCCAACCTGTGAATGTAAATCCACAAAGGACTGGCTAAGAATTAAGAAATGGAAAACCCTGGGCTGAGCACACTTTCCTGAAACCAAGCATTTCACTAAAGGTATTTCACCTCAATGAAGTAACACTAGCTAACAGAGGTTAGGGTATGCTATATTTTCCTCTCATAGAAAATTCTGTTTTGTTGCCATCCTTTCTTTCTTTAAAAAAGTGTATTTTTGTTAGGAATAATTAATCAATTTCTTTTTCAGAAATAAAAAAATGAAGATCAGATACTCATGTGAACATTTCTTTATGCAGAACTGAATATTTAAAGGGGTGTCCTATTTTTTCACATGACTACTTGAGCGGCCCGCTTTCTGTAAATCTCCTTTCAATGACACTAGAACTCAGGCCCAATGATGTGTGGCAATAAAGTGCTGACTGGACTCTGTAATTGATTTATCCTGTTTAAGGTATTAACATTGCTCTGCAAGTTTTTTTGTTTACTTGTTGGAATCTAGGTCCCTAATACACACCGAGTCATTGGTTTTAAAAATAAGGTGAACTGGTCCAATCCTTCAGGGTCAATGCTTCTTGTTCTGTCTGCTCAACTCCTCCTGTGTCTGACATCAGCTGAAACAGTGGACCAAAAGTTAAGTCCCTGTTGATGGTGTAACTTTTGCAGGAGATCATCGTGAGACTTAATCACCCAATGAATTTTCATTCTTTAGCAATGGTAAAAAACAAGGGGGAAAATAAATTATTCCCTTCTTTTCCAAGATTTATCCTGCATCTCACAAGGGAAAACTGGTTACCTGGTCACATGGGGAAAACTGGAGAGCTGATCCCTGCAGGAACCACAAACCACAGGACTCATAATGCCAGTTTAATATAAGATGGTCTAGAATTGACTGGTTTCACATTGACTGAATCACATTTAAGGTTCTGGTTTGTTAGAAATTTGAGTCAAAACAGACTAAACTTCAAGTGCAGAATCTTTACAGAACCCCTTATTTGCATAAAACAAAATACCTTTTGTTACAATTAGAATTATTTAATCTAAGCAAATACATATTCATCATGCATATGCTGTGTCATTTCTGTATTATGTAATCAGGAAATGTAATGTGTTGTCTAACAATCTTAGGGCTGTTTTCCTTTTCTTGCTCTTAACGCTGTGTTGAATGCTCCTTGAACAAGAACAGAAGAACAATATAAATAACAAACAAATTAACTGATTTAAATAAAAATCTCTGTGATGCAGTCCATATTTTACCGCATTTCTTTTAGGTGAAATATGTAAATAAACTGTGTTGTGCAAATTATGCAGAAACTGTGAGACTGTTTTGTGGGTATGTTTTCAGAGAGGGTTTTTGTGGTTAAAAATGATAGTATAATTTCTGTCACTTCTCCCTACCCCATGCTGTTGTCTGTGGCTCTGGTTTAAGATGGACTGTCTAGTGGTGGAAGGTGACTGATGGAGAATGCTAGCATTAACATGCTGAGGCCTGTCAGGATCTGGGTTGTGTTTGTGTTTTTGTGCTCGCTACATGTGTTCAGTGTTTTCAGACGGTGCTGGAGTTCTCAGGTGTGCTGGGTGACAGGTGCGACTTATTCTACTGATTACTTTAAGGAGTACTTGTGCAGGAGGCTGCCATCACTTCGACGCCAGAGTATTTTGCCCTCAGTGGTAACGAGCTTAAGCCAAACACTAAATCTATGCTTTGTTCTGTGACCTCGTGTAACTTTGTTTATGCTCCTTTGAAGGCTAAGTAACCCTGAACCCTGGGTTTATGTCACTGAATACTGACTATGTGTCCGGAAGTCTTTCTGGATGATCAAGGCTATCTACGTTCTGAGGACTTCATGTCCAATCTCTTGTCTTTGTTTGGATTCGCATCTAGCTGGTTCCTGCTACTTTCACCTCCTGGACCAAGCTGCAAGCGTACCCTGTCCACCCTCCAACGTAAGCATCTGCACACCGAACTCATTCCTGTTTTTCTCCAAGCTCACACTGAACAGCACCTAAAGAACCTTCTACAAACCTGGATCCTGAATGCCTCTTCCCCTGGTGACCTGACCACACCTATTTAGTAAGCTGTTCTCTTGTTTGCATTAATTCCTTGTTCCTAGTTCGACATTATTCTGTTCCCTATTTTTCACCAGTACTCTTCCCTTCTTTCCATACAGTTGGAGAATCATCTGTTACGTTCCTGATAATCTTTGTCACAAACATCCTTTACATATTCTGTTCTCCGGAGTGTTCTCTGTATGTGGGTCAGATCTATTGCAAACAAAATGACAAGGCCACGGGAGATGTGGCACTGAAAGCATTAATGGAGTTACTGTATCTGAGAAAACGAGGGCTGATGTGATTGCAATGTGTGTCAAGGGAATTGTTGTGCTGCAGATGACCATGCAGGCAGGACGACTGACCTTATAATGCATTTATATGTATTTAAAGATAAATCGGGTGGCCTTTTCTTTTGGCAATAAGTGTGGAGCCCACATGCAGAGATGGATGCATATCATCTCCTTTCTCTTCATTTATCACTCAAATACACACACGCGAACAAACGATTAGATTGAGCACTCACAAGTTAAGGTATAGAATGTACCCGGGCTCCCTCAAGAAAGCAAAAAGGGGGGTAAGGGTAAAGCATCAAGGGAAAGGGGGAGGGGGAGAGATGTTTCATCCCCTGCGTGCACATTGGTGTGCAGAGCAGGACAAAGAAAGGATGAGGGTGGAGCAATGGATGGAGGTGTGAGGCTTCAGCTTCAAGAAGCAAGAGCGCTTAATGCAGGAGGTGCCAATGCATGGCCGAAAGTGTGAAGATCTGAAACCACAAAGGGATGAGGAAATGCTGTTTATTTTTAAAGTTTAAATCATAAAACACGAATACTGAGGTTGCACATATACATCCTGAGCTAATATCTCCACAGCAGGGTATTGAAATTCCTTTCAGAAGTTCATATCATTAAAGAAATTATGTGAATTTCCCCTGTCATCGTCTTATACATTTAAACACCATGTGGAAAATTCTCTAAAGAAAGCCCGGTAAATTGAACATTTGAAAAGAGTGTGCAGAAATATTTCCAACAAACACAAAAGAGCCCTGAAGCACATGTTAATTTTATAGTGTTAAAGCCCTGAACACTGCACGCAAATCATTAAACTGGGACAGTGATTTAGCAGCAGTAACACTGCTTCTGGGCAGACAGGGTGTTGCTGAATTTTTATCCACAGTTCCAAACATTGCATTCTGGTTGTGGATGTAACTTGGTTTTCATATATTTATATTTAATGTCTGTGTGCTGAGAATTTGTGAAACAAAAGTCAAGTTCCTTGTTTGTGTGCACAAACATTAGACAATAAAGCATGTTCTGATCCTGAAATCTCTTGTATGTACTGATGGAAGCTGTCAAGATTGAGGCCAACGCAGAGTTTTCTTAAAATAAATTCCTAAATTGAGAATAAACACAACTGACCTACCACAGTTTTTTGTTCTAGTTGTGTTGTCATGACTATGATGAGACATTTCTTTTGTGTCTGATCTGCATCTTTTTTCTGTTATTAGTTCAGTCATTGCCATATCTCTTTTTTACAGCAATATAAAAGACATCACCACACACCAGAGCATAATTTTAACCTTTAGGCCAGTTGTTGGATATCTAGCCTGATGTTAATATTCTGTTGACAATTTTCTTACAACTCTCCCCATTTGCTTATAAAAATCAAGCTAATTTCAGCTATAAAAATAAACTCGATTTCAATTGACGTTTGGCCCAAACGTCAATTAAAAGCAAACTCCCATATTAAAATGGCCACTGTCACAATAGAGAAAAACATTTTTCAGCTTATTGGAAATTATGGTTTTGATTTTGAAATTGTTTTTGTTAATCAGATATCTAATTTTGGAAAAGTGTTTTTAGTAAATTATTTGAATGAGTAGCAATTAATACTAAACTATAATCAAAGCCGTATTAGCGGTTCTGTGCTCTAAGCTACCCTGGCCAATGACTGTTATAATGTAGTTTGTTTACATTCTTATTATTATGCTAATAAACAACCAACAATTTCTAGAAGTGTGCCGTTCAAGGTGGCAGCAGGTTGGAGTAGCTCTGTTACTTTTGATTCTGATTTATTCTTTTTTGGGAACTATTCCTCTTGTGGTGGATACAGTTGATTTTGTTTTGGACGACTATCCTCTCCGGTGTCAGATGCTGTGCAGCTTGGAGGATTTTCCTAATACTTTCTATTTTTGGACATTTGTTATGATGCATTGCCATGGCAGCGGGGTTGTTTCTTACAACCGGGAGCAACTGATTAATAACTCAAAAGCTCAAATGATACTTCAACTACAACCTCAAATCCCCGATGAGTTGAAAAGGAGAAGCCATGGATGCAGAGCAGGAGCTAAGAGAAAAGAGAGAAGGAGGAAGTTCAAACCATCTCTTTCGTCGATTATGATGGGCAATGTGAGATCGTTGGGAAACAAGTTGGATGAACTCCAAGCCCTACAAAGGACCCAGCCAGAGTACCGGGCATGCAGTATCATGTGTTTTACTGAAACATGGCTGCAGGATCATATCCCCAACTCCAGCGTCTCTCTGCCGGGCTTTTTAACCATACGAGCAGACAGAGATTTAAAGAGGAGCGGCAAATGTAAAGGAGGTGGACTGGCAGTATTTGTGAACAACAGATGGTGTCATCCAGGACATGTTACTGTGAAGTGTCATCTCTGCAGTCCAGATATTGAACTGTTGGCAGTAAGTTTTCGTCCATATTATTTACCCAGAGAGTTCACCAGTGTTATTTTGGCAACAGTTTACATTCCACCTTCCGCTGTTGCTGACACTGCATGTGATGCCATCAGCTCAGTTGTTGCTAAGCTACAGACACAAAACCCCAATGCTTTTGTGGCAATTTCTGGTGATTTTAACCATGCTTCACTCTCTGCTACACTTCCAATGTTTCAACAGTTTGTCAGCTGCTCTACCAGAGAAAACAAAATATTGGATTTGTTTTATGCAAATGTCAAGGACTCATACATCTCTACAGCAAGACCTCCTCTAGGCAAATCAGATCACAATCTTGTTTTTCTCTGCTCGAAATATAAGCCCCTTGTTCAGAGGCAACCTGTAATAAAGTGGACTGTGAGAAAATGGTCACAGGAAGCTGAAGAAGCTCTGCAAGGTTGCTTTGAGGCTACAGACTGGGACGCACTGTGCCAGCCACATGGAGAGGACATCAATGCCATGACCAAGTGTGTAACGGACTATATAAACTTCTGCGTGGATAACATCATCCCCACCAGAACCGTGAGATGCTTCCCCAATAACAAACCTTGGATCACCAGTGACCTGAAGGACCTGCTTAACAAGAAAAAAAGAGCCTTCAGAGAGGGAGACAGAGAATTATTGAGGAGTTTACAGAAGCAACTTAAAGTCAAGATAAGAGACAGCAAGGAGGTGTACAAGAAGACGCTGGAGAGCAAGCTCCAGCAAAACAATATCAGAGATGCGTGGACAGGGATGGAGAAGATCACAGGCTTCAGGCAGAGGGATGATTGGACTGATGCCAATGAACAGAGCCAATGAACTGAACACATTCTTCAATAGGTTCAGTTCAGAAACAAGCATCGCATCCTCCTCTCCTGCTCACAGCCAAACAGACATCCCACCCTCCTTTGACCCACAGAACCCACAGCTGTCCAGTAACACCTCACATTTTTTATCTTCCACCTCAGCCCTAGACCCTTCTGCTTCTACATGTTTGCCTTCAACCATATCAGAAGATGCTGATGCTTCCTTTGCTTCCCCCTTCCACCTGTGTGTCTCAAGAAGTCAAGTGAAGATGCAACTGGAGAGACTGAATCGGAATAAGGCTGCAGGTCCAGATCATGTCAGCCCTAGAGTCCTGAAGGGCTGTGCAGAGCAGCTCTGTGGGATTCTGCAGCACCTCTTCAACCTTAGCCTGGCCCAGAAGAAGGTTCCGGTGTTGTGGAAGACCTCCTGTCTTGTTCCGGTACCAAAGAAAACTCACCCATCAGTCCTCAATGACTATAGACCTGTTGCCCTGACATCCCACATCATGAAGGTCCTAGAGAGACTCCTGTTGGCCCACCTGAGTAAGCAAACAGTAAACCATCAGGACCCCCTTCAGTTCGCTTATCGCTGTGGAGTTGGAGTTGAAGATGCCATCATACACCTGCTTCAACAAACCCACTGTCATCCGGACAAAGCCAGCAGCACTGTGAGGATCATGTTCTTTGATATCTCCAGTGCATTTAATACAATCCAACCTGATTTGCTTTGTCAGAAACTCCAGAAGACTCAGGTGGAAGCCTCAACAATCTCTTGGATCAAAGACTACCTGACAAACAGACCACAGTTTGTGAGACTGAAGGGTTGTGAGTCTAACCAGGTAGTCAGCAGCACAGGAGCACCACAGGGGACTGTACTCTCACCATTCCTTTTCACTCTGTACACCTCAGACTTCCAGTACAAGACAGACTCCTGTCATCTGCAGAAATACTCGGATGATTCTGCAGTCGTGGGGTGGATCAGAAATGGACAAGAAGCTGAGTACAAGAAGGTGGTGGACCGCTTTGTGGCATGGTGTGGAAACAATCATCTCATATTGAACGTGACTAAAACAAAGGAGATGATTGTAGATTTTAAGAGAAACAGGAATAAGTCAAAAACTATTTCTAGCATGAGAGAAGAAGTGGAGGTGCTGGAGGAGTATAAATACCTCGGTGTTCACCTGGACAACAGACTAGAGTGGAGATGCAACTGTGAAGCCATCTACAAGAAGGGACAGAGCAGACTGTACTTCTTGAGGAAGCTTAGGTCCTTTGGTGTTTGCAGCAAGATGCTGCATATCTTCTATAAGTCTGTTGTGGAAAGTGTGATCTCTTCTGCCATCATCTGCTGGGGAAGCAGCATCAGAGCCAGGGACTTAAAAAAGCTCAACAAGCTGATATAGAAGGCTGGCTCTGTTCTGGGGACACCTCTGGAACCTCTGGAGATCATTGTGGAAAGACAGATTCTTCATAAAATGAAGAACATTATGGAGAACCCTGAGCACCCTCTTCATGAGACTGTCCAACAACAACAGAGTGCCTTCAGTCAGAGGCTTCTTCAAATCTGCGGTAAGACGGAGCGCTACAGGAGATCCTTCCTGCCCACAGCCATCAGCATCTACAACAGCTCTTTGAAGAAACCTACATAATGAGCTACAACAACATTTAATTTCCCTTTGGGATTAATAAAGTATTTTTGAATTGAATTGAATTGAATTGAATTGAATAATCATGCTCAACCCATTCCTATTAAGTTTCTTGTCATAACGCACACAGTTTGGGTTCATACTTTTAATGCCACCACTGTGACAGGCCTTCAGGAAGACCCCATACTACTCGTACCTGCTTCAGTTAATTAAAATATACGGAAGCCACACTTATTTACTCATTCTCACTCTTTCCTACTTGCTGCTTTTCAGTGTTTATTTCTCCTCCGTCTTTCTGCCGGTTGCCCTGGCCAGTCCCTCTTCACCAGCTCCCCCCCGTCTCCACTCCATACTCAGGAAAAAAGCCTTTCAAGGACTGCGATCTGTTTTCAAAGCTTTGTTCCATCACTTATGGGTGACCTTGTCTTTTTATGGGAAAATAAATGAAATAAGGACGGCTTTTACTTGCCATTTGACTTGAACATTTTTACACATTGATTTTTTTAGCGTCTAATCTTGCTTCACTAATTGATCAGAGTGAAGTTGTTAGAAGTAGAGTAAAACGACAGGTTGTAGTATCTTTGTATCTACTGATTTAGAAAACATTGAGTCAACTATGCCAGTTTCCAGTTTATCTTGTATGTCCCCGTCGCTCCCCTTACACTGCCTGAGGAAGCCATATGGATGCACAGTGTGTTGTATTAATTAGACCCCAGGGTGTGGGTCCACACCCGGGACAGGAATGGCTCCAGCAGTTGCTATGCCAGCAGCAGAAATCTACCTCCCAGCATAAACTGGAGAGGATAGAGGTATGGCAGGTGATGTGTAGGTGGGTCCAATGCAGCAAAATATTTCTCTGGTAAAACTGATGGTAAATGACGACCACCTCAGGATAGCCCAGAGCTGACAACATTTTGGTAAAGGTTTTATTAGCACTGTATGAACTGTAAATTGACGAATATCATTTTTATTGGCTGAAAATAGGAGTACAAGTTGTACCCAAATCAGTGTATATTTAGATAGTTTTTTGTTGTTGTACTTGGTGATATCAAATAACTGTATCTGAAGAAACAACTCAGCCATAGATGCAATTTCAATGTTGATATTTTGTCATAACCCCCATCTAACCTTGATTTATCTCCTGCCAAATTTAAACTCAGTGTAGCTCAGGCAGATGTGATATTATGATCAAATTTTCATAACAGATAATATTGCTTACAACCGTTATCTGGAAATGACTCAATAATACCAGAGAGCAACAGCTGGGCCTTTCCAATGGACTGAAGTCAACATCAACATCTCAAAACTATTTTTCATAGTAAGTTCAGAGCAGAAAAAGATGGCAGAAAAGCAGCAGGGTATGTGCAACAATACGTTTATGTTGTATTGGCATAATAAGATGGGACAATCCCAAACCATAAAAAGGTAGAACTTTATTTCATGTGTCAGGGGCATTAAAGGCACCGGGTTAATTCAACCTGTTGTGAAATAATATATTTAAGTTTGGTTATTTAATATTTAACCGAACAACTTTAGGTCTGTCTAGTATTGTCCTATGAATACCAGCCCAATCTGGCACGGTATTATGGCTCAGTGGCTCATATACACCCTGTTTATATGAGCCACTGAGCTATGACTCCTCCTTCCGGGGCTGTACTAAAAGTAGGTTAATGCGGTGCATTTAGGGATTCAGAGTTTTTACCAATCTATTTGTTTGTGTACAGTTTAGTCCAAGGCAATCCATTTGCCTATCCCTCCCATTCTACTTCCCTTTCTTTATCCACCTGTTTAACATAACTATTGTATCTAACATTGATTTCTCTTGAAAGTTAAGGGGTTTGATGAATTGTGGAGGTAAACGTTTATACAAATGCTTCAGTCTCACAAATAATTCGATTGAACTGTACATTTTTCAGAGGATTTTATATTAAGCAAAATCCCTACCGATTGTGACCAGTTGACTGTTATGAAATATGAGATTATGACCCCTTGTACAACCAAAAAATACTTACTGGAATCACATAGCCAGGTTTTCTTACTGTGGCCAATGAGTAGATCATAGAAAATGACTTTAAATTATTGGTTTCCAAAGTGGGAGTGAAACATCTACAAGGTGGGAATAAAATAATGTGTGGTTGGTACAAACTTTGCCCATGCAGTTGGTTCCTTTTGTACCCAAAAAAGTTTGGAATGAAAAGACCAAAACTCCAAAACACAAAGAGCAAAGGGACAAACTGACCAGCCCGCTAAATTGAGTTAATGGCTGTGCACTGACTACAAAATAGCTTCGAAACATCATCAAGAGCCAAGCACATGCATATTTGTCAATGAAAATGGCAATTATTCCCCATAAATTATTCATACAACCTAATCTGCAGCGCAGACAGATCTTATGTTGTGGAGATGGTATTGCAACCCAGGCTACATCTACCAGGGAAATGTGCATGCATGTGGATGCAAATGTAGGGTCAAAGCATTTATTCAACTGTAACCTGATAAATGTTATCAGCAATCTGGTATTGGATTTTTATTGGTTACTGAGGTGTTGACTTGCAATCAATCAAAATACAGAGTCTTTGTCAGGTAATAATAACAATAATAATAATAATAATAAAGATAATAATGCATTTTACATAAAAGCCTCTTTCCAAACACAAATGGTAACCTAACAAAAAGAATGAGGGAAAAATTATTTTAGAAAAAGCATACATACACATAAAACATAAAAATGTATTAAGGATGGGTACAATTAGAAGTAAAAAATGAAACAGAAAAAGCTGCTTTGTGGGGAACACAGAAAGCAAGTGAGTTATTTGGAGTGATTCAAGATCAGGTTTTTTGTGGGGGAATGAGAAGATGTTAAATTACGGATGTTCCTTGTCTACAGTCACTATTTCTTCATCGGCTTTGAGTTTGGTGAAAAGTTTGAAGACAGCACAACATCCACTAAAAACAGGATTGCAAATTCATCTAAAATTAAATATGATTAAAAAATATATATTCACATTATGTTTAATAAGTGAACAGCAAGTTAGACTATAGACCTGAGGATCCTGCAATTTCTGCCAGCGTTATCCAGCCAGAGAAGTGAAATGGTAAAAGTTCATTGTTGGGCCCAGGGCTAATAAAGTCAATAAGGAACACCCTGTAAAATAAGAAATAATAAGAATAATTTATACTATTTATATGTGTATATCTCTGTATTGATCCATCTTTATTGGAATAACAGCCCTTTACTATGCTGTTAAAACTGGATCTCTGTAGCGTGATTTGTCTATGCTAGTTTATTAGATACATGTTTTCTTTCTGTGTCAAATTCACCCTTAAACGAACTCTGCTTGGCTTGAGATGATAAAGATACAATCTCCTAAAATTCTATATTATTCTATTAGGTCAATAATAAGTCATGTTTTTCTATATGGGTGGATTTCATTTAGCATGAATATTACCAAAGTCAGTAGTCAAATTTTGCAATGGAACAATTAAAATAATTATACTGCCAGGGTTTTCTGAATATTGTCTATTCTAGTGCTTTTTCCCAGATCAAATAAACAGCTGGTTTGATCTGTGATAAATATGATCATGATTATCAGCTGGTGGATTTAAAGTTGTAATAGGTTGCCATAGTGTGGCCTTTTTTTAAATTTGGATCAAAGAAATTAATTGGCTTGGGAGCCTTACGATTCAGTTCACAGGAGCGATGATGGTGTTAATCCCACTTTGGCTGCAACAATGTGGATGGTTAACTCTCTTCTTGGGTTTGATCATGCATGTCGAAATTAAATATTTTTTCATGCCAATTTTAATTGATGCAGACTTCTTCATAACCCAAAAAATACTTAAAAACTTTCATTTAAACTAATACAAATAAAAAAAAACTAAATTTGAGGCTGGTTTTTCTTTTGAGTGAACATCAGTATGTGCCTGAGCTCTTAATTATTTTAAAGCCCTGAGTCCCCATGTCATAGACCTGGGTGGGCATCAATGCCCGTGGTTTGGCTAATCAGGTGGTTTGTTGAAATTCTGAAAAAGGGGGCCTACTGATGGAGCAAAGGGGCCTTAATAGGAAGCTGGTGGGAGTGGGGGCAGTTTAAGAAGCTGTAGGAAAGGGGCACACATGGGGTCAGTGTTTGCCCAGCTGTCATTTGGCAGCTGAATGGAAAATTACAACATAGAGATGGTTTATAAGGTGGAGATGGCTCAAAGCTTGTTAGCTGTTTCTTAGTATCCTTAAAGCTGCAACAGCTGAAAAAATATCTGACTAAACAGTTATTGTCGGTTTCTTCTTTTCATCAGCTATAACATTCTTTAACACCTTATAATCTCAAACATGGCACATAGTGAACTTCAACAACGATACCCAAGTGTTGACTGGAAGAGGGCAGTTACTGATAAGCCACTGTAGTGGAGCAGGTGCAAAGCAGCAACAGAATGATTTTCCTCACATTCCCAATGTGATTTAAAACAACTACATACAATTAGTGTTGTATAGATTCATAGTAAAGAAAAGCCAACATTAGCTCAGTTCAGTTGACAATTAGTGTAAGACAGCTCCTGCCCATTACTTTTATCTTTACCTATTTTGTTTTGCTTTATTTACATCTGTCTGGGTTATTCTATGTGACCATGTATACTGCACCTTATTGCTTGTGAACTCATAAAAAAGCTGTCTTTCACATATTTTTTGTTTTTGTTGTTTGAATAAAAATCCAAAACGTGTGACCTAAAAGCATCTTATTAAGGCTATGTGTTTTGCATTTGTGTCCAGTCAGGCAATGCTGTAGTTTCCAAATGAATTACAAGTCAAATCTGAGCTATTTCAACCCAGATTATGAGTACAATAACCATAAAAAAGCTCAGGAAAGGTGCAATGTAAAACATTTTCTCCAGAAGCACTTCCCTTGCTGCATGCAGAACCAGCTATGTAGACAAAACTCAAAATATGCTTTTGGGGTTAAATGTTTTAACCATGAGCGATCGGTTTTTATGGTTACATTTAAAATCTGATCAATAACAGCTCTGCACTAGGACTGTATACTGTACATATGAGTACAAAAGCCTGACTGCATGGCACTCACACAGCAGACAACAGATGCTACTCCAAAATGGAGAGAAGAGAGAAAACAAAGTTGTTTCATGCTGCTAATGGAGTTTAAACGAAAATTCAACATAGAAGACTCACCAGCCCGTCTTGTCCAATCACTTCTCTCTGGCTACTCCAATCAATGGCAGGTCCGCACTCCTCCTCGGCCAATCATCTCCCAGGGCATTACTTTTAAAGACCATCTGCATGGAAGACCCTGCTCTTCTGCTGAGCTTCCACCTTCCTCCACCCCTTCTCTGTCATAGACTCCCAACTCCTTCCATACTAAGGCCGACACCATCACCAGGATCGGATCCCAGGGGGGAAGACGTACCTAATCATAATCATAAAATGTTTATTCAAACTCATTTCATCCTCAGCATTCACGTCTTCCTCAGGGGTCCAAGCGCCGAAGAAATAATCTTTCATTGACAAACTCTTTAACCGTCTTCTTGTTGTTTCTCCATTATGTGAGTCTTTCCAGGTTGAATTGTGATCTGTGTATATCTATAACTGGGATCAAAATTCACAGAAAATATGAACACCGTCTATAAACACTGATGTCAACTATGATATTACTCTATATCTGCTGAATGCATAACAAATGCACGACTCATATCAGGTATTGTAGATTTATTTGATGTAACTTTACTCTATATAACACTTCAGCTGTGAAGTACTGCACAGCTTTCAACTGAATTGTCTTTGAGTCTTTCAAGGGAAATGTGTGGAAGGGGAAAGATTCCCTCCTTACCTTTTCATAAGAGGCATGACATCTGTCTGGAAGCTTTGGTGATCATTGAAGATTTTATATTTTAATTAATCTTATTCATCATCACATATAAAATATTTCCAACTTGACATATAAATATATACAGTACACATTAAAGTTATGGCATTTTTGAAAGTCGATCAAAGTTCAGCTGATTGTTAAATTTAAAGGTTGTTAGTTTTGTGTTTCATTTTTCAATTATCTAATCACTACAACACCGTGAATAAGTACGGTAGATTCTCTGTTATATTGTTTAAGCACATTTTCCTTGACACTTTGTTATTGTTTGACTTGTAGCTTAATAAGTGGTTTGTTGAATCCACTTGCTCTGATATTTTTCTTCCCCCAAACATCTGCAGTCAGTGTTATACTGCCAACCCCAACCTCCATCAAGTCACCTGGCCTCCTTCCCTCTCAGAAATCTCAGGAGACTTTAAATTCCCTTTCCCATCTACTTTACCCAATCCTCAAAGCAAGCATTAAATGTATAAGTCCTTATTTCTGTTTTCAACCACTTCTACATTTATAGGTTTTGTTAAGATGGACATTCAGAGCACAAGTTAAAGATAAAAGTTTAAACAACTTAATTATTCAAGCATCAACTTTAGATTTTTCTTTTTCAGGTCTGTTTTTTTCATTTTTTTCCTCTCAGTGTGGAACATCTGCACTAATAATTCTTTTTAATCCTCTTCTGTCAAGGTTTACCCCGAACAGAACAGACAGTCCAGGATATTTTATGCATACAATGCTTTTGAATTAGGCTTTAAGATAACAAATAAACAAAACCACATAAAGCTGCTGTGTTTGTTTTATTGACAACAAGAACACATAAACATGAGGACTGGCCCGAGGGCCCACTTTAATCCTGTGGTTCACTGAGATTGGATCATGTGTAATGATTGCTCTCATGTTACATCATCACCCGCAGGATGAAGGATATTCACCCTAATGGATGTACCAACCCCTGTACTGAAACACAAAGCCCATTTCTCAGCTTCATGTGCTCAAGACTTGGGTTCATGTGGGTGGGTTATCACGGGGAGGGGGGGTCAACCCAGCTGCTGGTTTGTCTAATCAAATCAGTGGGGTGGTGTGGAGGATAGGTGAAGGTCAGGGTGAATGCTGCTGCTGGTCCCTGGTCCCTGGTTTTCCATCATCAGGTTCCTGTGGCCAATAACCTTCTTTACCATTGACCGCTTAGTCAATAACTATTACTCTTAACTGGACATGAAGTGGGTGGACCTTGCTGGACTGCTAATCACATGATCAATAAGTGACCATAAAATACCTGTGAGCTTACCAGATGGACGTTGTTTGTATAAAAAGTCGAACAGTAACTGAATATTTATATAAATCTGGAAGGTTGACTGCAACAATATAATTTGTAGGGGTCTAGATAAGAATTGACCACTTTGACTTTTTTCTCCTCATTAGCAGATAAATTCAACAGACTCAAAACTGGTCAAGTTTAACAGAACATCTTTCTGTGAGATACATCTTTTTGGCTCAATCACATAGAGAGTCACTGCAGATCACTGGCCTTTGTCCTATTATTGCAGCCATTACAGGGAATGGCCTTTTCCTTTGTTGTCTCAGCCTATGGGCACGATGCTATTGGTGTGGTTCTTGGTAATCTATGGATGACAAAACACAAAAACACACGTAGTGGTGCACAAACACAGTGACACACAACCTTGTCACGCCAATCTCATCTTGTTGCACAGCGAAGAGAAGCATTGCCACCTAACGGTCAGAGGTAGTCACTACATGTTTTGTATGACAGCATTATTATTATTGTTTACTTTTGTTTTGCTTTTGTTTTTAAAATAAAACAATTAAAGATGTTAACAAGTACATAAACAAGTAGGAAATATAGAATAGGATTCTTCAAACATGAAAGGTTTTGCTCCAATCATTCAGAACTTAATGGGAATATAAAAAACAAAACAAATGTATTAGACATAAACAGATCTCAATCAACTGCTGGGAAAACATTTGATTGCAAAGCAAACTTTGAGACATAAATTCAATTAAAAATACTGACCTAATTTCTGATGCAGACTATACATGTTAATATCATTTCCATCCTGAGCTTGAAGCAGTGTATTTAGTGAGGGTGTGTCTGCTTTTCAAAACAGGGAATAATACCCCTACTTGAGTAGGACAAGGCCAACTGAGTCTTTTTCATATTTATAAAATAGATTCCATAGAAATAACCTTTATTATCACTCAGTGGGGAAATTCAGGTGTACCAGCAGCAACGTGACATTCAAGTCAAAGCATTCTGACACTGAAGGTTTTCTTCACCTTTAAGCCATAATCAACAAAAGGAATAAATGCTTGAAATATTTTACTCTATGTGGAACGAATCTCTATAAAATAACCATTTCACTTTCTAAACTGACTGGGAAAAACTATTGCACTTTTACTCAGTATTCAAATTTTCTATGATGTACCTATAAATTATGTTTAAACATGTAGTGGAAACAGACAAAAGATCACCTAAAGCTAGCCTTTTACATAGTCTGTATATTTAAAACAGTGCTGTAGTTCAAAATTTGTTTTATCAATAAATTAAAAGCAATTATGTGGTTGTTAAAGGGCCAAAATTTGTTAGGTTTAGACATTAATCATTATTTGGCTAGACAAAAAGTTATTGGTTAGAACTTGGTCACAAAAGCTAATAGTTTTGAGATAAGCAAATAACACATTTTGCAAAAATAGAGACATGTCAGAAAGAAAATGCATAACTGACTTTAAGATAGTCCAACACACTATATAATCATCAGACAACAAGAAAACACTTCCCCATTAAGATACAGTATCTATGTATTGTTCATACATTTATCACCAAAAGAGTTTGCAGTCTCTCTTTGTTGCTGTTTATGAAATTACATTTATGAGTAAGGTGTAGTTTAAGCAAGCGGGCTTAAAAGATGCCTATGTGATAGAATGATGTGCCCCTTTTATTTAAAGTTAGTTCGAAAACTGTTTTTGAATGTAATACTTATTGAGTTGCTATTTGTTCTTGTTCTTGTTCTGTAATTGTATATTGAGAGGGCAAGAAACCTTTCAATAAACATTATCCAAAAAAATGACTATCCAAGAATATTTGTTGCATTACAAAAAACAGTAAATGTACAGAGTAAAACGTATGCAGTAGACAAAAACAGCAATATTTTAGCTTACATTTAACCAGGATATGATAGGTTAAAGCAAGAACCATTCTGCTATAAACTAAGTTTGGGAAATGGTTGCATGGAGGTACCTGACTACACTGATTTTAAACCCCCACAGAGTGAAGCACTGTGGTTTTTCATCTACTGCAGCCCTCTAATAAGCTGGCCTCTGGAGAATGTGCCATGTGAATTTGAAATGCTGATACGAGGAGCAGTGACTGGTTGACAATAACAGATGTAATCACAATAGGGAAACAACAGGGGAAAAAATCTATTTAAAACTTAAAAGAACACATAAAAAACAGCAGTTACAGTGGGCCCTCTAAACATTATTTCCCTTAGTTTTACTCTAACAGAGGATATCTTGAACAATGACTTATTTTTCCTCCTTAGTAGATAAAGGCCACAGAGATATAAAAAAGCCCACCAAATGTTTTCATGTGTCTATATATTAAATATGTTTTCCCCAAGAGGCAACAAAATTTAAATGTCTAAGATTAACCAACAGGGATACGGAAACTAAAATCTTCAATTATACCACTGCAATGTACTAGATGCACACAAAGTTTCTGTAAAGGACCTGAAGGAAGTTAGCACCGACTATTGCATCATCATAATCAGCAAGCTTGAAGCTACTGTGAAGGTATTAACTACACAGCTGCAGCGTCTTGAAGACAAGTGTTAGAATTTGCAGTGCAGGTCATAGGGAATAATATCTGTGTAAATGGTGTCCCTGAGGGGCTTGCAGGGCCCTGTGCTGCTGACTTTATTTCACAGTTTTTCCAAGATCAGCTTGGTCTACAGGAGAAGCCTCTACTCGGTCGTGTGCACCACAATCCCTACAAAAAACCAAAAGAGAGTGGCCCTTCTCATCCTTTTGTTATTAGGGTTCACTTCTTCTATGCACGCAACCTGATTTTGCAACATGCTGGGTTATAAAGGCAAGCGAGTTTCAGTCTTCCTGGACCTTACCGCATCTGTTACCAAGATGCGAGCTGCATTTGGCACAATCAAGCACGCACTCCATTCCCGCCCTAAAGTCCAGTTCAGACTTCTCTACCTGACGATGCTCAGGATTACCATGCCAAATGGGATGACTCATTGTTTTTAAGACCCCTCTTTTGCTGCTGACTTTCTTAGTAAAGACAAGTAGCACGAACTAACATTTTACAGGGACTAACAAAGCTGCAACTTGACACAGCAGGTGAGCTTTTTACATTTAAAGAGTAATTGTTTAATATCATGGTTTATATGTAGTTACTGGGACCACAGTCAGTGTTTTTTGTCGCTGCGGAGAAAAAGTTAAATGTATTCATCTGGTTGGTGTGGATTCTCTTTACAGTTTGTAGGGACTGAATATTAATTAAAATAAATGAAAATAAATACTATAGAATTTTTTTATATTATCAATTATAAAAAGTGATGGGTAAAAATAGATTATGACAGTTATTTTGTTGTTTTTTTGTTTTGTTTTTTTCTATGTTAGAAACATGCCCATGTTCAGAATGTCAAATTACTCTCAGGCAGCACTGTTTTTGTTAGGGCTACCACGATGCATTGGCTTGTTCTTGTTGAATATAGGGTCCACATGTATCTCGTTTCGGGAGATGCCAGTGCTGGGGTTGGGATGGGATCTGGTAGGGTGTGAATACTTTTTTTTTACTTTCTGTTTTGCTTGTTTTATTTCGTTTTCGTGTGTTTGTTATTTGTGTTTTTAGTGCTTACCCTTAATATGTTGCTGCCTTGTCTCCCTGTATCTCACCTGATGTTTCTGTTTTTATGTACCCACTACAAGTTCATTAGTTGGAACTGCAAGGGTCTTAATTCCCCGGTAAAGCGCACAAGGGTCTGACATTATCTCCATCTGGGAGCTCAGGTAATATTTTATACAGGGGATACACTTGAAACATTCTGTTTAGCTAAGACTTGGGAGTATTTGGATTGGCCAAACCTATTTCTTATCATTTCACAAACAGTCTAGAGGGGTTGCAGTTCTGCTGCATAGATTGGTACCATTTACCTGCTCAGATGTAACCACTAATCCACATGGTAGATATGTAATCCTTCCAGGTAAAATGTATAACACTCCTGTACACTTTGTCAATATATATGCACCCAAAAGGGATGACATGTATTTTCATGCACCTCTTTTCTACTCCTGACATGTTGTGTTTTCTCTTAGGGGGTGGGGATTTTAATTGTTGACAAAATCCACATCTGTTTCTGACATCTGCCAATTCTTTGATCCTTCTGACAAAACATTTTGTCCTTTGCACCACACGTATACCCAAATAGATTCTTTTTTAATAGACAATAGGATGCTCCCTTCTGCAGATTGCGACTCATGCTCATTTTCATGCGCGTATTCACTTTAAGGGTAATGCTCAGCCACACTGGTGCTTTAATATATGTTCGCTTTCAGATGATAAATTTGTTGATGTAATCTACTCCCGAACTGATTTCTTTCTTAGTGTGAATAAAATCCCTGATATCTTCTTAGCTTTTTTGTGGGATGCCTTGATGTCTTATGTTAGAGGCCAGATAACCTCTTATACATGTAAAGAAAACAAATAGAGAGAAGGCAAACTGTTATGCCTGTCTAGGTGCATTTTGCTGTTAGACAATTGTCTGACCAAACCCAGATTTATATAAAGAACACAAACCTTTACAGTCAGAATATAACACTCTTATGGTGGATCATACGTTTGTCTTACTCCTTAAATCTGGAAGCACATACAGTATTATGAACACAGTGACAAAGCTGGCAAATTATTGGCTCACAAGCTGAGGCAGTCCTCCTCTTCCCACCAAATTCCTCAAATTTGCACATTATCAGGAATCACAATATATCCAGGATAAATTAATGGTGAATTTAAAAATTACTATATATACTATATAAAAGTTACTGCACACATCTGAAACACAGTTTGTTACGTAGTACTTTGAAAGGTTTTTATTATCCTTTACTGCTCCTGTGGTGCCCTCTAATCTGGTTTATGACTTGAAGAAACCAATAAATGCTTCAGAGCTCGATAATCCTGTTACCTCCATGCAGACTGGTAAATGTCCAAACCCTAAAAGGTTTTCTGTAAAGTTTTTTTTTAAAATTCAACATAAACTGATTCTAATATGGCTTGATATGTTTAATGAATCATTCATAGCACTCATGTTACCTACTACACTAAAACAGGCTATTTCTCTAATGTTAAAGAAAGGGAAAGATCCATTGGACTGCGCCTCCTATCGGCTATTTAGTTTGTCAAATGTAGACTTCAACTTATTATTCAAAATTCTTACCAAATGCCTAAATAATGTTACCATTTCTTATCTCCCCCAAGTCTTCCTCTCTACCACAAGCCATGTTGTCTTTAAACACAGAGAAGGCATTTGACTGGGTGGAGTGGCAATTTTAATTTTTTGCCTTAGAGAAACTTGGGGTTTAGAATGATTTTATTTCATGGGTGAAAACTTTTTATTGGTCCCCCTTGGCATCCAACAAATAACGATCAGTGAACATATTTTTCTCTCCACTGATCCACTGGGCAGGGCTGTCCTATTTCCCTTGGCCACTGAGGCTCTAGCAATTGCCCTTCATAGTGACTTGCCAATTTCTGGTAATTTCTTTTGTGGATGGGAGCAAAAAGTATCATTATATGTGGATAATCTTCTATTTTATATTTTTCGTTTTTATCCCAGCAGCTCTCTCTACTCTGGATCCTTTGGCGCTATATCAGGCTATAAACTAAATTTAAGCAATAGCAAACTTTTCCTCTTGAATGAACCTGCGGACAGGTCTTCATTAGAAACTCTGCCTTTTAAGATTGTTAGACAAAGTTTCCTCTATTTGGGTATTCATGTGACCTCCAAATTTTAGGATCTTTATGAGGCAAATTTTCCTCCCCTTTTAACCTTGTACAGAGGCAGATTTTGAACATTGGTTGTTACTGAATTTATCAGTAGGGGATAGACCGGCTGGGCAGTTTGACATGCGCAGCTCAACAGACGTCGCAACTCTGACGTCACCTGAGATTATATAACCTACGGAAAGCAAACTTTCGTAGCCATTTCCAATATGTTTCACGGGACGATGCAACGGAGGCGCATATCTGGAGAAACCGAAACTTGCAGATGGGTTTCTTACACGGCCATTCCTGTAAGAGCTTGAAACCAGAATTCTGTCTGATACAAGGTCAGAAGATTTATATACCGATCAAAGACCCCGCCGACACTCCAGCACAGGTGAAAACCCACAGAGGTTTGTTTCCAAGGAGATGAGTTTTCCTCTTTGCTGATTCAGTTGACTGCAACGGATTCCTCATATTTTCCCTGTTTTGGACGGATGAGAAGTTTACCGTTTTTGAGTTGATCACGGACACTTATCATTCTGGTGCCCCTCCTCATTTTCTTCTTCAGACCTCCCCCATCCTCAACTGAAGAGAAGAAATCAACACCAGAGTAATTTTTTTTATTATATATTAAATTGGATAGGTGCATTTAGAGGTCTGGGCTGGGTGAGGCATAGTTAAGGTGATTTAGAATCACCAGTATTTAATCCAAGGAATCAACTTGTTGCATGCTGAGCTATTTTTATTTGCTGTGCAAGGTGCATGTTCATGTTTTTCTCCGGCTGATCCCAAATCAGCCAAGAGTTAGAAGTTGGACTTTTAGAGTTTTTCCATTCAAAGCAGTTGGGGTCTGGGCCTTGTGGCCTGACCACTCCTTTGTCCCAGTTTTATTATTGGAGCTCTTCCAATGGATTCCAGCCTCAGGGTTTTGACCCTTTGTTCGAGATTTGGGGCAATCAGCTGCTAGGGGCTAAGGGCACAGCCCACTGTCTACCAGCTGATCGCCTCCATTGAGACACATCAGCACACCAGGAGGGCTTCTCTTTCCAAGTTAACCCAAATTGCACATTTTGTCCATAAAACTGCTGGTTTGATCTTCATAAAACACTCAGTGCATATTTTTCTTCTTTTATTATTATTGTTAGATATGTTGTGATTATGAATCTGAGATTATTATTTAATATTTAATCAAATAATATTTCAGTCTGTTAAGGGTTGTCCTGTGAATATCAGCCCAGTAAGGCGATGGTATTAGAACAAAATTCAAAGGGTGAGCCAAGCTCTGGCATTATTAAACAGCATAAACTCTGCCCACACATGGAATGAATTCACACAATTTCTTAAAATAAAAGAATTTATTAACAAAAATAAGTCAACTCAAAGTCCAACATATTTCAATCAACAAACTATTTACCATGCTAAAACAATCCAACTAAACTACCAAGCAGGATGAAAGAATAGGGAAGACTAATAGGCTATTTACAATATAAACAAGTTGATTAAAGATGATTGAAAATCATGACCAAAGGAGTGATGCAACATTAACATACAATGTTTATGTTTGAGAACCAAGGATTATCTTGAAGAACCTGAAAGTGAAGTTAAGTTAGTCTCGGAACTAACTTAGACAATAATCAGCAAACGTTTAGACAAATATTCATAATGCAAGATCAGATAAAATATTTTAATAAAATTATGTTTTAAAGAATGATCCGCTGAATAAAACCAACCATCTGGATGACTAATTCTCAACGGGGTTTCATTAGCTGCCTTTATTTATTGAAATAATATTTAAAGAAATATTATTAAAGGAAATGGTAAAATATTTAAGGGAATATTTTGGAAAAGAGCCAAATCTTTCTGGAGAAATGGGGCTTAATGGTGTTTACTTAGTTATCAGATTTAGTAAAATAATTATCAATTATTAATGATAATTATTTAATTGTAATTATTAAGTGCTTTGAGCCCATAATCACAACACCAAAAGACATTTCTGATTTCTATTCATAAGCAATGATTTTTGGTTGAAAAAAAATATTTTTCCTGAATTATGATTTTTAATTATAACTTTTGATAAATATTCATTAATAAATAATCATAATCCTTACAACACACACTTTCTTTTCAAAGCTTGATAGTTGCATATTTAAATTTATTTGGAGTAAATAGCCTCCACGTAAGCAGATAGTGGAAAGACCTAAAGCTCTAGGAGGTATGGCTCTGGCTAATTTCCCTAACTTATATCCGCTGCTAGTATTGGCTAGTATTGACTTCTGCAGCCTTTGTTTATTGGCCCGATGTCTAATTATGTCAAAGTGGCAATCTTAATCACCACCATCTTTTATGCATTGGGTCAGAAACCTTTTTTTTTCACATTGCTAAATTGGAAATAATAAGATTCATGCTAAATGACAGAGAGAATAAAATGAGCATATGGTGGGACTCCTTCTATAATTATGTAGGGAATCTGGACTTCCCTTGTGTTCCGGATTAAAGTACCTTACACTGTAATTTTTTTTTTTTTTTGATTGTTTTTTGGGGCCGCATCATTTTTGGAGTTTGCTTTATTTGTTTAGATGTTATTAACTTGACTGGTCTCTTTGACCATGTCTGTATCACTATAATATTATAATGTTTTGTTTATTTGCCTTTCTTTTCTTTTTGCAAAAAAAAGAAACATTGTTATCATCTGAAGAGGGTAATTCTCTGTTGATCAACATCTTTGAGTGTTGTTGCAAAATTTAATGTGCATATCTGTAAAGACTGAATCTGTAATGTTACCTCCAATGTAGATTGTTGCTTGATTTGGCTGGTAAGCTTGGCGTCCTGCAATAAAAAGAGCTTTATTTACACAGTCAGAATGTACAATTCTGTGACACCTGTGCATATGTCCATGTGAATTTGTTTGTGTGTGTATATGTTAAACTGCAGGATGGGATCATCCAGGTTTTGGAGGCTGATTGACTATCTAGTGGAGTATTGCTGATGAGCGGGCGTGTTTTTTTCCTATGTCAATACAAACAGACCTGAATCTCACTGAGGAGAAGGACACCACACATTCACTCCCTCAACATTGTCTGATTGCATAAATCCTCAAAGGGCAATCAGTCAACCGGTGCAGCATATTGCTGTGTACAGTCAAGAAACAGTAATTGAGCTTTCAGAGAGAGAAACGCTTGTTACTTACAGTCCATATGTCTTGTCAACACTTTAATATCCCTCCAGCATCCTCTACATTGTGTTGGTGGTAGTCTGTAGTGTCCCACCAGGTTTTGGAAGGATCACTTTGGACATACAGTTCCTTTTCAAAATATTAGCATAATGTGATAAAGTTTATTATTTTCCATAATGTAATGATGAAAATTTAACATTCATATATTTTAGATTCATTGCACACTAACTGAAATATTTCAGGTCTTTTATTGTCTTAATACGGATGATTTTGGCATACAGCTCATGAAAACCCAAAATTTCTATCTCACAAAATTAGCATATTTCATCCGACCAATAAAAGAAAAGTGTTTTTAATACAAAAAACTTCAACCTTCAAATAATCATGTACAGTCATGCACTCAATACTTGGTCGGGAATCCTTTTGCAGAAATGACTGCTTCAATGCGGCGTGGCATGGAGGCAATCAGCCTGTGGCACTGCTGAGGTCTTATGGAGGCCCAGGATGCTTCGATAGCGGCCTTTAGCTCATCCAGAGTGTTGGGTCTTGAGTCTCTCAACGTTCTCTTCACAATATCCCACAGATTTTCTATGGGGTTCAGGTCAGGAGAGTTGGCAGGCCAATTGAGCACAGTGATACCATGGTCAGTAAACCATTTACCAGTGGTTTTGGCACTGTGAACAGGTGCCAGGTCGTGCTGAAAAATGAAATATTCATCTCCATAAAGCTTTTCAGCAGATGGAAGCATGAAGTGCTCCAACATCTCCTGATAGCTAGCTGCATTGACCCTGCCCTTGATAAAACACAGTGGACCAACACCAGCAGCTGACACGGCACCCCAGACCATCACTGACTGTGGGTACTTGACACTGGACTTCTGGCATTTTGGCATTTCCTTCTCCCCAGTCTTCCTCCAGACTCTGGCACCTTGATTTCCGAATGACATGCAGAATTTGCTTTCATCCAAAAAAAGTACTTTGGACCACTGAGCAACAGTCCAGTGCTGCTTCTCTGTAGCCCAGGTCAGGCGCTTCTGCCGCTGTTTCTGGTTCAAAAGTGGCTTGACCTGGGGAATGCGGCACCTGTAGCCCATTTCCTGCACACGCCTGTGCACGGTGGCTCTGGATGTTTCTACTCCAGACTCAGTCCACTGCTTCCGCAGGTCCCCCAAGGTCTGGAATCGGCCCTTCTCCACAATCTTCATCAGGGTCCAGTCACCTCTTCTCGTTGTGCAGCGTTTTCTGCCACACTTTTTCCTTCCCACAGACTTCCCACTGAGGTGCCTTGATACAGCACTCTGGGAACAGCCTATTCGTTCAGAAATTTCTTTCTGTGTCTTACCCTCTTGCTTGTGGGTGTCAATAGTGGCCTTCTGGACAGCAGTCAGGTCAGCAGTCTTACCCATGATTGGGGTTTTGAGTGATGAACCAGGCTGGGAGTTTTAAAGGCCTCAGGAATCTTTTGCAGGTGTTTAGAGTTAACTCGTTGATTCAGATGATTAGGTTCATAGCTCGTTTAGAGACCCTTTTAATGATATGCTAATTTTGTGAAATAGGAATTTTGGGTTTTCATGAGCTGTATGACAAAATCATCCGTATTAAGACAATAAAATACCTGAAATATTTCAGTTAGTGTGCAATGAATCTAAAATATATGAATGTTAAATTTTCATCATGACATTATGGAAAATAATTAACTTTATCACAATATGCTAATATTTTGAGAAGGACCTGTAGGTGTCCAGAAGCTTTGGCACCAAATCAATATCTGGAAATATCAAGCTTCCTTCCTGAATCGACTAAATTTATCCCCTTTTCTATAACCTGTGGATATGTTCAAAGAGGAAATATAGATGTCAAATCACAGATGTGTTCAAAAATAATACTGTACCTTTTGGGGATGGATTTTTTTTATCTTAATTTGCCAAATTCTTAAAGCATACAAAACAAATCACAAAAGAAGTAACTAGAGATCTGTGTAGAATGAAATCTGACTTGTTTAGCTTGTCACACATTTGCGAGACAGCATTTTAATTTCCATGATTATGTTTAATTTAAATTAGATTTTGGCAAACAAAGGGCAATCATGTACTTTAAAGAAAGGCTATTGTATGTTATACAAAAATCATACATGTGTGTTAGTATATCTTCTGCTTTGCTACATAAATAATTATTTAACATTTAAACATCCACTGTTTAACTGAGAAATGAGAAAAAGGGCCACCAGCAATCCAAATGGCAACACTGAATCATTTGTAAATCATGGAGGTGGAAGTATCATTGTCAGTTCCTCTTTGGGAAATGCAAATGTTGAATTATTTTTAAGATCTCAGTCAAATGAAGAAAATATCTGTACATCCTTCTTTGTGTCTCTAGTTATATTGATTCATATAGAAAACCAACAATATTTCCAAGGAGACAATTTAGCATATCTGAGAACTTTAAGACAAATGAACAATGTTGTTAATTTGTCTCAAAATTGTGTTCAACAGTGGTGTTCTGGACATAAAGATTTTTTTGATGACTTAATCTAAAGTGTCATTATTGGTGTTAATCCGGTTTTACATTGTGTTCAATATTAACTTGTAAATCGTTGTGTAAATTGTCTGCAAGCTTTTCAGCACCACTCTAGATTTTGTTAGGATCTATTTAAACACATTTTGACAGTAGTTAGTTAAAGGTGATGTTTGGAACCTGTCATCGACCTTAAGAATAGGTACGGCAGCCTAAGGTAGATGTTTTTGTTTCCAGGCACTAAATATTTAGAATATGTTATTTAAGGCTTAACTGTTCTTTTATGGGGTATAGCAAAGACCTGTTATTGAAAATTATTTTTGTGGGAAATAGCTTTGCTAACTAACATCTGAAGATTTCATTATTTACTGAAACATGTTTACTACAAATTAATCTGAATTATGTATGTATGAGCAGCCTCATACTTGTTAAGTCTTCTCATTTTGCCAAGGTTTCCTGTCTTTTCTGGGATGTGTTTGGAATTGAAATAGTATTTGTCCTTATAGCAATAAAGGATGTTTTAATTATAAGTAAATTACAATTACAACTCATTTTGGTGTAAACAACTACTGATGAGTTCGCTTTTTGTATCATCAAAGGTCAGTCAGTCAGTCATTTTCTACTGCTTATTCCATAGTGGGTCACGGGGGAGCTGGTGCCTATCTCCAGCAGTCTATGGGCGAGAGGCAGGGTACACCCTGGACAGGTCGCCAGTCCATCGCAGGTGGAAATTAAAATGTATCATCAAAGGCAACATTCTTAATGAACATCAGTAGAATATCATTGAAATATTCAGCAGTTATTTCAATCTGAAAAGACTCATAAAGAGAGGGATGGCAATTAGAAAATTTTAATGATGAGAAATTACATGGTTATTTCTTTGGCGCCTGATCCGACACTGGTGGTGGATTGGCGGCCAGGGAGCGAGGAAGCCAGGAGTAGATGTGAAGGAAGATGGTGGAGGTGGGGTGGAGGAGGGATGAGCTCAGCTGACAAGCGAAGATGAACACAGTAGAAGCTCCTTTAAAAGCAAGGCGTTGGAAGGTGATTGGATGGAGAATCAGACGGACAGGATGCTGATTGGAAGGCTGGGAGACGCACATAAGAGTCATTGGAAGGTGGAGGCAGTGAAGGTGAGTCTTTCATTCTGAATTTTTGTCAAAACTCCATTTCCTTTATTCTTTTCACTTTTTATCATTATTATTTCAGTGCATGAAAAATGCATTACCATCAAGATTAACGTTTGTAATTTTGATTTCTCAGTAAGAGGCTAATCACATTAAGCTCAAATTGTGGTCTTTGGGCTCAATCAGTTCACAAAGAACAATAGAAACAAAAACATTTCTAAACATAATCTATGTTTAGAAACTGTAACTGAGAACACAATTTAGTGGTCTGCCACATAATTGGAATTCCCAGGATAAAGGGTTGCAAAATGAATTTTTAATGCAATGAGACCAACCGGCATCTCAGGGACTTAGTATTCACACAGAGTCATGAGAGACAGCAAACATTTAGAGACGAAAAGTTTAAACTGAAGCTTGCAAGCACAAGGTCCCATCCAACTGACAGCCTGGATGCAAGGTTTTTGTGTTTTTCCTTGCAATGTAAATATGGCGGTTTATATTACGTATCATTGGTCTTTATGTTATGCTTACTTATGTTGGTTATCTAAGCCCTTGAAACTAAAAAGTCACAGCAGTTTATTTAGACGGAAAATAGACCTGAATACATGAATACCCAAGACCTGTTTCACATAAAAGATAACCTGTTTACCATATGTGCTTTATCAGCATAGATTCAGTAATCTGAGTATATGCAATTTCTGTATGCAAATTTATATTTGATATTCATATGTTTATACCTTTTGAAGATGGATTTATTAAGACAGAATGAAATCTGTAAATTAATTATGTTTCAACATAAAAAAGGAAGAAACTAGAAATTATTCATTTTAAGTTTTAAATGTTTGGTTGATTGATTTTCCACTGCTTGTTTCCTGTTTTACAGTCCCCTCATGTATGCCTTGGATTCCTTACTATTGGGGATGAAAAGGTCAGAAATAGTGTCACAATTACGAGAAACGCTTCAAAGTGCACATTTACCTCGCCTCTCTTTGTGTTTCTACCCTTTCTTTTCCATTGTTGGTGCTGGAAAAGTCAGCTACCATTAACAACTAGATGACTACAAAATCAAATACTCTGCACAAATGCAATTAAACATACAGCAAATGTGTGTGGACTGTTAGAGAGGACTGATTGGTGAATTAAAAATGCAAGTGGAGTGAGTTTTACTAATCAGCATTTCAATGTGTTAAGCTGTGTTAAGAAAAGCTGTTACTTCTCCTCTTAAATCAGCTAAGGACCTCCACCTTTATTCAATTATTGTAACTATCTCCCACAATTTACATACTGTACACTGGCACACAAAGACAGATCTTGAATAATTCATTATGCATCACACTGGCAGCACTTTTCATATGGAGATGGGAGGAAGGGAAGTTGGAATTCAAGGCCTGCTAGTTTTAATTGTTTATTCTCAGCGTCTAAAACTGCAGATGCTTCTGCATCCAAAAACAAAGAGCAGCAGGTTCAATGGCCAGTCTAATGCCCAAAACAACTATATCCTTCTGCAAAAAGCAAATCAAATCAAGAAAAAATTAGAAAGTGAGGGCAAACTCCACTATAGATTTATAATTTTTCAGTCACTATCATTTAAGAGAACATTAATCTGTCTCAGGAAGAGTGCACAACTGACCCTGACATCATTAACTTAATCTTTCTCTTTCATCTTTTCCCTTCTGCTGCTCCATCTCCACTCCCAGCAATCAAAAGCAATTACAAAATGCACAGTTGGTTTTGATGATAAAAGGAGACTTAACATACAGATCCATCACACACATCAGCATCAGCTGTTTTTTTTTCCACTGATTTTAATCACATCTTGCCTCTTCAGTCCTGAGTACAGATAGATACAATGTGTCACAGTTGAGCCATTTATATTCAGTATGAAAACTAGGCTAATGTCTGCCACCCATGTGGTGCTCCTCAAAATTTGCATCTCAATAAATGGGAAGCCACATGTAGCTTCAAAAGAGATAATGCCTGTAAAGCACATGTTAAAAACACTGAGTTTTTTTTTTTTTTTACCCTGGTTATGAATTGAGATACTTAACTGGCAGAGCAGATCCTGCTGCTGGTGACAAATCAAGGAATTGTCTGCAACTGCTCAGTATGTAAAAGTATATTCATAATACAGGATCATCAATTATTCTGTAACACTTCATGGTTGGTTACAGCGTTGAGGCGAAATCTGTAAAGACTTAGATGAATGTAGCCACTTCTATGAGATCTCCACCGTTTCTTTTTAGGTGTTATTCTCTGGATCAGTGGGCCACTAGGCTTAGGCCAGTAAGGGAAACTGACTGTGCAACAGGCTTGAAAAAAAATACTAGTTTCATGACAATGCATTATCAAAGAAAAATAAATAAATTACTAGATTGTTTAACTGATATGAACACAATACCACTATTATGATGGCTATAAATTAAGATAACATGACATATTTCTATGTTATTCATAAGGTGATAGAACAAAGGAGAATGTGTTGACTTTCTTTCTTTAACTGTAAGCCAAAGATCAAACAGGCAATTTAAAGAAAAGATAGATAGATAGATAGATAGATAGATAGATAGATAGATAGATAGATAGATAGATAGATAGATAGATAGATAGATAGATAGATAGATAGATAGATAGATAGATAGATAGATAGATAGATAGATAGATAGATAGATAGATAGATAGATAGATAGATAGATAGATAGATAGATAGATAGATAGATAGATAGATAGATAGATAGATAGATAGATAGATAGATAGATAGATAGATAGATAGATAGATAGATAGATAGATAGATAGATAGATAGATAGATAGATAGATAGATAGATAGATAGATAAATTCAACGACCAATCAGAGTTGATTTACAGTCTTTCTCTTCTTAAAATCAAATTACCCGATTCATTAAACTGATAAAACTCCTGGTCTCTCATGTTACATGTTATCACTGTGTACAAGGTAAAAAATAATCATTATTCCTCCAGGTTTCTTCAAGGCTTGATCTATATGTCCCAAAGGTAATAAAGGAGGATCTTACACTCCCCAGGCCCTGACAACTGGAAATCAACTATGATTAATTGATCAGTTCAGTCCAGGGAATTTAACCTTGTCATAAAATCAATTGGACCTGACCAGAAAGGGACAAAAATTGATCAACTGGTTCTGGATTCTCATCCACTGGGCTGTATGGAAAATCAATTAGAAAAGTTAAAAGGTATCAAAGCAAAGGCATAGATTAAATAGGCTCTCAATATCCATAACAGTCTGTAACCATTGGGCAGCCACACCGCTCTGTTAGTAATCATGGAGTCTGGTGAACACAGCTACCATGTAATGATGAGCTAATTTAAGTGCCTGCCATGAATTTTTCTCCAGTTTTCTCTCTGGAGGGAGGTGATCTGATGGACAAATGAGTTAAATAATGGAGGTGAAAAGAATAAAGAAGAACCAAGACAAGGGACTATACATACATACAGGTGAAACCAGATATTTACATGTACTGTATAAAAGGAAATAACCAGTTTTTCTCATGGTCAGACATAAAATCTGACTAAACCAACACCTGACAATGTGGGCTTTCCTAAATAGTTTAGAGAAATAAAAATCGTACTGTGTGTAAACTCCTGAATTTGAACACAATAACAAAAACTTCTAAAAATTAATTTCTCTTAATATTTAGTTTATTTTGATTTAATGTCAGACAGTGGAAAAACGGTTGTGTGTCTTTTTACCAATAAAACACATTGCTTCAACTATAGCATGAAAAAGAAGTACTATGTCAAATAAAATTGTAGCCACGTTACTGTAACCTTTCAATTATATGTTGAAATGCAGAGATTCAATCACTGACTGTGAATTCTTTTCTGGTGAGAACAAATTACAGCAACCAGACAACGTCAACACACTCCCTGCTGCTCCATTTACAGTTGACACCCAATTAAATAAAAAAGAATTGCCTCTGCTGAAATCCATGGCTGGCAGTCAAAAGACCATTCTCAGAGAAAGGTGAGGTTGACAGGGAAAAGAAAAATACTGCACAGCTAATTTATGCATAGCAAGATAAGACAGTTTAAGTTGTAGCGTATTTTCATACAGCTCCTTAATTATATTTGACATCGCAGTTCACATTATCATTTAAGCATATGTGCAGAAATTCATACATTCCCATTATGGTCTACTTTTAGTCAGCGCCATTCAGTTTAATTGCCTGTGCTGTATTTTGTCCATGTGCTGTTTTCAAAGCTGAGAGACATCCCACCCAGCATCACTTTTTTTCTTTTATTCTTTTCTTTTTGAAAGGAAAAAAGCACCTTTACACATCAACAAAGCTCCAGTATAACTTGAATTTTGACTAATTCTTCTCTTCTTTAGATAACCACATTCTCCACAGTCCTACACCAAATTGGATTTGTTTATTTGGAACACCACAAGCTAAAATACATGGGAGTCTTTTGGCCAATTTAACTGGTCTTACTCCAATGTTACAGTCGTTTGGTCCAGCACCCATTTTAGAGGATATTTAAGTTTTCTTTCCTTCATAGGCATTTATTTTACTGACCAAAAAGCCACATATTATCATTCATTAGAGGCAGAAAACCAAAACATTCTAAACATATAAAACATAAATACATAAAGATAATTATGTCTTCCCATTGTTTTCCAATCTGTGGAAAGACTTGAATCAGGAATCAAAGAAAATCAGACACTGAATCATTTTCTTGACCAAGAAGACCTTTTTAACAGAAATACGTTGACTGGATGTGTGGCCACTTATTGGGGAAACAGATAAATAATAGAGACCTTCTGCTTAAAAAATTGTCAGTGCAGGAAACTGTGATTTGCTTCACTCTATGAAAGTAAACAGGTACAGAGCACAGCAGACAGCTCAGGGATAAAGTTGTGAAAACGTTTTGAGTAGAGTTATGTCACAAAACAATATCCCATCTATTCAATCCATCATTGAACAGAACTTCAAACCCACCAATACATGGCTGACGACCTAAATTGACAGAGTGGGAAAGGTGGCATTATCGTGCTATAGGGATGCTTATGTTCAGCAGGGACTAAGAAGCTGGTCAGAGATGATGAAAAGATGGATGGAACTAAATTCAAGGCAATCCTGGAAGAAAACCTGTTAAAGGCTGTAAAAACCTAAGACTAGGGTAGAAGTACACATTCTAGCAGGAAAATTAACCTAAACATTCAATCAGAGCTACAGCATTTTTCTATATAGAATGGCCCAATCAAGGTCCAGGCCTAAAACTAATGGTGAATCTGCCAAAAGCATTTGTCTGTCTACTATTACATGTACATGAACTTTGATGACATCCTGTTCTTACTGTGGTCCAATTTATTGATGGAGCCACCATTTCCAGCAATAGCAACTTTAATTATTCTGTAAACATCTTCCACAAGGTTTAGGAGTGTGTTCATAGTCAGATAAGAAAACCAGAATTACAGCCTCCGCTCTAATTCAGCCCTAAGGTGTTCAAGCAGGTTGAGGTCAGGACTCTGTGCTGTGCAGGTCAGTCCAGTTTCTCCACACCAAATGTTATACACCTGCAGCCATGGAAGTGATGGTAACACTGGAATTCATTGATTTGGTGGTGTGATCCAATACTTTTGGCAATATAGTGTATTTTCCAAACAAGAATAGGCAAAAAAACTTCTGTCTCTATATGTGCAAACCTCACAAAAACATCTCCCAAAAGACTTGCCAAGACTTGATACTTATCTGTGTTACACCTTTCAGATTTTTATTTGTAAGAAAACCATCTGTCATTTTCTTTTCACTTAACAAATACGGACTACTATGAACAGGTCATTTTACATTTATTGTCTTAATGTGACCAAATGTAAAGATATTTGGAGGGTATGAATGATCTTTTAAAGTATTTTACCTGACATGTTGGTACCCATTTCAGTACAAAAAGACTGCAGAGAGAAAAAGAAGATTTAGAAGGCAAAGCAGAGTGGATGTAATGAGAAGTTGAATGTGACCAAGAAAGAGGAGAAAAAAAGAGCAGAAATGTAGGTTAAAAGGGGTGACAGTGAGTGAGAATTAGATGTTTTGGTTGATTGAGGATGATGTCCGTGCTGCATTCAGGTCAGACTTCTGGCTGCAGGGCACTCAATAAGTTCTCAGCTGATCCAACGGCACAAGGACAGCATAAAAAAAGCTTCAAAAGTAATCTCCAATACAATAGACTTCTGCTTTGTCCAGTGTTGGATCAATGCTTGGATTGAGTAGGCAAGGAGATAGACCGTTTCCCTTTTCTCCTGCTGGAATAAGGCCACTTGCAACTTAACCATGTTCAGTATCAAGACAGAGCAGCAAGCAGCAGAACAGTTTAAGATTTTTGGTCCTTGTCCAGCATATTACTGCCAATCTGTACATCCTCCTTTCTTTCCCCTTCTCAGTGCCTTCTCAGTCACAGAGCAGTGATAGATGGAAAGAGTGTAAAAGAGTGTGACCCAGTCTCTTATGAGTTTATTATCTTACACAGTAAGGGAGGAGCAAACACAGAGAGGTGTACACCAGGGATCCCTTTCACAGTGGGGACTTTCTCAGAGCTCTAAAGAGGGGCAGAAGGGATGCTGGGCCAAAAAAAATGCAGGTCAAGAGTGTCAGATACCAAACAGAACACTGTATTCACTGTGAGAAGACATTTCCACAATGCCAGAGAGGAAAGAGAAGTGTACCAGCAACTGTCCCAGTGTTATGGAAATGCATGATTAAAAGGGTGAATTGTAGTTTTTGTTTCACAAGTGCTCAAGTTTTTGGAGCAAAGCTGATCTCTCCTTGCATGTATGTGTGGGTGAGCAATAAGTGTTGCAGCGTGCATATCTGGCAGGACATTGTGTGTCTGTGAATGTGCAGGGATTGTCGTTTGCTCCCCTATCGGTGTGCCACCAATCGTCAGGCTTTTTCAAATCAGCAACAAAAGCCTTTTTCCCCAATGTTCCCCATCACAGATTCTGCTCTGTACTTGAATGAAGCTAAGCTAGCACTACACAGACAAAGCCCGGATAAACAGGGCAACACAAAAAAGGATTTATCAACTCATGTACGCAGAACTATCTCAAGAGGTGTGAAGAAAGTGAGATGCACAGAGCGGAAGGATGGGGGTGCATGGGAAGAAAGAACCCCACTATAGTAGGGAAATGTTCCCATAGCTGCTCTGTGCTTCTTCCCACCCCAACACTTATTATTATCTGGAAGCGTGTTCTGGCCACATCCCGTGTGGTCGCTGCTACAGTGTGACCCAGTCCAGATGGCCTCTTCTATTTTGCTCCCTTCTGTGCCTGCATCACACTGCTGGGACAGTGACAGACGTCCAGCATAGCTAACGGTCCAGAGGAAGGATAGAAAGACAGAGATGTTTTAAAACCAACATAAACTTAAAGATCAATTAATATACAAGTCATGAAATGCATACACAATTAAAATTATGTGAATGAGTGAGTTCGTAAAACATACCAAACACAAAACAACCAAATAAATACAGAAAGTTGTTTTGTGTAAAGAGGGTTTTGTGAAATGTGTCCCATTATTAGCTATAAATAAAAAGTGATTTCTTTCAGTCATGTATTTTACAACATTTCTTTAATAAATAAGTTTTATATTCACATATTTAATACTAACACTAAACAGTATGAGTACAACTGAATATTTAGAATCAAATCTAAATCGGAAACTAAAATTTAATATTTGCAAAAAAATTATAAATGTTTGCATTTAAATGAAAATCTTAAATTTAAAAATATAACTTTTTAAATACATCTCAAAATGTGACAGGGGATATC